>NC_081165.1:5149145-5491259 GCF_012432095.1 Onychostoma macrolepis
TTATCGTACAGAATCTGAAATAAACATTGGTACTGTACCGGGGCACACATGGTGCAACATTCTCCATCGATCTCATATTCAGCACGGGCACATCCACAGAAACATAGTCCCAAATTAGCAGCAATGGTGATAGCAACAGTGGATATAAAGGTCCTTAACAACAACATGTCCAAATAAAGTGCAAGCGAGGATTATTCAGTCAATTTGAAAGTAAATAAAAACGTTTCACCCGCAGATTTCATGAAGCTATTTTTTTCACAACTTCACATTAAATAATGAATTAGATCCCAGTACTCGGCATTCCTGTCCACTGAGAGGGACTTCAGGTCTGTGTTTAAATGAATATAAGGGCTGTTTCAGATCCTGATGGCTGGTTCTCTGTCTTCAGATGATCAGTTTGATGGAGGCTTTAGAAGATGCTGTGGCAGAGACTCCAACAAACACTTCTTCCTCTTCACACTCGGCTCGACTCCTCTTGAGTAAACCGAGTAATCAGGTGTATTCTGTGAAGAGTTTAAGTAAAAAGGTTATAGCTAATGTTCTGTGTTAATGTGCTATTATGAATGTCTGCTTTAAAAGTGTCAGAGGCTTATTAAAATGTGAAAAGGTTAATAGCAGTGTTTGATATACAAAAGTAAACATGTTATTCACCATTTTGCTATGTAAGGAAATAACGAGAAGAATAACAACGTGCATTAAACGGTAAAACTGTTTGCACTACAAACCAGTGAGAGCATAATTAAGATAATACATTAAAATAATAAGACACACCAATTCTCAATATCAAGCAGCAAACCAACGGTTTTGTAAAGCTAAAAATAGCTGGACGGGGATGAGACCGGAAGCCTGGGCCGGTTGCATGAAAGCCCTTAAGCTAAGAAATCCCTTAGTTATAAGGTTAAGGGAACCCTTAGTGAAACTTGAGTTGCAAGAAGAATCCTAAGGGTCAACTGAAGGAACCTTTAGGCTGTCATTAAGTATTCCCCTTAATTATCTAAGTGTTCCCCAAGCGTTGCTACAAAGTCCTTAGTAACTATTTAATCTTGATAAATTTATGGGACCAAAACAGCTCCCTTAAGTCGTCTTAAACTCAGTATCTGCAGGATTTTTAAGCTGAAATGTAAGACTTGAGACATTTTTTTAAATGCACCTGCACAAATAAAATATCATATGAGCATAGTAGGGAAATGAATATGGTAACATATTAAACTGTAAAATGACTGTAAAAGGCATGACTTACAGGTTTTCACAAAACAAAAAGTTCTATATATTTTTAAGAAAATGGATGTATCAATTATTATATTAATTTAAACAATCATTATTAATCAATTATTACATTAATTAAATAATGTAAATGTAATGTATGTCTTAATTGTTTAGATTTTTATAATGCATTATCTTCTTGTCGATCCACCTGTTCACATTTACAACTCTGTGTTTGCAGCATCAAAACGGGTTAATTTTCACATTTGGTCAATTTTCCGTCATTGGTCAGAAGGAGGCTCTTTCACTGCAGAAACAAAGCGGTTTCCTCGGTAAGGACTGTACACAGAACAGCACAGAAATGGGCAGTGCTCGTTTATTTAATGTTTGTTTGTGTTTTAGATTAACGAAATACAAACCTAACCAACTAAAACATGAACAAATAAACGAGTGATGCCCGTTTCTGCGTTATAAAAATCTAAGCAATTAAGACATACATTACATTTATATAGAGAATGTGAAGCTGACGTCACGCCGCGTTGAGTTCTGGGAAACTGTTTTGTTTATGCTCCATACTGAGAGGATAGCACTGCTTCTCCGCTATTGGACCATGCAGTATGTTTTTTCGCCTTTTCTCTGTGTAAAAACACCAAGAGAAGCAGGTCGCGGAGATTACGAGAAGACGCCGGATAGTAAATCTGTTAATAATGTCACCGATAAACCCATTGCCTGTCACTCTGGGGCAGATCTACCCCAGATAGCACACGTACGTCTGCAAGATGTTTGTTAAAGATCTGTTGATCTGGAAAGCATCTGCTGTCTACAAACATCTGACAGACATCTATAAGATGTCAGTTTTACATACATTCTAAATCATAAACATCTTAAAGACATCTAATAGACGTCTATTTGACATCTAAAAGGAGACGTCCTATAGACGTATTGCAGATGAGCAAACACCCTAAAAAATACGTCTTGCAGATGTCAAATAGACGTCTCCTTGATGTACGTGTGCTATCAGGGACCGGGGTGGTGAAAAAGCTGTGCCCCAGAATTATCACAGAATAAAATATAAATGTAAGCAGTGTTTCATGTGCTACTTTTCAGCCGCAGCGATGACAGTGTAACGCAAAATAATGGCAAAAACACGTCTTTCAATATCTGTGCAACGATGGTTGCACGCGCACGCAGCGTGCCAGTGTAGTCGGCTTCATTAACAAATGACTCTTGTGAGTCAAAAACACAAAGTGGCATTTAATACACGGAGGCGTAGATCACTGACAAGCTAAGCAATATCGCGTTCATTATCGCAGATGAATCGCCTGATAGATGTAATTAATTTATTAACTAATAAATAGATGTGCATCAATATCGCATGAGATATATCGCCCAGCCCTACTATTAAGCTCACATACCCACACTTCCATTTTTGAGGTCAGATTATGAAAAAAAAAAATTATTTATTATCCTACTTGATGTCTTAACCAATTGATGTGTTTGTTACTATATACCTCCTATAATTTCAAGTCAATCAGATCATTGCACTGAGATACGAGTCTCCATGTGTTCACGCTGTCTGGTGGCCATTTTGAAAGCTGTCTGAAAACTTCCAGCAAAAGAGGAGCCCCTTAAATATGCGTTTTTTAGATGTTGAAGCCTTTATTTTGGTAAGTTTCACTATTTATTGTAAAATTACGAGATTAATGTTCAGAATTTTGCATATTATAACCTGGAACTTGGATGTGGGAAATAATTACATTAGATCCAAAAGATAGTTTTAGCAACACAGCGCAGATGCTACAGAACACAGTTAGCTGACTTGTAATTATTTGAACAATGCTTGAAAGTATGTATGACGAGCACTTCCTGTGTATATTTGCCTCTTTAAGATCGATTGATGTATTCCATTGTAAGCCGCTTTGGATAAAAGCCTCTGCTAAATGAATAAATGTAAATGTAAACATTCAAGCAACAACAAAATACAGTGTAGCACATACTTTTATTAACAAAACGAATGAAAATTCAACGCTTGAATTGAATCCAAATTGCCGCTAATTTGAAAATGAAAGTAAATGTTGGCGCTTTTAAACGAACTTATTTAAAATGGAAGGAAAGCGTGGAAAAGAGGAAACACTACCCTGAAAGACCTGAAAATAATACTACGAAACGCTTGTCGGGCTTTATGGTGAAAAGGTGTTAAAGAAGCAGTGAAATAATTTTAACTTGCATTTTGTCGATTTGAAAAAACCCCTACAAACCGAAACCAAAAGTCAACATCTACAACATCAAATAGCTTTTAGCCATCGTCAAAATGACTTATGAATTTAAATGAAGAGACGAGACCTGACGACAGACGATGTTGCGTAATCATTTTCAAAACTGCCTCAAAACAGAGTTATTATTTCTATCTATTTCTAATGGAACATCACAGAGCCACCAAAATCAACGAACTAGACTCAACAGAAAAAGTCTCACCAGGGAAGAAGAAACAGGCTCCTCCTGTCAGCCGTCTCCAACTTGAGCTGCTTTAACCTTTTCCCGTTTTGGAGAGATATCCATTAGTCAGCCGTTCAAACCTGTGCTTCAAACTCTGTGACTTAGCAAAAACTAGTTAAACTACTTCTCCTTCTTCTTCATCATCATCATCACCAGGGGGCGCTGTTCAGCAATGTTACTTATAAAAATACTTACACAGAGAAGAAATAAAACATTAATGCAGCTGGGTCATTCTACAGAAACGTCCACTTTTGGTATGGCAAGATGTCTTAAAATGTATTTCTTTTTTTTAACATTTAAACTTAGACCACATTATTAGATTACCTTTTGACTTTATGAATACATATAAATGACAGCTTAATTATTATTTATTTATTTATTTATTTATTTTTTAGCTTTTTTGTTATTATTTCAAGACCATATGTATCATTTTTTGTCACTGGTGTTACCTTCTTTAGCAATATTAAAAGTTTTTATGAAATATTATTTCTCGTTTTTTTTTTTCAACATATGTAATCAGAGTTACAGAAAAATAATGAAAATGCAAGAAATAAGCAGATTGTGTTTTATTTATTTAATGTGACAGACAAAAACAGTACAGTAACACCGTAACACCAGTGAAAGTAACACCAGTTACACAACTCCAGGGCACCACAGTATTTTCATTATATATTTTATAATATTTATTTAGCATTTAGTTTTTTGTGCCATTTACATCATATATTTAATAGTTATGAATAGACTTTTGTATTTTAAATGGTAGAAAATCCTGTGTTTGACCTCAAAATAAAGCACTTTCCCTCTGTACATGGCTGTGGGGACGAGCAGTTTTGTGGTGTTTGGAATTCTATATAATTAATTAAAAAATAATAATAATGCCACATTGATGGCTCAGGAAGGTGTAATTGTTCAAATGGCATATTGTTTCATTTTAAAATATAAAAAAATTGTAACCCTAATGTGTATTTCAGTTGTAATATTTCTGTAAAGTCTAGGGACAGAGAAGTGGACGTGTCTGTAGAATGACCCAGCTGTTGCTGTCTGTGAATGTATTAACTTTATATTTTGGCTCTTCTTTCTGTACCCTGTTACAAACAAACAAACAAAAAAAAAAAACACTTGAGAACTCTGTCGATCATGGATCAGATCGATCCAGCATGGCAAACAGCGAATATATGTGTGCTGTTTAATGCATTTGAGACGTGTTGTTTTCCTCCGTGCATAACTGACATGTCACGCGAGTATATTTTTCATCTTGTAAATATTAGAAAGTCATGCAAATATCCAGTGGCGCAAAAACGGGGTAAGTCTTATTTAATAAAACGTCATAAATAATCAAAAGCTTAGTTGTTAAAAATAATGTATTGAAACATTTTTATTCAACGTTTTTTGTTGTTGTTGTTGCTTGTTTTGCATTTTTAATGAGTTCAAAAGCGTGTTTATTATACACTTATTAAGACGCTGAACCGCCGTATCTCTCAAACGGGAGATTTTCAGACGCGCGCTTCAGCTTGCCCTCAGCACCAGGCGCGAGTCACGAGCGAGGAAAAGGTACAGGTGCCAAATGAGCTTCAGTAGAACAACAGTGAACTGCGGTCTGATGAGATGCTGTTATGTCAGTAAAACAAACTTTCCTGTCCTGTCAGAGGTTTTACTGTGCTCACCCAACATTATGAAGCTGCAGACTCGGAGCCTGCTGCATCCACAGTCCCGCACCCAGAGTCCCGCATTCTCAGACCCCTCGTTTTTCGAGACAGCGCCTCCTGCTGTTCGGAAGATCGTATAACACCCTTATCCAACCGCACCCAGATACCATTGAACACATTAGAATGCAGTATTACGGTCTCTTTTATTTAAAGTTATCCAAATAAATATTTGCGTTCCTGCTTAATGCATGTGGCAAAAAAAAATCATTGTGTTCTCAAACTAACTAATTACCCAGTATTTATTTTTTGAGCGTGGGTGTAATTGAAAGGAAATTATTGATGTAACGGATACACATACAGATTGAACTATCTTCTGAAAAATATTATGTGATATTATATTGCTACAATATTTGTTTTTGTACAATGTTTCAAATTCCATTTTTCTTTCAGTTCAACATATAATGGTCTAATTAACATTATACCATGCTAACATTACAAAACCTGTTTTTGATATTTTGAATGTGAAGCAAAACTCAAATAATAGACAAAACACCAATAATAAACAATTCTGTACTTTATTTAACGATCGCCTTAATCACTGTCATCTTGCTGTAAACAGGAGAAAGCAAAGAAAAAAGGAAGAAAGAATTGTGTTAGTGACTTTATTTTCGTCTTCAATTGCATTAAAAAAACCTCCTCATTTATAAGTCGCTTTGGATAAAAGCGTCTGCTAAATGAATAAATGTAATGTAATGTAAATGCATAAGGTAAAATAATTACTTTCTGGTAGGTAAATGTTGCTTCTTTTCTCATTCTTTTTGCAATCACCCGGTCAAATTCCTCAACTTCACTAAAATAAAAGATGAATGCCATTGTCAAAAATACTGTGTAATAATAAACATTTTTTTGCAAATGCAAATTACAAGCATACCTAGGGTGATAAGTAGGGCCACGAAGGAACACCTCCTCAGCCTCCTGCCAGGATAATGCCTGCAGCTCACATAGGCCATGAATGATGGCCTGTCCATATAAATAAATACATTAATTAATTAATGTATAAAACATTTCATATATGGCAATAATAGAAACAATCCAATAGACAAACATGTGCAGGCCTACCTCAGGAAAAAGAAAACTACAAATGAACTCCACTTCATTTGTGAAGTTCAGTTGAGTTTTACAATTGTGTAGCAGAGCTTTGAGGTGTTCAAAAAGAATGGCACACTGCTGCTCACTGTCCATGTAGACTGGCACACGTGGCTTTAGGGGGAACCACTTTGATGGTTTCCCATTGAGAACATCCTGCGGGGCAAACAAAAAGTGTTGTTTATATATACACAAGCCATCAATGAATAATTGGCATAACCATTAAAAATATAGCTAAAGAGCATACTGGATAATCAATTGACAATGTTGAAGTTGACAATGATCACAGCCCTGGGTGAGTCATTTAGGAATGCTAATCTTTAAATGATGAAAAATGACCATTTGAGTACCACTAAATGCTGCTCTGTTCCCTTTGAAGTCACAATGCAGTCCACCAGTGCTTCTTCAGTTCTTGTCCGATCTTGGACTGCTTGGACGTGCTGTGGGACATCTTGTGTGGTGCTTCTGCTTCTTTTTAGCCTATACAGAGGTTGAGTTTTTGCCTCTAATAAGCATTTTGCCTCGTCTGTCCAGAAGGCAAACCTGCGCCCATAGCTTGCAAAAAATAATAAATAAAAAATTATACTCACGTTTCGGTTATTCACGTGTTTATCCATGTGTTTTTCCGATCCAATTTGATAGGAGGCGCTGTCTCGAAAAACGAGGGGTCTGAAAATGCGGGACTCTAGGTGCGGGACTGTGGATGCAGCAGGCTCCGAGTCTGCAGCTTCATAATGTTCGTGCTCACGGCGCACGCTCTTCACTGTACGCGAATATGAGGTGTACGCTCTCACTTCATAATAACCCGCACAAGAAACTATACGTGCATACATCGTCAGTTAAATCATGAAATTACCAAAATTGCGATTAAAGCTGCAAAACTGTACATGCATCACATTTAAGAAAGTCTCTCAAATGCATGTACTGAAATATTCTGCAATTCGAGATCACAGGGCACAAGATGATAGATGTCTTTTTTTTTTTTTTTTTTTTTAATGCACAGGTAGGCTAAATGTGAGCACAGTGCAGCAATGTTTTGACAACCAATAGTGCTAAACAATGACTGTTTTTTTTTCAGAGTTCATTGATTATATACAATTCAGTGAAGGTTGACTAAACTTTTAACTATCTGCATGTCTCATCCATGAATAGGCCTGTGCAATGATGGAGGACAAGCTTTTGGGGTGTTGAGACCCAGAACCAGCGGACTGAACAATAAATCTATATGAGCCCTTTTCTTAAAATAAATACCTGGGGGTAATACAAAAATAATACAAAAATGGTCATATTAACTCAATTACCTGATCTAATTCACAACTTCACAAATTCTCAATTACAATTACGTACAAATTAATTGTATTCAGTTGTGTTTTAGGCACTAAAACAGTCCAGTGTAGTCAAATAGGCTACATTTCTATACTGAAATAAAGAAGATTTCTGTGCCACCACAGACTGGCCACCCTTATGAAAACATCCACTGCCTAAGGCGGCAAATCAGTTCATTTATGAGTATCTCAATAAATTAAAAAAAAGAAATAAAAATTACCCACATGTTTGTGAATGTGCATTTGATTTACATTTGAGAGAAACTGAGAAGATTGTAAACGATACAAACTAGCCACCTATCACTGAAAATTGCCGTTTTGAATTCAAAATAGGCCATCTGTGATTCAAGTAGATCCGATGAGTTGAAAACTCTTGCTGCTTCATACTTCAATACAAAACAATGCTGAATTTTGACAAAAAGGAGATTTTTAAATGCTATAATTGTGATTTTTATGTCTAAATATAAATCCATTAGCAAAACATGTGAAAAAAACCATATTACAAAGTGGAAATGGTAAATGAGACAATAAATGATCTTCTGCTGCCATCTAGTGGTCATAGTGGAAATCATGACATTCATTTTAATAGCAGGCCTATTGTTTTTCTGCCAGGTGAAATATTGGCAGAAATCTTCAATTTAGCATGGCCACTTTTCCATGAATTATCTCTATAAGTAAAAATGAAAAAAAAAAAAAAAATAAATAAATAAATAAATAATAATAATAAATTCCAGACATTCTTTAAGGTAAATTTGACATAAGCTCAGATGAGTTAATGTGTGTTTCTTGTAGCAGTTAAAATGTAGTTTTAATTTAGTGATTTTAACTTTTAGTTTAGTGATTGTTAATGCTTTAAAGAGCAATGTTAGATTGTAATGTTCTAATGCTATCTGTTCTAACTATAAAAGGTACAGCTGTTATAAAACCAGAGAGAAAGGCTAGTATGTGAGAGAGTCAGTGGTAATATCATTGCATTCCTATTGGTCAGTGAGCTCAGCTTAGCCTGACAGTAGCCACAGTGACTGAGGTTGATCGTTGTTAAATTTGCTTTATGGAACCAAATCATTTGACAGTGAGTCAGACCGACTGAAATGAGCCTGGCCTATTTGGTAAACTTGTTTTATGAAACAGGCCTCGAGGCGTTAGAAAGTCAGAAGACACAAGTTAATTTATGATTTGCTGTCTGTCTGAACCAAAGAAATAAAAGTTATCATATTTTTTCAATTGCATCGAATAGCATTGTGTTGAATCAAATTGAATTAAAATCGTATCGCATCGCATCGCTAGATGCTTCATATGTAGTATCTTCAATGTATCGTATCGTTGGCTATGCATCGAGATGCGTATCACGTCGGCCTCAGTTATGGAGATGCACATCCCTGTTCGAAAAGCTTCATTTCACCATCACTACTGTAAAGTAGTGAAGGCCGTTTCCGCCACAGCTGAGAAAAAAAAATGATTTCTTTAAGTCATAATAATGAGAAATTTCTTGATAGAGAAACTTTTTCATGATGACTTATTTTCTCATAATAATTAGAAACTTTCTCGAAATACTGAGAAACTCGAAATACTGACTTAATCCACGCATGTGCAACGCAACAGGAGTGACGGCACGCTATGAAAATTAACCATGGTTTTACTGTAGTAAAGGTGTAGTCACCATGGTTTTTTTTGGTGTATTGACTACTATTTGTATAACCACAGTTTTACTACAAACACCATGGTTAAACTATGGTGTAGCAAAACCATGGTTAATTTGTGGTTACCATGGTTTAACTATACTATATTATACTATACTATGACCTTTGTGTTCATCCGGCTTTCTTGATGTGTTTCTTACTACATGTTGATTGTTTTTAATAACGTAAATAGTTGTATTGATGTTTGCATGTTGTGAATGTTAAAATTGCTCAGTAGTAAGCCTCAAGATCGTCTTATCGTAATGCTCCTTTCACCACAAAGTGTGTTTTGCTCATTTTATTTAAAAAGTAATTCATTACAGACCAAGTAAAACAGTAGTTAAAAATTCACACAATTTAAACTTTGCCTAACAATATAACTAGGGATGCTATAAAGGAAAATAAGGGATACTTGTGATTCTTTATAGGAAAATAAGGGGCAGAATAAGGGATACCCATTTTAGGAGTTGTCCTAAAACCAAAACAATACCCGTTCTTGATCCACTTCAAATGTTATACTATACATACATTTTATCATTTTTTTTAAATTCTACTATTGAGTACATTAACATTTATGCATTTAGCAGACGCACATTGATTCTCACGACCTTTTGCGCTGCTAACGCAATGCTCTACCACTGAGCAACAGGAACACATACACACTCACCTTTGTTTAATATATTGTGCAGGTTTACATGCGGAGTGCTCCACTGCTAATTCACAGGAGTCTTCATTTAGTTTAATGCAATGGAATCCTTCCTGTGGCTCACAAGTAGTATCTGCAGAGCGCGTGCAGGCCTTGTGCACTTTTAAATGTTGGGCTGTGAACACAAAAACAAAGAACCTAAGCATATTGAGTGTGTTTTATAAATCTTTACCATTAACTTAATGCTTTTATCACTGGGCACATACCTGGATCACACACAGTGCAGGGAAAACATGTTATATGTCTGTTGGGTTCATCTGTGCAAGTTATGCAGGACAAGGAACACATGTTGTACTGGTATCTACAGTACAATGCCAATAATCAGAATCAGAATCAGAACTAGCTTTATTGCCAGGTATGTTTGCACATACGATGAATATGTTTTGGTGACAGAAGCTCCACAGTGCGACAGAATGACAGTGACAAAGACAAGACACAGATAATAAAAATAATAATATACAAAATAGACAATAAGCAAAATAACACAAACACATACAAAATAGACAATTTAGTATGTACAGGTATGTTAGATGCAAATTTGAAATGTAATAAGTATGTGTGTTAAATAAATAAATGATAGTGTTGTGTGTTTCATGTTTATTGTTAAGTGTTCATGAGATGGATTGCCTGAGGGAAGAAACTGTTTCTGTGCTGGTCGTTCTGGTGCTCAGAGGTCTGTAGCGTCGACCAGACAGCAGCAGTTCAAAGAGGGAGTGTGCTGGATGTGAGGGGTCCAGAGTGATTTTGCCAGCCCTTTTGCTCACTCTGGATAAGTACAGTTCTTGGAGAGTGGGAAGGGTTGTACCAATGATTCGCTCAGCAGTCCGGACTATCCTCTGTAGTCTTCTGAGGTCAGATTTGGTAGCTGAGCTGAACCAGACAGTTATTGAAGTGCAGAGGATGGATTCAATGATGGCAGAGTTGAACTGTTTCAGCAGCTCCTGTGGCAGGTTGAACTTCCTCAGCTGGCGAAGGAAGTACAACCTCTGCTGGGCCTTTTTAACAATGGAGTCAATGTGAGTGTCCCACTTCAGGTCCTAAGAGATGGTGGTGCCCAGGAACCTGAATGACTCCACTGCAGTCACAGTGCTGTTCATGATGGTGAGTGGGGGGAGAGCAGGGGGGTTTCTCCTGAAGTCCACGCTCATCTCCACTGTTTTAAGTGTGTTGAGCTCCAGGTTGTTAAGACTGCGCCAGACAGCCAGCTCTTTAACCTCATGTCTGTAAGCAGACTCGTCACCGTCCTGAATGAATCATAAACACGGTTTCCTAAAATGTGTGGGTTTTTCTCTCCTTTAAAAGAAAGTGATGTATTATATATATATATATATATACAATCATGGTCATGGAAACTTTAACATAAGAAAACTGAATCAATAATTTAAATGAGTTTGTGTAATACAAGTTATGCCTTTAAAGCATAACTTGAATTTTCCATATCAATTCTTTTGGATCTATTAACTCTTAAAATTTGAAATGTAGTGCTGTCAAACGATTAATCACATCCAACATAAGTTTTTGTTTACATTAATGTTTGTGTACTATGTCACACTACACTGCCAGAAGGAAAGATGGAGACGCGAAGTGGCATTAACAGTCTTTAATAATAGAAACACACATAGACAACAAAGTAGACCCGATAGAGACAGAATGCACAGACTAGGATTTAAGTTCATGTGGTAACAAGGGTAATTGCAAAGACACACACCTGGACCAAATCATACAATCAAACAAGGGAGAAACTGGGGAGCACATGGGGAATGAAAACACACACAGACAGTCCAGAGGCATGACATAATCGCCCCCCTCCCGGAAGGCGTGTCCTCGCGCCGTAGGAACAACAGGGAGAAGGACGGGTGGAAACTTGGGAGGAGGACGGGCACCCGGGAGGAGGACGGCGAACAGAGTCCAGTGCGGTGATGAAGGAGGCGGAGACGGAGAGCCCGAGGCGGAGAGCCGATGAGCCAGGGTGATGAGGAGGATCCGGAGGGCCAAGTTGGAGCTAATGGCTCCGGCGACCGACGCAGAGGCATGGATCCGAAAGGCTGCAGTGGAGCTGGAGCGACAGAGGACTAAGGTGGAGCTGAGGGGATGAAGGAGCCTGACGGAGCCGGAGGGACAAAGCGCAGCCGGAGAAGTGGAGTCCCGAGGCGCCGGATGGTCGACGACAAGTCAAGTCAAGTCACTATTATTTGTATAGCGCTTTTAACAATGCAAATTGTGTCAAAGCAGCTTTACATCAGCTTGATATAAAGCTGGGTGGCTTTATATCGGCTTTACAGTATTTAGACGGGGAAATAGTGTGTCGAAATAGTGTCATTCTCCTCTGGCCAGACAAAATCAGCAGTTTAAATCTAGGCTAAAGCAGAGTCAGATTGTGCAGAGGACTCATCTGGTTCCTGTGGTCTTGTCCCGATGGCCGTCTAGGAGACAGGGTCTTCACTGGGGATCAGTCTCTGGGGCTCATCTAGTTGTCCTGGTCTCTGCTGACGTTCAGGGCTGTAGAAGTCATCTCTAGGTGCTGATCCACCATCTGATCTGAATACGGACTGGATCCAGGTGGCTACGGTGACCATCTGATCTGGATACAGTCTGGATCTGGGTGGCTACGGTGACCTAGGAATAGGAAAGAAACAGTCTAATATTAGCATAGATGCCATTCTTCTAACGATGTAACAAGTACATCGGGTGTTTTGGGAAGTGTTCCCAGTTCCGGTTGACCTCAAGGGTAACATGTAAAGCATGAAAAGTAAGGGGCCAAGTACTGAGCCTTGAGGTACTCCATACTGCACTTGTGATTGGTATGATACCTCTTCATTTACTGCCACGAATTGATGGCGTTAAGATAAGTATGATTTGAACCATGCCAGTGCACTTCCTCTAATGCCAAAATAATTTTCTAGTCTATTTAAAAGAATGTTGTGGTCGATAGTGTCAAACGCGGCGCTAAGATCCAGTAGAGTTAATAGAGAGATACAACCACGATCAGATGATAGAAGCAGGTCATTTGTAACTCTAATGAGAGCAGTCTCAGTACTATGATACGGTCTAAAACCTGACTGGAAATACTCACATATATAATTTTTCTCTAAGAAGGAACATAGTTGTGATGATACTACCTTTTCTAATATCTTTGACAGAAAAGGGAGATTCGAGATCGGTCTGTAATTAATTAATTCTTTGGGGTCAAGTTGTGGTTTTTTAATGAGAGGCTTAATAACAGCCAGTTTTAAGGTTTTTGGGACATATCCTAATGACAATGATGAGTTAATAATATTCAGAAGAGGCTCTCTTTTAGGAGCTTAGATGGAACAGGGTCTAACATACAGGTTGTTGGTTTAGATGATTTAACAAGTTTATACAGTTCTTCATTTCCAATAGAAGAGAATGAGTGCAATTGCTCCTCAGGGGATCTATAGCGTACTATCTGATGCGATACTGTGGCTGACAGCTGCATGGTTACAATTTTATCTCTAATAGTTTCAATCTTGGAAGTAAAGTAGTTCATAAAGTCATTACTGCTGTGTTGCTGGGTAATGTCTGCACCTGCTGATGTTACATTTTTTGTTAATTTAGCCACTGTATTGAATAAATACTTGGGGTTGTGTTTGTTTTCTTCTAAAAAAGACGTAAAGTAATCAGATCTAGCAGTTTTTAAGGCTTTCCTGTAGGAGAGAGTATTTTCCTGCCAAGCAATACGAAATACCTCTAATTTTGTTTTTCTCCAGCTGCGCTCCATTTTCCGGGCTGCTCTCTTTAGGGCCCGAGTGTGCTCATTATACCACGGTGTTGGACTCCGTATCTAAAGTGCTAGAAAAGAGAGAGTCCATGGTTTCTGTTACATCATCAAGTTGTTCTGAGCTGTTGGATATGCTGAGGAACTGAGATAAGTCAGGAAGATTATTTATAAAGCAGTCTTTTGTGGTAGAAATGATGGTTCTACCATATTTGTAACAAGGAGTTGGCTTTACAGTTTTAGCTATATGGAATATACACAGAACTAGATAATGATCTGAGATATCATCGCTCTGCTGCAAAATTTCAACGCCACTGACATCAATTCCGTGTGACAGTATTAAATCTAGAGTATGACTTCCACAATGAGTAGGTCCTGACGTGTGTTGTTTAACACCGATAGAGTTTAGAATGTCTATAAATGCTGATCCCAACAAATCTTTTTCATTATCAACATGGATATTAAAATCACCAGCAATTAGGACTTTATCTGCAGCCAGCACTAACTCAGATAGAAAATCAGCAAATTTAGCCAGGTTTCTGTCAAACAAAGCACATCTAGTTTATGGTCAGTGAACATATCATTTACAAAAAGTGCTTTTGTAGAAAGGGATCTAATATTCAATAAGCCAAGCTTTATCATGTGTTTATCTGTTTTTTATTTGTTGAACATCAATTAAATTGTTACTATTACTTTGGTTTGGATGTTTTCTGTATTTTCTAGTATGGGGAACAGACACAGTCTCTATAGAGTGATATCTAGGTGAAGGAGTTTCTATGTGCTGAGAGTTAACTGACTTCTGTGACGTGAGGCGGCTAGCAGACGGTCGGTTTAGCCAGTCTGTCTGCTTCCTGACCTGGGCCCCAGTTAGTCAAATACTCTAAGACTATGTGCCATATTTCTAGAGAGAAGAGCGGCACCACCCCAGGAGGGATGAACACCATCTCTTTTCAACAGGTCAGGTCTGCCCCAAAAATTCTTCCAATTGTCTATAAAGCCTATGTTATTTTGCGGGCACCACTTAGACATCCAGCCATTAAGTGACGACAGTCTGCTATGAATCTCATCGCCCCGGTAAGCAGGGAGGGGACCAGAGTATATTACGGTGTCTGACATCGTAACTTGCAAGTTCACACACCTCTTTAACATTATTTTTAGTGATCTCCGACTGGCGAAGTCGAACATCATTAGCGCCGACGTGGAAAACAATCTTACTGAATTTACGTTTAGCATTAGTCAGCACTTTTAAATTTGCCAAGATGTCAGGCGCTCTGGCTCCGGGTAAACAATGGACTATGGTGGCTTGTGTCTCTATTTTCACGTTCCGTACAATAGAATCGCCAATAACTAGAGCACTTTCATCAGGTTTCTCAGTGGGTGCGTCACCGAGTGGGGAGAACCTGTTTGATGTTCTGATCGGAATGGAAGAGTGGTGTTTTGACCCGCGACTATGCCGCCTCACTGTCACCCAGTTGCCCTGCTGCATGGGCTCAACCGAAACCGAACAATGTACAGGACTCCCTGAGCTAGTCGCATCCAAAGCAGTATCTACAGCCCTCACATTCTTACTGTCCTCAACTAAAGTTTGGATGCGTGTCTCTAGTTCTAAAACCTTGTCAGCCTAACTATTTCCCTGCATTTATCACATGTGAATCCCTCGCTGCTGACAGAGACAGATAAACTATACATGTGGCAAACAGTGCAAACAACAATAGCAGGAGAAGAAGCCATTACTCACCGTGATTGATGAATGATACCAACTTAACTTACCACTATTGTTTGATGAACTCGTGAAAAACGGAGCGAGAGAGAAATGAAAACGGAGCGAGAAAAAAGAAAAGAAAACAATAGTAGGCGCGAATAGAAACGCAATGGAACCGCGAGTGACAAGCTAACTGGCTAAAGAATGCTAACGTGCTGCGCTCACGGTTTTAAAAGCGAACGATCAAATTAGTTCGATTAGTTTGAAAGATAACACCAGAAATATGGTGGGAATTAAGTTATATATTATC
Source organism: Onychostoma macrolepis (assembly GCF_012432095.1). NCBI lineage: Eukaryota > Metazoa > Chordata > Actinopteri > Cypriniformes > Cyprinidae > Onychostoma > Onychostoma macrolepis. The sequence goes on from NC_081165.1 coordinate 5,165,095, forward strand.
ACTTTAAACAACAGGGAGTGAAAGTAAGGTAGAGATTCAATAAAAAGCGAAGCTACACGGACCTACAATCGCAAACCTCTCAACAGCACAACAGACAAGAACAGACTGAAGCCCATCCCAGCATCTTGGGCAGTGTTGCCAACTAATTTTCAGGGGAAGTTGCTAAAGGAAGGTTAATTTGTTGCTAAAAGTGGCTAAATGACATTGTGATGTCTCACGTAATCACAATGCAAAATTGTTTCACTGCATCAAATCTCAGCTAAAAATATATATTTATATATGTTAATTTAGATTTGTTCGTAAAATAATATAAAATGTATAAAGCAATATTAAAATATAAACAACTAATTTTAAACACAACCTTGAATTATTTGTATTGAATTGTATTGAACAGTGCTATACAAATAAACTTGAATTGAATTACTGGAAACCTTACCAGTTTTCAAGATATTTTTCTTACAGTGTACTAATTGATCAACAATTGCAGGTACAAGCTACTCACAAGGTGTTTCATAAATGAACAATTATTCAGCTATTAAATTATTATTATTATTAAATTGAACAATTGCGAATAGGGGCTAACTTAATTTACGTGATGTGTGTACTGGCATCTTTGGTTTCCTCTTTTTGTGTAATTTAGATGGAAAATGCGACTTTTTATAGTAAGAGTCACTTATCAAAAGTTGCTAAATGTTGCCAAATCAATTTTTAAAATAGCTAAATTTGTTGCTAGGCGCTTTTGGAAGAAAAAGTAGCCAGGGTAGTCTGAGAAATTGCTAAATTTAGCAACAAAATTGCTAAGTTGGCAACACTGATCTTGGGCCACAAACCCATCAAATTAATGGTATTTAACAGAGGTGTAAAATACTTGAGTAATTTTACTTGATTATTGTACTTAAAGGTCCCATATTGTCAAAACTGAAATTTCCTGGCTTTTTTTCATAATAACTGAGGTCTAGGGGCTATGTAACTACCATATAAGTTTCAAAACAGTCAGTCCACAGTAAAATGCACACAGCCTGCATAAAGTAGCTGTGCTTTTTCACGAGCCCTTGTGCCTTCTGTAAAAATGTGACGTCCGAACTACTCAGTCAACGCCTTCAGTCACCATCCCGAGCACCACCCACCGTCCCATCCATCCTCCAGCCACAATTAATCACGACAATGTATACAATTACAAATGATTGTAAATTGTCAGTTTGTTGTTTGTTGTTGTCGGCCCTAACTAGTTACCTGTGATTGGCCTGGCCATGCGTCACTCAGAAAACAACAGGCCAATCAGAAGATAGGCTCATGAATATTAATTAGACAGGCCAAAATTGACCTGTTCTTAGCAGAGCTGCTGAAAGAGGAGCTGTAAAAATATGATGAGATGGTTTTTGGTACTTGTACCGCAAATATATATTCAAAACCTAAAATAAAATTCCAGAAAGGTGTACAATATGGGACCTTTAAGTATTATTTTGGTGGTTTTTTACTTTATTCAAGTACAATTTAAACTGACTACTTGTACTTTTACTTGATTGCTTTTCTGAAGAAAAAAAACGTACTTTTTACTCCTTATAATTGTATTTCAACTTAAAAAGTACATAACATTTTTATTTTATCTTATGCACATTAAATATGGGAAACGGAAGCTCAAACGTGCGTGCTTGACATGAGAACCAATGATCATTGTTTTCATGCATCAAGAACACACACAGTTCTACTTCAGTTATGACTTTCATCAGATAAATGTCTGGGTTCAAAAGTTCACCATCAAATCTGAGGAAGCATGTTGAGGTAGCAAAGTTGTGTTTTCCCCCAAAACAGTTTATTCATTATTCTTTGTTTTGATAGAGACATTAGCTGTGTAATATATTGGCTGAATGCACAAGATTGAGTCCAAATAAAATCAGTGATAAAAATGTAAATATAATTAATATTTCTCTGGGAATTATTATTTTTTAATTAAATGTTACAAATCTCCAAAAAAGTGTTTAAATGAACATTGCATGTTCACTTAATTGTAATTCATGTTTATTGATGTTCTTACCAGGTAGTGTATAAGTTGTTTTAATAATATGTCACTATATGACGCATTGAGTAGGAATTTGGACTCTCAATGAATATTTTTTTAATCTTAATAATTACATGATTTTCTCATTAATTCATATAATTAGTCACAAATAATTATGTAGCAATATTTATGGAGAAAAAGCCTCCCCCCAAAATGCCCCAAATAAACAATTAAAATATTAATTATCCTTTTAGAAAGTGACGTAGACAACACAAAAAAGTGGTCTTTCAAAACATTAATGTTGTATGTTTTAATTCTATGACTCTCCTCATTAATTCAGCCCATTCTTGCATTCTGTCTGGAATATGTTTATAACCTCTGCATCACATTGTTATTAAAAGTGATAGTTCACCCAAAAATTAGATTCTCATGTCGTCCCAGATGTTTATGACTTTCTTCAGATGAACACAAGCAAAGATTTTTAGTCCATATAATGCAAGGGGACAGGACCACTTCAGAAACCACACAAAGTGAACACAACGGTCTCTATTTTTGGAGCTGGTCAGAGGTTTGTATCTTGCTGTGTAGCATCTGTAATTCTGTGTCAAAGTCTCCTGAGGACAGTAGATTGTCAGACCATCACCCCAGCTTTCTGGAAGTTGTTGGTGATTTTACAGACACGTCTTTTAGGGTTCATTTTCACAACTTTTATGATTTTTCTGTCATCAACTACTGTTGTTTACAATTTAAAGTTGTACTTTTTTACTTTTACTCAAGTATGTTTTTGGCCAGATACTTGTACTTTTAATAGTATCTTTACTTTCACTTGAGTAAAACGTTTGAGTACTTTACACCTCTGGTATTTAAGCAATATAAGCGCTACTGGGTAACAATGTTATACATACTTGTCAAAAGTACAGAAAAATTACAATGTTTTAATGTTTTTGAAAAAAAAAAAAATAATAAAAATGCCTGCTCCTCACCAAGTCTGCATTTATTTAATCAAGAATACAATATATATATATATATATATTGCAAAATATTATTACAAATTAAAAGAACTGTTGTCTATTTTAATATATCATAAAATGTAATTGATTCCTGTGATCTAAGATTAATTTTCAGCATCATTCCTCCAGTCTTCAGTGTCACATGATTCTTCAGAAATCATTCTAATATGCTTATTTGCTGCTCAAGAAACATTTCTGATTATTAAAACAGCTAAAAACAGTTTTTGCTTCTTAACATTTTTTTGTGGAAATGGTGATACCTTTTTCAGGATTCTTTAATGAATAGAAGGTTCAATAAACAACATTTATGAAATTTATTTAACAATTTAGTAAATATAAATCCTTTCCAACATTATAAATGTATTCACGGTTACTTCTGATAAATTGAATGCACCCTTGATTAATAAAAGTATTAATTTCTCTCTTTTGTAATCTTGCCACAAATGTTTGAATGGTTTTAAATGTTTGTTGAGCAGCAAATCAGCATATTAGAATGATTTCTGAAGGATCATGTGACACTGAAGACTGGAGTAATGATGCTGGAAATTCAGCTTTGATCACAGAAATCAATTACAGTTTAACATATATTCACATAGAAAACAGGTATTTGAAATTTTTACTGTAATTTTTATCAAATACGTAAATGTAGTAGTGGTGAACAGAAGAGACTTTTTTCAAAAACATTTAAAAAAACCAAACTGTACCAACCTCAAACTTTTGAACAGTAGTGTATGTTTGGGGTTTTACTTACCAGTCATATGGTTATGTTGTCCGACAGGAGGTCCGCTCCAACTCGGCTGCACGGCCACCAGCATAGAAGAGTCTAGAAACAACATGCAGTTTGTCATAGAACCAACAATATGTATGCCGTGCCAGGTTTTACACAAGATTTAAAGGAAAATATTCAAAATTCTGTTCCAAAATGAACCGTCAAATGGCAAATTCATATATCAGCTTTGGTGGCAAATAAAACTGGGTTACCTGATAGTGGCTGATATAAGAAAAAAAACAAACAAAAAAAAACTGAATAAATGAGTGAAGTGACATAAGCATTTCAAATAAACAGTGGACATCAAAATTCGAGAACAACCTACAATTTCCTAAATTTCAAGTTCACTGCTTAGTCTTATTCAAAGTTATCCTAGGAGTATAAGGGCAGTTTTTTAAGCATATTTCAGAAATTAATTGTATTCTGAGGCATGAAATATTTTAAAAAGAACTCCGATCAAAATTAGAGAACACTTACAGATACCTCCAATTTATTGGTGTTAATCTGGCACCTGGTTCTAATTTCCTTAATTATATGACAAACCCTATTTAACTGGGTGCATTCCTCCAATTTCCACTGAGATTGCAAGATAGTGGGCCGCTGTAAGGTGACAGAAACCCTGTGACAGGTAGAGGTTGTCCAGATGGGACCCCCTATAAAGGGATCACCCTTTCAGCCATTGCAAGAGAAGTTGGGTGTTCCAAATCTGTGATTTCTAGAATATTGCAGCTTTACTTTGATACAAATTCATTCAAGTCCCCCAAAAAGGCTGGTCGTCCACATAAGACAAATGCATGAGAGGACAGAATAATGCAGAGACTCTCAATGAGGAATCGGTTCAACACTGCAGCTGGAATTGCTTCAGTGCTGAACAGTGTAAGGATCTGACTCGGCACGATGAAGAGAAGTCGGACTGAAAGCCCACTCTGCAGTGACCAAACCTCTCATCAGCAGAAAGAATCAGAAGGCTAGGCTCACCTTTGCTGAGGAGTATGTTGTGTGGAGAGAGGAGAACTGGTCCAAAGTCCACTTCAGTGATGAGAGCAAGTTTAATTTATTTGGGTTTGATGGGAAATGTTAGGCATCAAACTGGGGAAAGACTGAAACCCAAGTGCATAAAGAAGTCAGTGAAAGGTGGAGGACGAAGTGTCATGGTTTGGGGGATGTTTTCTGCAGCAGTTCAGCCTCTTGTACACGGCAGAGTGAATGCAAATGTTTATTAGAAACTTTTTTTTTTTTATACAGCTGCAACTCTCAAAAATATTTGTAATCTTGTTTCATGCTTGTGGTAACTGTTCTCCAATTTTGATCACTGTGTTTTGCGCAAAATAAAGGTTTTTGTTGAAATCATGCCTTAGTCATTTGATCAAACACGTTAGTAGAACAGTGGTCTTTTTTGTGGTCACTAAAATTGAGTGATACAGAGCAACAATATTTCATAGAAAATCAAGTATTTATGGATTGTGCTCTAATTTTGATCTCCACTGTATTTTAACTCATATGCCATACAACTTACCTCAGTGGAATATTTACCATCAGTAGGAACGTGACTGTTTAAGTAATATTGACATTGTAAAATGAACATTTCAAATGGAGAACAGAAACAAAATCTGATTTTGACAAAGGAAATAAAAGTACTGTCCAACAAAAATAAAAATAACTTTGCTTCTTTCTACCATTGACATTTAAAATAAAAAATCCAAATTAATTTTAAATTGCTGTATAAAAAAAAACTAAATTCCAGCAACAACCAATGTGTATAATTCTTCACTTAAGGAAGCGCATAAGGAAGTTTAGACAATTTCACTTGCTAATGATGAAAGCTCTGAAGCACCAGGACACAGTGTTTCAGATCAACAGGTTATGTAATAGTAATTAAATTATTACAGTAAGCTCCTACCTATATAATGATCAATGGACTCTGAATACTAGAACACTGGTCTCCAGAGGGGCAGCAGAGGGGAACAATGCTTCTACTGGAGCACAATATACTTCAGGTGTGACAAATAGAGCTGATTGTGAGGGAAATGTAGTAAGAGTCTTCAAACATATCTACTCATATTTCAGGAAAGAAAACAGCAGCAACACTCAAAACCAATTAAATGTTTGTTTATTTAACTAAAACACAGGAAAATATTCAAAAGCCCATTTAAAAATGAGATCACAGAAAAATCACACTGCAAGTGATGTATTAAACTTGTGTAAAAAAAAAAAATAATTCAAGATAATCCAAAGCACTAAGAAACAAAGCTTCCATGAAAATTATCAGCAAGAGACAGGAATGAATGACTATACAATGAGGAAGCATTTTCATAGCCAACCACTCAACCATCACATCTTGTTAACTACACAAAAGGACAGCTGTAGAAGTAGTTACACATTCTAACGAATTTAGGTTATAACATTGTTACAGCCTCCTTAAGCCTCACACTAAAGCAAACACACAAAGAGCCTTTTAAAGACGCCCCATATACCAAAGAGTCGAATACAACCAACGGCCTGAGCAATGCTTAGCACAGAAAAAGCACAGAAGGTTATAACTAATGATTAAAGTTGAAAACAAATTCTGATTCGACACGTCTCATGGGCGGGGGTGGGGGGGGTATCATGGTATGCAATTTTGTTTTCATGCAATGTTCAAAACAGCACAGTAAATCAATACTACATTAAGCTGCAGCCTCTTTAATCATTTGGTGAATGTTCATAGGCTGCGAATGATCAATTTAACACTGAACTGTGCATGACATATTCCTGCCGTGCAATCCAATCTGCGTGACACTAGTCTTGAGAAGCAGACCGAGAGCGGGAGCGAGACTTCGAACGTGAAGGAGAGCGTGACGCAGAACGCTTGCCGGGCGACTCCGACTGACGGCGGTTCTCTTTAGGGGACGGCGAATGAGAAGTGGACTTGGCCCGGTCTCCATTTCCATTCTCCCTTGGAGAAGCAGAGCGGCTTCGGGACTTCTTACTGACTGACTTCTCCTTGGAGCGGCTCCTGGAATCCCTCTCCGACTTCGCTTTGGAGCGACTCTTGGAGCGAGATTTGCGTGCATCGGAGCGAGAGCGCGACTTGCGGCTGGTGGAGCGACTGCGTGACTTCTGCGTATGTGAACGAGAACGAGACTTTGACTTCCTGGAGCGGGACTTTGGCGGGGACTTGGAGTGAGACTTTCTCCTAGACCTGGACCGGGACTTGTGACCAGACCTGGAACGGGAGCGGTGCTTGCTGCGGGACCTTGACCTGTAAAAGACAGACAAGCTATTCAGACGAGCACTTAAGAGTCACATTTTAAATCTCATACATAAAAGAAAAGGCCTTCCAACCGTAGGGCTGGGTTTGACAAATTTCACGATTCGATTAACTCACAAGCTTTTGATCTGATTGGATTTCTGATTCAATACGATATTGATTATTTTGGATATATCTCAGGTACATTACATGCCAAATTTTCAAGATTAAAAAAAATATTACATGCATACATACACCTCAACTCATGCTGTAAAATAGCTATACATGAGTCAGTATGTACTGCATTACTATAATATTAAAATTACTCACTCGAAGTTTTTATTACAATTATATTTCCACTCCAATTTGTTTTTTTAAATAAAAACATTTCAATGGTGGTTGTCATAAAAACACTACATTTATTCCAACAAAATTAAACATTGAAGAACAGTAAAAATTATAATTAATGTTATATGGTGCATATATTTAGCAAAATGTCTTCTCTGTAGAGTTCATTTTTCCAGCTAACGAGTTTATGGTCACCGAATGAGTTTTTTCTGAGGTAATTGTGGCGTTACGTGACAATGTTTAGAAGCGGTGATACTGACATCTAAGCAGTTGAAACATTGATTGAACGATTACATGAGACAGGATACGGATTTTGGCAAGTTGTATTTCTTTTGAACATCTGAAGGTTTGTTATTCACATTTATTTCATGCTTAAACTGGTTTTAAAGTGGAAGCGATGATCGGTTCACGCAACACTTTCTGCTGCCACTTCTCTTGAACTGAGGCGCTACAGCGATCAGTCACTCAACATTAAACAGCATTTATTGTTTGAATACTGTGATAAAATGGTGAGAATTTGAAACTTTGTTTCATATGACAAGTAACAAAGCTTATTGCGATTTATTGGATGGGGGGCACGCTACAATGCTACGTTCTTTGACTCAAAACAGGCTAGATTAATCGATTGCTGGGATTTAAGAATCAATATTTCGTAAAAAAATATTTGTCCAGCCGTATCCTACCGAGATCTGGACCTGGAACGGCTTTGTGAACTGCGGCTCCTGCTGCGAGAACGGCGTCTGCTGCGGGACCTATAACACAAAGTATCCAATTCAAGAGATCTACAGACACCAAAGACATCTCAAAGAATAATCACAGGCATGAGCGCAAACACCAAGTGAGGCCTGACCTCGACCTGCTCCCAGAGTAGGAGCGACGTCGTCTAGGCTTGTCCTCCACAAGACGAATTTTTCTTCCGTTGATATCAGTGCCATCCAACTTGTCCAAAGCTCTCCTCATATCAGAGTAGGAGCGAAACTCAATGACACCCTCATTGGTCCGTTCTTTGTGGGCGTCAGCATAGGTCACCTCTCCAGCTTGACGCATGAAGTCCTAGAGTCAAGAACAACAAGGCCTTCAATTAAAGATTCAGAGGTTTCCCCTAAGCCAACCGCATTTAATATAAACGGAAACTAGCCTATAATCTGGTTTCAATATCTTCATTTTTGGAAAACATGAACCTACGCTCACCTTGAGATCCTGCCAGCTGCAGCGACTGGACAGGTTCTCCACTATCAGTCGGTACTCCGTGCGAACCGGAGGTCCATACTTCTCTCTTCCGCTTCGGCTCCTGCTGCTATAACCACTACTGCCTTCAGACAAAAGCCAAGAGACAATCAGTACAGAATTAGACGCAAACCAACAAGCGCACAAGGCAACCTCTTCAGACATCTGCATAAAGCATGATGTTCAGGCATGAGAAATCCCATCCCACCCCGCTGAATAGTCACACCCAAATAAACATCATAAGACCTCAGCACCACATAGTCCTGAAGGGAACGATTACGGTGGAACTATTAAAAACAAACAAAATAAATCTTGACATATGACCGCACTGGATTTGTTCAATCAGTCCCTCTGAAGGGGTCAAAGGTCGCATTGCTGGTCTTCACCCAACAGCTCAAGAACAGCAATGCTCGGGACGTGAATACCGCTCCAGCGGCACAGGTTTTAACGTGAGCCCCAATTATAAAGACAGCAAACAAGTACACAATACCCTCATGAAAACAAACAGAAGGGGAAAATAAATGCAAAAAATAAATTTAAAAAAAGTAACCAGGACTACTTACATTAGATGCTGACATGTTACCTGTCTACTGACAGAACAGCGACAGCACAAGACACATAGCAAGGGAAGCCCATTGCTCTTTTTAATAAAGAAAAAGTAAAATGAAAAACTAGCGGGTAGCTACAGAAATTTGTTTAACCTGACCAATATTTCTTTCAACATAAAAACCAATGGGTTTCCTCACCATCACCCTGGTCTATTGGCAAAAGGCAGCTGTCATCATGGCTTCCGGTTAGGTCAGCCAAGGGTCAAAGGGCAAAGGTCACACACACATTGTAAGGTGAAAGCCAAGGCCAAACGGGACAGGCAGTCATCTTAGCCTCAATGGACTCGGACTCAGCCCGCACCAGACTCTTTTAAATTGAAACATCAAGGACTTTTGTTAATGTTGAATTCAGATGGAAACACAAAATCGCATCGTCACACGTCATACTGTTTACATGCCAGTGAGGCTTCAGAAAACATCAACTGATTACTAAATCTATTGGCTAGAATAGATTTAGAGATGGGCCAATAAAAAGGGGAAATAGCCCACTATCTGACATGTAAACATCTTTAGTTACTCTCCCTAGCTTTTGAAGATTACTCAAGTTATACTGCACATTCTCATGACCCTTGGCGTTTAAAACGGGCCAAAACTACAAAAGCAGAGGCATCTTTTGAGGGAGTCCCATTTAAAAAGGCCACATTTCAAGACCAATTTAATTAAAGAACATTAGATCCCAACAGCCTTCCGTCCGGACCACAGGTACTTCATACTTTAACAGAGAAATGTAGTTAGTCACTGGATGCAGGTGCTATTGACAGTCCACTGTAAATTAACAAAAAACACTTATTAATTCACCTCCATTTTTTCCACGTGCCTGAGGGAGGGGGGAAAAAAGACAAAAAGTTGAGATGACGATCGAGGCTGTACTTACTGCGCCCGCCGCCGCCCCCATAACCCCCACCATATCCATCTCGGTCCCGCCGCGGTCCTCTCGCGTGCTCCACGATCACGCGCTCCCCGCACAGGTCTTTACCGTTCAGCTCGTACACGGCATCGTCTGCGTCACGGGTGTCCTCAAACTCCACGAACCCATACCTGAAATTAAGCAGAACCTCGGTTAACAATAATCTCCAGTATTACACAAAAGACATTGTGAAGAAAGGTCTAAGCACAGTACTCAAGGGCCTACAGAGTAACCGAGGGGACCATCAACTGTAAGGTGATCACAAAGGCATTGGTAGGAAAGGGGAAAAAAATACTTGCACTAATAGTGCACAGGAAACTCTTTAAAAATGCTTGGGAAAAAAAAAAAACCCCAAAAAACAAAAGAGAACAGCAGTTGGTTTTTAATGTTTACTTGATATATGCTTTTGTTGAAGCTGTCAGTCTGCATGGTTTCATCTCAAACATAATCGTGTTTAATGACGATTGTCGTTCGCAGTGCTTCATGGGATTGTAACTCTTGCCACCATTAAAGCCATTTACCCTTTGTCTTTTCGTCCAATGTTCAAATACACGTAACTTCAAATCAAAGTTTGTAATGTTGTGATTTAAAATCACATCAGTCTGGTGTGTCTCTTGGCTTATAACACTTCAACTAAAACTTTTAAAATCCCTAGTATAGAGGAGAAAAAAAAATAAAATAACTCTGGGAACCGAGGCCACTTAAACGGTGGTCAGGCCCCATTGCACTTCAGGTTTCAAATGACCCCGTTTCAGAGGACATCAATTATCTATGAAATAAAATTGCACCACAGGCAAGTTGCAAGAGTGTACAAAAAACAAAGAATGCATTAACACTGTAGTTTTTGTTTTGATTTGTCTAATTATATTTGACTTGACAAAAAGTTAGGTTTTACGTAAATAAAACCAGAAAAAGTTGACCAATTTGTGTGTGTGTGAACTCAGATTAGTGTTTTGTTCAATACGGTTTAACTTGCATTAAGCTGCTCGGTGTCAATATAAGACCAAAGCGTGCGCCACCTCGGCTCTTGACAGCACACACGCTGCATTCTGGCAAATGTAGTGGGTCATCCGGGCACTTCACGCATACGGAAATTGTGCACGGGTCCCACAATACATAATGGAGAAATAGCACAAGACGTATCTTAGTATGCCACTCCAAAACTACCGACCTTCTTTATGTGCATTTGTAAATACATCTACCAAAGTGTGCAAGAAACAATGCGCGCACCACTTGCGAATTCAGGTCAGCACCGTTAACGAGGTGTAGAGTACGTACTAACTACAGTTGACCGACCCTTACATAAAAGATCACCCGTTGGAATTGTTTGGGTCTCAGAATCACCGACCAATTTAAAAGCTTTAATAAATATCACCTGGTCGTATGAAATAAGCTCAAGCTCGGAGCACAACAAACCCTCCGCCATTTTGAACACGAGGTAAGCGACTGACTAGAGGGATGAGTTACAACTAACAGATCACCACATTAGGCATTTAATATACATCCCATTACGTGCAATTTCGTAAATGTGTTAGAAGATATTATATTCCTACATAAAATGCATTGGAATGTAAATGTAAAGCCGCTATCATCATGAGGCCGCGGCCTCGCGTTAAAACTCACCCGTTCTTCAGATCGATCTCTAAAAGCTTCCCGTAGCCGCCGAAAAACCGCTGTATGTCCTTCTCTCGCACATGATAGCTCAGCCTGCCGATGTACACTCGCGGCATGGTTGATGTTTAGTAAATAATAATCAAACACACAAACCCTCGCAGCTTTAAACGCTGTCTGTCTGTCTCCACAGAACTGCCACCTAGCGGTTATAACTGCCACGCTTCTGACGTCACTTCCGGCGTGCCACGGACTCTACGCGCACATGCACTGTAGCAGTAACTGATGATTTTGTTTTTAACTCAGTGCAGTAATTGATGTTTAGATCCTGAATGATTGCAATGTACAACACAACCTCACATTGTTATGTTTATTGATAATTATAAATATTAATATAAATAATTAAAGTGCTTATTTAGACTTGTGACACATTTACAACTCGCTGTATAACTGGAGTTTGTCATGGTAGACTTCAAGTGTTTTGGTCATAACACAAATGCAAAATCCCATTGTTAAATATACACTCTGGACCACAAAACCAGTCATACCTGTAAATTTTATAGATTTAGATTTATACATCATCTGAAAGCTGAATAAACAAGCTTTCCATTGATGTATGGTTAGGATCAGACAATATTTGTCTGAGATACAACTATTTGAAAACATGGAATCTGAGGGTGCAAAAAAATCTAAATATTGAAAAAATCGCCTTTAAAGTTGTCCAAATGAAGTTCTTAGCAATGCATATTACTAATCAAAAATGAAGTTTTGATATATTTACAGTAGGAAATTTACAAAATATCTTCATGGAACATGATCTTTTCTTAATATCCTAATGATTTTTGGCATAAAAGAAAAATCAATAATTTTGACCCATAAATTTTTTTGGCTATTGCTACAAATATACCCCAGCGACTTAAGACTGGTTTTGTGCTCCAGGGTCACACATCCTCAAATATGATGTACACTTTTAAACAAGATTAATCTAAATCAGTTTAGCACAAGGGACAAAAAAGAAAATCATGAAGTGTTATTATTTCACATACTGCCATATTCTAGAGCACTGCAAACCATTGATTGTGCGTTGCAATATGACAAATAAGCAAAAACGTCAGTCTTGCAACTGTTGTAAGGCATCTCAAGAATTTGATACTACTTAGTATATTTTGAATCCTCTATAATTTACTCTGAGAAACCGTCTTCACTCGTATCACTCCCTCTTGTGCACAGGAAGCTGCGAGAACGCCATCCTGTCTCCACAAGCGGCCCTGGACAAAGCCTCTGCTGCCTCCTGATAGGAAATAAAGGTATATTAAAACATTTACTGATCACAAGTTATTATCATCATCATATATTAAACTCCTGACCATCCTAGACGAGTCACCAGGCACTGGACTGATATCATGTTTGTTCCTAAAGAACTCCTTAAACCTGCAAGGATGGCCAGAGAAGCGTCTGCTGACCTGACCACGGGCTCTCGCACTCATACAGCATCCACTCGTCTGCTCTGAATGTGCTGTGAAACCACATGGCATGATCCAGCGAGGCGGAAAACTGGGCCCTGTGATTTGGGTGAGGTAACAGGGCCGTGCCCAGGAACGAGTAGTCCGATACGTACGCTGCCACACAACAGTGCAGTTTCATATCACCAGGTCCTAAAACACGACACAATACAACATTATGAAATGTTAAATATGTAACATACAGTCAGCTGGTCATTAGATAACCAGGATTTTTTTTCTTACAATAATGACTGTTCTTCTGATTGTACACCACTTACTACATTGAGTGAGATTTTTAGGTAAGGAATTTAAAAAATAATTTTGAAAAAAAAAAAAAATTATATATATATATATATACACAATTTTAAGATTGCACTCCCTATAAAACAGCAACTAATATTTCAGAACAAAATGTAACCAAAACAAATGTATATTCACAATAGGATGTTTCAAGGTTTCTGTAAAGATTTAATTTGGCATGCAGTTTAAAAACCTTAAGTGTGCTAATTGTACTGAATGTGCACTTGTAGTGTACTTTAAATACTTAATTACTTGTATAAGTATATATTTGAAAATATGTGTAATTATAAATAGCCCTACATGACACAAATTATAACAGGAATTACGTTAAAATATATTTTAGTTTATTATAAATGCTTGTCAGTACATTCATCAGTGTATTCTAACTACATTTCAAAGACAACTGATGCAATTATGAAATTACATATTAAGATATTCTTGAATAAGTCCTTCTAATGCGAACTAATTGCATCTGATATAAATTTAAACTATAATACATCCTCATTTAATTCTAATTAAAATGCTACTAAGTTCCCAAAAACATTACATTCTAAGTATATTATTTTAAATTGTATTTTTTTCCATAAAGAGTAGCTGAATTGCACTTCTTTTTCACAAGGCAATCCCTGGTATTTTCTCGACTGCAGGAACCCTGAATTATGAAAAAAATGTTTTGAGGGTAATCCATTTGAAAATAAAAACAATCTTGCAACTTTAATTTGAACCTCTCACGGTGCATTAATTATATGGCACACGGCATCATTATAAGTGTTTTTACTCTAAAGAAGTGTTTGGATGACAGGCTCGTTATACCTATATGTCCTCTCGCTCGCACCCAGAATAATTTCTTTGGTTCCATGGCAACACGCCGATAGAAATCAGGTGGGTTGACTGGCTTGATCTCTATAGGAACTTCATCAGCAAGTATTTTATTCAGACCCTGTCGTGTATTATCTGCCAGATTTGGATCGCTGTAAAATAAAAAGAAAAGCATGTGTAAAAGTGCGACATTTAAAACAATGTGCCATGGCAAACGTGTTGTTTTGGCTGAGACCTGAGGTAGCGCTGAATGAGCTCCTCTATGGTGAGCAGTGTGTCCGGCGGGGGCACGGACGGCATGCTGAACTGATGCTCCAGTGGACTCGGCTGCTGCATGTGAAACGACGCCTGACAGATCAGGATGGGCTGACCGCGCTGAATAGCTTTGACAGATCGCACACAGAAACTGCGGCCATCCCGAGTCCTTTCCACCTGGTACAGCACAGGCACCTTTGGGTCCCCTGAAACACACAATGCTTGATAAAAAAAGCCCAATAGTATGTCCCTGCACAAGGCTGCAGTTTCAGGACCGCGTTTCTAGGACCCCATATTTTGTGACAGCGCCATCTAGCCAATTCTACTGCAACAGTGGAGACCTGATTCAAACATCAAACAGATGCAAAGAGGGCTAGATCCATGGAAACTATTCATTTTTTATCTTTACATCTTATTTTTAATGTAAGGGCTTGTGTGAATCTCCATTTAGCCTATTTAGCTGTGCAAAACAGTTCATCGTGCTGCTGTATGTTGTATTCAAATTACATTTATAATTACTTTTACATTTATTAACATACTAATAAACACACTACTTTGTTATGTGTGTCACACATCAGATGTGAAGTGCTGCGGCTAATGAAAAGAGGAGACAAGTCTTTCTTCCCAAGAAAGCTGAATTTAAAACCAGAATATTATATATATATATATATATATATATATATATACACACACACACACATACATACATACAGTATATAGAATATATTGAAATAAATTAGGTTAAATATCTCAAGAGGGTTACCAACGGTATGTTTAGGGATAGGAGTTGGCTAGGCCAGTGACAAAAGTGAATACAATCACAGTTTTTGCTTACACACATTTTCAAAACTTTGCCTCTTTTTTTTTCAAAACTTTACACACAAATCCAAGAATTGCAAACACAGAATGCAAAATGCCTCGCATCTCTTGCAAATTGAAGCATTGTATTTTGTGTGCAAGCAGTTGAAAAAAACTGTAAACTTATTCAATAAAAAAATAATTGAATACAGAATTGAATAGCAAGTGCTATAAAATAGTGTGAGCTGCTAATACATAAATAAATAAAATATTAAAAACGATAGGGTCCTAGAAATACGGTCCTGAAACTGCAGCCTCCGGTTGTGCAGGAATACCCCTCTCAAAAAAGGAAAAAAACACACTTTCCATATGCATAAGCCTATATGTAATTGGAGACTTTACCTGCTCTCACAAAGTAGCAGTGCAGTGAATGGGCATAGAGATGATCACTGACAGAATTGGCTGCAGCTACAAGAGCCTGTCCAACAATCTGGCCCCCGAACAGGCGCTTAGTGCGAGGAACCCAGTGATGTGTCCCTCTGTGAGAAACAAAATCATGACTTTCAATACTTAGCGAAATGGCTCATACAGATTTCTGTTGTATTGTGGTGCTAATACAGTCATTATATTTTGAAAAAGGCATTTGTTTACCTGAACAGGTCGGTGTCGAGCTTGTCTAAATTCAAAACACTTGTAACCAGAACACTTCTGAGGTCAGCTTCACTTGACTTGGACACATGGTTTGCTACAATATCAACTCGAGAATCACTACCGCGTTCAGCCATATTTACTGTATCTGTGTGGAGGGCGGATCTCTTCCGAAGCGATTCAAAAACGGGAAACGATTCATTTGCGCCAAAGGTTCACGGGGCGTGTCACATTCTTTAAGCGTCGTAGTGAAATATTTTGGTATATATTGCTACATATTGCTATATTGGTGCATATAAATGGAAATGATTGCATTAATAATAATGGCTGATATGAATCCTTTTGAATCTTCGAATCAATTGAACCATGATTCACTGATTCGAACTTATAGTGGCCGGAACACCGCACGCGGAGGACATCTGTTGGTCAAATGCATGTGAAACAAGCAGCTACAATTACCTTTGTAATTCTACAGTATACTGTATCCTTAATCTTCTGAATCTTTGCATATAGATCTAAATTGTGTGCAATATAGCTATATGTTTTAAATATTTTGTTTAATGTTTGTGCAATATTTGTTTTAGGCTACATTCTGTAAAGGCCCTTTTATGAACAAACGTTCCAGTAACATTAATAGAATATTTTGTTCAAAAATATCTAGACTTTAATATCGTTCACAAAAGAATTATTTATAGCCTACATCGTTCGTGGAAGGTTTATTTATTTATTGTTTGTTTGTTTTAGTTGGACATTCATCTAACGTTTTTTAAACGATATCATAACAGATGATTTTTAATCTGCCAATCAGTTTGATCTGACCCCTTACCAAAATTAACCATGGTTTTATTACAAATAAAACCAAAAAAAAACTATGGTTACTGTAGTTAAACCATGGTAACCACAAATCGACCATGGTTTTGCTGGACTAACCGGGTCATTCTTCATTTGTGGTGTCCCTCTACTTTACAACAGTTTAAATAAGCTTTAAATACCAATAAATCATAAAATGTTTGCATGTTTGTTTTCTGTAGGGTAAACACAATTTGTGCACTCTTAATAGTGATATTTTTATTTTAAAATACATATTTAATTGAGTTTGAGAGATTGCACTTGTAACAAAATATGCATGGAACTCAAGGAATGTAATTGCAACAATATAATATTTTTAACAAAAAAAATAAGTGGCTATATTGTGAATATAGATTTTATTTAACATGTGCAATTTTATTAAATTGTTTTTAAAAATACATATTTTGTTATATTTAAGAAAAAAGTTGTGTCCCCCAAATTCATGTCTGTGGTGTTACAACAATGGATGTCGCCTCTTTAAGAAAAGGCGGAATTCTATTTGGACTACTTCCTGTGTGTAAAGGTCACTGCAGGTGCTGGCTGATCTGAGGGGTGCATGGGGAGTACATTCTGTCTTATTCATTTTCTTAAAATTAGCTAAATTTCTGACAATTTAACGCGTTGCACTTTATTAGTGTCTGTGGTGTTATGTTTATGATGATAACTTGCAGATCTGACACATTTTAATCAAAAGTTTGATAAATACATACTTATTAATATTTTCAAAATGTCCCCTGATCTTGAAATCATCATGATGGCAGCCTCCATTTTAGAAAAGTCTGAATTTAGGCTGATTTGTCTGTGGTGTTACTGTCTTTCCTGGCAAAATGTTACTTCAATTATTGGTAACACCACAGACATAAGTGGTTGTGCCACCAGTGTTTGATTAAAATTATTAAAAATAAAATAAAATCAAAAAATCAAAATGTTCTTAAGCTTCTATTTGAATGGATATAACATCTTAAACTAATTTTAAATGCATAGCAATATATTTTATTAGAAAAAAAACAAGCATTTTTGCAAATTCTGCCTCTCATTTGCCACCCCGACTGAAGAATGACCCAACCATAGATCAGCCATGGTATTTGTAGTAAAACTGTGGTATACAAATGGTAATCAATACGCCAAAAAACCAGGGTTAATTTTCTACCTATTCAATGGCGGGTGAAAGTTTCGCGTCTCACCATCAGACATCTGTGTGGCTCCACCGCTACCATAAAGAGCCCACAAGAGGGCGACACAGGCTAACCATTCTTTAATTCCTCCGAAAAATCAATATACCACTCTTCTCTTGAATCTGATTGTACATATGACGACGATTATTAATAAGCTAACTGCAAAACTCACGAAGGATGCCTTACAGCGCAAAAAGACACAAACCTGACTTGATGTTCGTGCACAGATTAAAATCCCCCATCACCAGTGACACGTTTCTTCAAATGAATAATAATACTAATAAGCGCAAGTGAAAGCACGATCTCGTGGCCAGATGCGCCTCAGTCATCATCAGCGCACGCAGTGCACGCGCACTCGGCTCTCCTCCTCCAGCGCTGCTGCTGTAGCTGTCAAACTGAATCAGCACGCTCGCTGCTCATATCCACACACGCAGATCGCCTTTTCTGCATTTTACCGTCTGCTCTCATCTCCATGGCCACATCAGATGGATCAGAAGATTGCGTTGTGCAGAGAGGAAGATCTCAAAGTGACCCGAGCATCCTCACCGACCCTCGTGTCGTTTATACGAACAGCAGCGCAGGTGAGTGATACAGACGCGTCTCTTTACCGCAGACATATCTGATTTTACCATGCACGGCGGGGGGATAGTTAGGAGCAGCTGCCGTTTATCGAGAAAACAAAACACTAATACTGGCGTGACTGAATGTTTTTACCCATGCATTGTTAGTTGTTGATGAAATGCATCAGTGGCATGCAGCCTGTGCTGTTCATCCTAGCTGTGTTCAGTGCTGGTGCTGATGCTGCTGTGACGCTGCATGGGCTTCCCCATGACTGATGGATGCTTTGGGTGGCACATCCTGAAAGGTCCAGCATGATGAGCTCGTTTTAGTATTTAGATGTTAAAAGCAGCATGTTCACCCACTCTTTTTTTTTTTTACCTTCAGTGTCCTCTGCGTTTGCCCAGCAGCACACGCTACTAATTACAGCCCTGAATCACTGTGTTTTACTGACCTTTAGTTGCATTGAGTAATATGCACTAGACTGTGATTCATCCTGGATGACTGAATGAAAGATGAGCTTACTTCAAGTTGTAGCAAAGTGTTTGTAATGGCTTCATTAGAGGGGATAAATACAATTAGCTGAGACAGGCCAAATCTATCACAAAGATCCTTTCTAATTTTCGTTAGTGAGGGTATGTGAGAAAGCAGCTGTTAGTATAAGCAGTTGTTGCTTCTGGCTAGTTCTGAATGAATGCACAGCTTGTAGTTCTGTAGCGGTGAAAATGTGTTTGCATCTGCCGCAATAAACATTTATTCGGTTGTGTTTATCTCTGAGATGTGTGATATTATTATTTGTCTAAACGTACTTCTGCATCACTTTCCATTAGTATGTGGAAACTCCCTCACCCTGGAAGGCTAATGTGGGATTAGTGATTGAAATGTGTTAAAAGCTCTTTGTTTGGACACAGACAGGTGGCGAACGTTTATCCTTGGATTTGGAGCTAATCACACCAGTAACATATCAACGGCATAATACGTTTACATAGTTGCTTACTTAACTGATGCACACTTTCCCAAATGATGTGGTATGTTAGTGTGCTGGATACTGCGGTATAATCAGCGTATGTAGCTACTAGTCAAAACCTCGTTTATATCCTCCTGTAACTAATACTGGTATGTTTGATAGAGGGCTTTTTGTTGCTTGTGGTTTATTATGTGAAGTTGATGTGACTTAAACATTGTTGGGGGAAGTTTTTTTTGAAGTAAAGCATTACAATATTGTGACGTTACTCCATAAAAAAGTAACTAGTTGCATTACTTTGTTACTTTTTATGGAAAGTAATGCATTATGTTGCTTTTCCATTACTTTTTTGTCACCAGCTGGGCTTGCTTATTTATTTTTAATTAAAAAAAAATCTCTTAACATGGGTACAGGAGACTTAAATTACTTATTTGAAAAAGTAATCTGATTACATTACATAACTTAACATTACCGCCTTGTTGTGCAACTATAGTCTTCAAATCTTAAAAGTCAAGTTAAAATGTACTTGTAGAAAATATCATTTTAATTTAATAAAACCACTTTCACAAGTACATTTTCATGACTATGTTTCTTAACACATTTAAGGATAACATTGCTTTTAAAAAATGCAGTTTGTACTAATGTAAAAGAAGTTACTGTGAAGTACATTTCAAATCGTTGTTTTAATAATATATTTTTTTAAAACACGATTTTAAGAAGTACACGTATTTCAAATCTCCATTACTGAACTCCTGTGACTCAGCTGGTGTTGATATGTTTTATCAACATATATTTCATGTGGAAAGATCTAAATACTAGTTTTATTGAAGTCAAAAGTATTATCCAGGATGACTGACTCAACCTGACTACCTAATTAAGTTACACCAACAAAAGTTGTTTTTTAAAAATTAAACTGGACATTTTTACTTTTACACTTGCAATGCCACGGTCATGTTTGACAGGGAAGACACATACTGTTAAACTCATGCCTTGAATTCACCATGAGGTGCTTTGAATAATGCAAAATATAAATCTTTGAAAGATACTCAGAGTTTTATTTGACATTTAGTGGTGATGTGTAATTCCTTGAAAATTTCTCTCGATTATTATTTGGACCTATCTTGTATTTTAGATCAGCAGCCCCTAAATGCCATGTAAAAAAGAAAAGCAAAACAAACTTGGTTGGTTGGTTAACATGCCAAACAGTCTCTTGCTGTCAAAGTAGGTAGCTCTTGGCCTTAATAAGCTGCAAACTATTACTAACCGACACTACTGGTGTCCCGAGTTTCCAAGTAGGGAGAGCGTAAATGAGAAAATATGGCAAACACAACAGATGCAGCATCTGTATCGACTGACAGTAATTTTGTTGAAATTATTATTTTTCATTTGCAATAAAACTGTCTAAGTCGCATGTACAAAATTTGATAGTATTGTACAATATATAGAACATTTAACAATTTAATTTGCACCACTTTCATTGATTAAATAAAAACATAAAAAGCAAAAACACTCCCGATGCACATTCTTTATTCATTATTTTGTGGAAGTAGAATTAAAAGATTTTAAGCTTATTTTTTTTGGTAGAAAAGGTACATCACCATCTTGCTCCGACCAAAATGACTTCCAAACTCATGAATACTTCTCATAAAATGCTTGTAAAACTTCCCAGGAGGGCTTGAACACACCACATGACCATACTAACAAGAGTCACACATATTGGACAGACGGCTCAATGATGTTCAATGTTGTGGCACTCCAACCATCACTTGTTAACAGTGTTGAAGTGGAGACAAGCTCATTCAAGTCTGAGTCCAGGCCAGGCCATGAGTAGGTTGAGTCCAAGTCAAGAAAAGAATGATTCAGAGCAGACCATATACACCAGTCAGCACAGACCATAAAATTAATCTGTAGTGACTGAACAAGACCAAGACCAAACGTACTGGACAATATGTGCTTTTTCAGATTATGAGAAGATTTCTTCCGTTAAAAGGCACATCAGTCCATATAATCACATCTCAGTGCACATCAGAATATTGGCAGCATGCTGCATAACAAAATGCGACATGGCAGTGATGCCATTGGCCA
Organism: Onychostoma macrolepis; assembly: GCF_012432095.1. Taxonomy (NCBI): domain Eukaryota; kingdom Metazoa; phylum Chordata; class Actinopteri; order Cypriniformes; family Cyprinidae; genus Onychostoma; species Onychostoma macrolepis. The sequence goes on from NC_081165.1 coordinate 5,186,756, forward strand.
AGCTTTCTCGTCTCTTTCCCTGGTGAGAACCAAGCCTTTCATCCCCGCAGCACACCCACTGCGGCTTTGATGTCACCTCTTGAGCCTGCACTTGAGAAACAGAGCCAAAGCCCTCATTCGAAAAGACAGAGATAAACAGATACTGTACAGGAGGAACGCTGAAAAGAGGACATAACAAGGTTTCCTAACTAGAGAGAGCATTAGCTGTGCAGCAGATGCATGAATGTTTGGGCCACATTTACGTATTATGGTCCAAACAGACAGAGATGCTGGGCTGAATTGTTTAGGGATGAAGAGGGAGCCTGTCTGCACAGATGTAGCCCACACTAGCTAACCACTGACCCCTTAGTCACTCGTTCTCCCAACCAGTCAGTGCAGTATTGTTGAGTATTAATAAGAGCCCTTCCTCCACACTGTGGTGGGCAGCAGCAAGCCACTGAAGGGTCTTTTAAACTTGTAGCTGTGTGTTGTTCACTGGACAGGATGTAGAGACTGACTCATCGGCTGCCGAAGCAACATTTCATATGGGCCATGAACTGTAATTTCCACTGACATTCACTCGTCTCGAATTGATTATCTGGGTAATGTCATATTATAATGATTTGTGTATGTAAAAAAGAGCTACAGGAATGATGTATTGTTGCAGGCCAAAACCAAGAAATGGGTTAGCATTGTAGCACTATGGGTTTTTGGTTAAAGTCTGTGGTTCACACAAGCTCAAGATATTTTCACGCTTTATTCTACGACATAAAATAACTCCCTTGTGAGTCGCCGTCGCTCCAAACCGCTCCAAGCGAACCGAGATATTTAAATTCAGTGACCTTGTTCAGTGGCTGCCCTCTAAAGCCTTCTACACACTGCATGATTTTTGCAGTCCTATAAGATCATTGCAAATCACACATTGCAACAAGGGGTCTAATAAACTTGGGTACGACACGCATTCAGACTGTACGATGATCTATTGACTCGTAGGCTACGATGCACGTTTCTATAGAAGAATAAAACGTCATTAGCATAGCTAGTGGTAAACAAAAAGAGCATGATGAATTACACTTTGGCAGTCGTAGGTTTTATGTGTGCTGAAAAAAACTGGAAGTGGCGAAAGAAGAAGGGAAAAGAGTTTGAGGTCTGCCATGGCCGTGTCCATACAAAGGATGAACAGGAGCGGGGAGAGGGCGGATCCCTGGTGCACGCCGTCGGTGATTGGGAACCGTTCAGACAGGCCAGCTGGGCATCGGACAATGCTGATGCTGTTGGCGTAGAGGAGCTAGATCCACCATACGCACTCTTCGGGGTGCCGTGAGAGCGCCAGATGAGGTCCCGAGGCACGCGATTGAATGCCTTCTCGAGGCCGAGGAAGCCCTTGTGTACTGACTGGTTCTTTTCCTGGTGTCTCTCCAGCAGCAGCCTGACGGTGTAGATCGCATCAGTAGTCCTGCTTCCTCTAACAAATCCACACTGATTGGGACTGATGGAAACTATCTTCTGGAGACGGGCATCAATTACGTGCTCAAATATCTTCATGGTGTGGCAGAGCAGGCAGATCGTGTGGGTGCTTTTCCAGATCAGCATGGTAACACTGGCAGCCCATGCTAAGGGAGTGGTGCCCTCATCGATTATCTTGTTGAACAGTTGAGAAAGAACTTTGTCCAACTAGCTTCCACGCCTTGGCAGGAATGTTGTCAGGTCTGACTTTTTGTTCTTCATCCTTTTGATGGCAAGCTTGACCTCAGCAGGGCTGATCAGCTTGTGATCGGTGGACACAGGAACTCTACATTGTACATCGAGTCAAATGACCATTTCCAGTGTTGCAAAATGGCGGGAGGATCACGGAGGACTTGGTATTGCGTCTTTGATATTCATTACTTGACCGATGTCCAAGGTCGAGCGATGACGGGCGTTTGAGAGTTTGTAGATTGAGCTGGCTATTTCGGGCATGTCAAGCTGGGCATAGAGTTTGGTATAGTGCCGGGCCTTCACGGAAGCCACTGCCTTCTTCACTATTGACTTAAGTCGTCGGTACTCTTGCCAGTCGTTGGTCGCCCACAAGACAGGCCACCACTTGAACTCTGCCTTCTTTGCCTTCGTGGCTTCTTGAACCTTGTTGGTCCACCACCAGACCTACTTGTCGACAAATCGTCATTTAAATACAGAGTTTAATGACGGCATTAAATGTCATGGCAAAGAACAGGTAAAATTCATCTACTCACAAGTTGCTTTCAGCCTTGTGTTTATAATCTCGTTTTTACAAATTATTCTAACTCAAACTTTCAGGGAAAATGAAAAGATTGACAGTGTTGGGGGTAATGCATTACAAGTAACAAGAGTTATGTAATCAGATTACCTTTTTCACGCAACTAGTAAAGTGACCCATTACTTTTCAATTTACAACGATTTATTACTTTTTCAGATAAGTAACACTGGTACTTCCTGCAGCCTGAGGCTTATTGATTTCACTTTTGGTGTGAAAGGGCTCTTACATTTGCCAAAAATATAACTTTTGTTTTTTTTTGTTAAAAAACAAATAAGCAAGCCTAGCCCAGGTGACAAAAAGTAACGCAAAAGTAACACATTACTTTCCATAAGAAGTAACTAAGTAACGCAAGTAGTGAAGATGCAAACAGCTGTTGGAAACTTAATGGTTGTGACATTGAAGTCACATGACGTGTAATTTGTTTATAGTCTACGGTTAGCTTTTTACTAATGCTAATTAGTATTCAGTGTTCACTAATTGTATTTAGGCTTCAAAATTCATTAAAAGTTGTGAAGATTTATTATCATGATTAACAAAACATATAAGCTTAATAAACTTTTGTTGCTCATAGAGCTTATTTTCTGCAATAATCCAAAAGAAAATTTGTTGGTTGGTTGGGTTTTCTGTTGGGATTTGTCGAGGGAATCAGGGTGATGCTGACATCCACATAGCAACACACTAAAACACTCAGAACACCTTGGGAAAACCATACAGTAAACTCCTGGCAAACATTTTAGCATTGCAGTGGAAATTTTTGAATGAACAGGCACCACTCATATTGTCTTCAGAAAGTGTATAAATCTGATTTTTTTTTCTTTTTTCTCCATACTGATCTTAGACCAGTTTAGCCCCATTCGGTTTTTGCAAATGGTTGGCGTTTGGGATACGGGAGATCAGTATGTCACAGATCAGTATGAAGCTTTGCAGATCAGTCTCTTTGTCCTCAGAGTCGCTCCAGGGTGTCTTGAGCTGGATTAGCCTCCTCCTCTAATGGACAGGAACCTATTGGATCAGTTGTGCTTGTACATCAAAGACTACCCCACTTTTTACCCATGATTCTCTCTTATTTTCATTGGATAAGACTCTTAAATGCTCCAGTTTTTTGGACTATTAGATTAAACCCCCTCGTTTGTATTCATGTTTTATTAATCAGCCATCTATATTTAGCCAGTGTAGGATTTTTGCAGTGAATATTCAGAGCAGTGATTAATCCAGAGCATGCAGGAGGAGCTCTTCAAAGAGTCTTGCCTGTACTGCACTAGTGTTGAGGTTGAGGACGACACCCACGGCAGAGCTGTTACAGACCTCTTGCCAGCTCCATTTCCTTCAAACCGTCTGAAAGTATAATCAAATCAGTCCAAACAATTAAATATTTAACATGCAAGGGAGAGGGAATTGTGAATGAGCTGCGTTCTAATTCTGCTGAAGTCTGAGGAGCTTTCTGTGGAGTTCTGCATGCACACACACAGATTTTATGTGGGCCTGATCAGCTGTTGTTTGTTTCTTTTTCTATCATAAATGTGAACTTTGCATAATTTGCAGAACACATTTCCTGGTTTTAGTCTCCATTCTGTGAATTTTGGGATGACTGGAATCATTGTGATTGAACTTGTCACACATTAAGATGATTTTAAGCAGAGACAGAAGCAATTATAATAGTGCATGGGTAGGATGGTAATTTGTTTAAAAGAAATTAAGCAAATCTGGTTCAGATTCCAGTTCCACTAACCCGATCTCAAGGGAAACATTAAATCTATTTAATGAGATGACAATTTCATATGAATTTGTAGAATTTCCTTAAACCTAACCAGTGGGACATAATCATCATCCTTTATTTACCCCCCGGAGGCGCGTGGAGTACTTTTTATGATGGATGGATGCACTTTATTTTGCTTCAAAATCTTGACCACCATTCCCTGCCATTATAAAGCTTGGAAGAACCAAGATATTTTTTTAATACAGCTCTGATTGTATTCGTCTGAAAGAAGAAATTCATATCGACCTAGGATGTCTTGAGGATAAGTAAGTCATGGGGTAATTTTCATTTTTGGGTGAACTATCCCTGTAACGATTCCTGAAACGTTTTGACTGATCCATTACAAATAACCATTTTGGACACTTTGGCAAATTGGTCTACGCTTGTTGCTGCATGCAACCAGAGAGAATATCACACCAGAAGGATGTATTTTTGGCTATTGTCTTTTTATTCTTTCACACAGCCTAGTATTTTATCTCTCATCGCATTCTATCCAGACTGCAAACTCACAGCTCAGCTAAATATCATTTCTATCATTTAGTAGCAGCAGGAAATAATGGTGGAGCTTTAAAAAGGAAAGAAAATGAATTGATCCCCAATTAGACTTAAATCCAGGCCTTTATTTATTGGGTAATTAACCATGTGCATGAACCCCTTTAGGATGTTACAAGTCATCCTCGATCGCAGTGGGGTCCTGATCATCCTGTCTGGTTGTAATTTGTGATAATGACTTTCCTGCAAGGACTCTGCATTCATTGTCCTGTATGCATTATAATATGTTCTGACCTCTGTTCTTAAAGCTGCGTATAGGAGACGGGACATAATAAATGAAAGTCCTGTGACATTATTTGAGGCATGCTGGGAAGTGTCAGAAAAAGGAGGAGGTCTAAAAAAAAGGCACCTGCCTGCCTGTTCCCCTGAGGACTGAGAAAATGGTGCTAAAGAGGGAGGTTAAGAGACGAGAGGCCCTGCCAAATGAATCTGCAGGAGTACAGCATTTCTACACAGCCTCTGTGAAAGTCTCAGTGCTGCTGAGACAACAATGAATCGAGTTTGTTTACGCTGTGGAAACCCATAGAAGTCCTTAGTGCATCCCAAAATAAGACTGTATGCTCAGACTTCTGAGGAATAAGTCAGTTCTGGTGGCTTGTGAGGGGATTACAAGCATGTTTGGTTCTCATCCAGTGTCACTGCGGTCGGTCTGTGACTAGTGTACGATGTCGAGGCGATTGTTACGTGGCCACCTGGCCGACAGCAGGGATTACGGTGTGCTGCGCTTTGGGCAAGTTCTCCCCAAGGTCAGCGATGTCCCATCAGTCTCATGCGACCTTCAGTTTCACTGTATGCGCAGAGCTTTGAGGCAAAGAGCCAAACAGGACCTGTGTTGAAATACGGCATTAGAGCTGGGTCATTATATACTACTTTTAAAATTCTAGAATTCAATTCTAATTTTTAAAAGGATTTTTCAATGTTGTAAAGATTATTGGAGTATGTTTTACAAGAAAATACAATTTCAGTCTTTCTAATTTTACGTTTAACTAAATGTGTTACTTGCTGTTTCTTTGTAATTATTTGTGAGATGTATTAGACATCTCTGAGTGAAAATTGTTACAAAGTAAATCCTATGTCATTGTGTGTGTAGAATTGCAATTAAAATATATTAAAATTTCACAAAAACATGATCTATCAAAAGATTGATTAATATTGCATTAAACCTACTGTGCTTTTATTAATGGTAAATATTTTTTAAAATAAATGTAATTTAGGATTGCCTGGAATCGTCTTTATTGAGTGGTGTTACATGTTGTTTCACCTAATTAAAAGTGAACAAAAATAAACACTCACTGACAAATTTTCTTATTAAATCACTTACGTTTACCAAAATTGATCTCAACAATCAAATGACGTTTCTCATAAAAGTCCTTTTGATATTTTTTATGTTACTTGTCAGACATCCTTAATTGTATTTATTAAATAGTTAATTGATTATATTATTTATAGTTTTATAATAGTTTTTCGTTCTAATTCTATTGCTTCTAATCCATCTGACATCTGTGTGGTAACTATTGACTATTGTTATAGTTATCGTTCTTAGTATTGAATGAACCTTAAGCTTCAGCTTATGTTTATGCTGTACTCCTGAAATAAATAAAATCAAACCAGCAGAACAGAAATAGTCACAAATTGTGGTCATCCAATACTAATCCTAAAATACTAGAATTTTAAGAAGTTTTCCATCTTTTAAAATCATTTCAATATGATAGGAAGTGTGATTTTTCTTTTGGTTTTCATAGAGTAAATGCCTGTTGAAAGTCCGAGCTTTAGGTGCAGTTTTTTGCTGCATCACACTGTGTGCTCATTCAGGGCTCTATTCTCCACTGAGTTCGCTCTGGAATAGTTGCAATCCGTCATGCTGACAGCAGCGTTTGTAAAACTGAATGCACGCCCTTGTAGTCAAACTCCTATTACTGACTTCTCCGGTTCCCCTCACACTCGGTGCCATGCAGAGATTTCCCTGACTTCCCAAGATGAGCACCACTCGCTGTCAGCCAATCGATTCCCAGGGCTCTGACATGCCTCGCTCCCATTGGCTGGTTTGGATGATTGACATTGGAAGGCAGGACCTCTGCTTGAAGCTAGCTGGAACTTGAAAGAGAAAGTGGGAGTGTTTGTTTTTGCACTGACCAGCTCGGAAAAGCAGGCTTGAGAGAGCAGAGAGATTATGAACTGTAGCCATCACTCAAGACGCCCCACACTTCATTAAATCGACATTTGCACACGCCGCCAGAGAGCAGATTAGCTCAAACGCCAACAGCTCTTGAGGAACGAGATGACGGGAAAAAACTGGCATGTAAGGCAACTACTCTTTTCTTTGGATGCACACCAATCAGCATAAACCAAAGGATGCAAAACAAACCAGAACAATGGGTTATGATGGAAAAGTGGCGTGCCGATCCTTTCTATTAAAGAAATAATTCTCCCCAAAATGAAAATTTGCTGAAAATGTACTCACCCCCAGGCCGTTCAAGATGTAGATGAGTTTGTTTGTTCATGGGAACAGATTTGGAGGAGCATTACAGTGAATGGGTGCCGTCAAAATTAGAGTCCAAACAGCTGAGAAAAACATCACAGTGATCCACAAGTAATCCACACCACTCCAGTCCATCAAGGAGCATCTTGAGAAGTGAAAAGCTGTGTTTTGAAGAAACAAATCCATCATTAAGACTTCAAAACTCCTTTATCCATAACAACACTTCCTTCAGTGTAAAAGTGGTCTGGTCTGAATCAGGAGAGAAATCTGCACAGACATGAAATATGTGGCTGGATTTTGATGTGAGAGACAACAGGGGATGGACTTTTTCACTGGACAAAGTGGTATTATGGCCTGAGTCAATGAGTCAAATTGGTCAATTTTCATATTTTTCCTTTAAGATTGTAGACTGCTGGGGAAAAAAACTGTTAAATGCAAAGGATAAAAAGCAACTATATAATCATTAATAGTCATGATAGAAAAAGAAACAGGCTTATCACAAAAGGGAGGATTCTTCTGTTGTTGATGTTGAGGACTGTGCATTCATTCAAACTGCAGTATTCTGGCACGAATTCATCTGTCAGATAGAAGTGAGCCAAATTAGACAGATGCCAACATGGACTGATCGCCTGACATGGCCTCATCCTCGAAAGCTATGAACATTAAACAAATTTTGCTTCATTGGGTGGAACAAAAAAATAATTCTTTATACTAGTTGCTCGTTTCCATGCAATGGGGACTAGAGTGTTCTTGCTCCAAAAATGGATGCAAAAGTAGTATATATGACTTGTGCACTATATGCACTATATATTCCAATTCTTCCAAAGTCATATGATGGATTGTTGTGATGAACAGACTTGAAATCGAAGATAATTTTCATCTCCAGTGAGCTGATAACCACGGCAATGAACTGGAGGACCAGATAAGTCGATTTCATCAACAAGTAATATAGACTATAGTTTTATGAATCTCATTTATTAAAGATCTGATTAAAAAAAGTTAATAAATAAATAAATGGACATCAATATTGTTCTACTATTCTTGAATTCATTCAGTTACTAAAGAGTCTCATTTTAAGGATATCTTTGTTTACAGTTTTGTTCCTGTATTGTTTCCTGAACTCAGACCAGTTGTGAACCACAGATATCCCATAAGGTCATGTGTGTTTGGGGGTTGGGTTTACTGACCTCCATAGGGAGCCCCATATGTCGTTCAATCCTATGTTATGCTTTTTTTTATGCCATGCTAATCTGAAATGGCCCTAAGGGAGTGCAGTTAAGAGCCGCCATCCATGCGCTTCTGACTGCTGCAAGTGTCTTTATGAATGATTCACACATTGACCTAAATGCTTGCAGAACTGAATAACACCAAAATATGCACATTGAAAAAAACAAAAAAAAAACACGCCCACCTGATCCTCCTCAAACTGTATGACATCTTGCTATATGAGACACCTCCTAAATAATATGTTGCCTAGATCTCAACATGCCAATCAGAGAAAAAATAAAAAATAAAAAATCATAATGAATCATAATGAAGCCATACAGAATAAAAATGCAGGATGTTCTGCATGTGGAACGGAGAGCTTTTCCCTCGTTTTGGGCGGTAATTAGGGCAGCATGCTGATGCCCAGCAGGACGGATGTAGCTGCCGCTCACCCACACACATCAAAGGAAGCGCGAGAACGAGGGATTGAGAGAAAAACAACACACTCAGAGAGGTCATGATCGTCAGTCCCCTGTGATTGCGCTCTAATTTAGACAACAACATATATAAGCTATTTTTATGGTCTCAACTATCAGGATTACCCAAATTCATTATGGATTTTCATCCTTCCACGCAATAGCAAAATCCACTCTGTTTTGCAGAGTAAACATTTTCAAACTTGATTACACTTGTGAAAAAGGAGTACACTTCTGCATACTTTTAAAAAGATGATTTATTATGGAAATAATCCACTTAAAAAGGATAGGCTATACTTAAGTGCAAACTGAATGTAATGTTTTTTGACACTTAACTGAATGTTATTTGCATTTGAATGAAAATGTGTCTGTTGAAATGTATATTAAATGCAGTGAATAAGAGTGTTTTAGGACTTACAATTGCAATTGTGTCATTTCAATGTCATTTCTAATGCATTTACATATATTTGTAGTTAGACATTTGATGAACACATGATGAAGCTGCAATTTAGTACATGTAAAATATATTAACTTTAATTGTAATATTGAATAACACACTAGGTACTAGAGTTAAAATTATAATCAAGTACTTTACATGTGCTTTAGTATGTTAGTCAGCGCATCAAAATTAGTGTACTTCATTAAAGCAAAAGAAAAGATTATTAAAATGTGGTATTTTAAGGTAAAACTTTAAATTTGCACACCTTAAAAGTGTACTTCAGTGTGTTAAGAAACAATAGTCATGCAAGTGTCTCTCTTTATGTACACAAGAGACCTTTTATTTCATTAATGCATTATCTTCAAATGCATTTATAACATACTATAAAGATGTGAAGCACACTACAAATGCACTACAAGTGCTAAGCTCACTTCTTTTTCACAAGTGTATGGCTTTTTATGTGTGATGCAGGCTGATGCAATTAAACTAGCTTTAAAAAAAAAAAATGAAATACTTTCAACCAGTCACTAAAATATTTGAAAACAGACATTGTGCATTGGCAAGGCTAGTAGACTTTGGCTTCAGACTGTCTTCGCTGGCACGGCTAATGTTGTGAATCCAGGCATTGTTATTTCATACTCTTGTTTTGGCTGTAAACAAGCGTTTTGAAAGGCAACATTTTAACCTGTTTTGGATTAGCTATTTTTAGCAACAGAGAGAAGGAGGGTGGTATATTCGTAACTCTGTATATTCGTGCAGTGTGTGCATGTCCAAAGATCACGTTCAGATTCAAGAGTCGGAAGGATTTCATTCTGATGGAAATAAAAAGTGTCCATGTAAATGTGGCTGTTGATTGGATCTCAAATGCATATGGCACTTACTTACATAATTCTTCATTCATCTCCATTTACATTTACATTGTACATCTCAGTTGTGCTGCAATTAAATAGAGAGTTTCCTAACAAGAAACAGAGTATTCCTTATTTTCCTCTGCTGAGTCTGGCAACTCTTTTAGACGTCTGCACGTCCTCAGGGAGTGGGATTGTTCGTTTAGCTGCTGAATAGGTGCTTGCATTATGGTCTCGTCTGCAGTTGTTTGCCTCACAGACTGCTAAGGTTTGATTACTCTTACTGTGGTGTCAATGTAGCGTGTTTCTTCCTAAATCCTTCTGGAGCCAAAATGCGTTGTGTGCACTTCAAGCATGCTGTGTGGAGTTTCAAAATATTCACAGAATGAATTATTTCCATGCCATATTTGATATATTGTCAGAATCAGGCGTGTCAGTTACGAGAGCCCACCATGAATGCATCTGTGTGTTAGTGGTTTGCTGAAGCACAGCACTGCAGTGGCATATAAAGATTTCATAAGTGCAGTTTTGTAACTCCTGTTCTCTTCCTCTGCGAGAGCGTTTGGCCCTGTGGAAGTGAATGGAGTGGCTGATGCATTAGTCATTCTCATGAGTCGGACGCGGCTGCTGTAAGGCTCGCTTTCATAGAGCTGGCTACTTTCCCAACCTGTGGCTGTTTTATCTGTCTCAGAGGAATCCCTTATGATCTTTCTCATTACCACATATGAGACTACATAGCCTCTGGTTACTGGGGCCTATTTATTAGCATGATTTAAGATTCTATGCTTTGAGCAACCTTTTAAGATTTTTTCAAATGTATTATTGTAATCATATATTATACATTACCATTCAAAAGTTTTGAAATGTTTTTGAAAGAAGTCTCTTATGCATTTATTTGATCAAAAATATAGAAATATTATTTTAATATTATTTATTTATAAAAATGTATTATTTAAACTCTTATGATCAAAGCTGAATTCTCAGCATCATTTCTCCAGTCTTCAGTGTCACACGATCTTCAGAAATCATTCAAATATGCTGATTTGCTGCTCAAGAAACATTTCTGATTTTTATCAGTGTTGAAAACACATATTTTACTGATTTATATCATATTTTGTGAAAAAACGTGATTATTGAATGGAAAGTACAGCATTATTTGAAATAGAAATCTTTTGTAACATTGTAAATGTCTTTACTGTAACTTTGATTTTTGAGTCCTAATTGCTTAATAAAACACACACACACACACACACAAAATGGTAACACTTTATTTAAAGGTTATATGCAAGTAACCCTAAACCAAAGCCTAATCCTAACCCTAACCGTATAGTAAGTACATGTAGTTAATAAATATTACTCAGTACTTAACTATATAATTACACTCTAACAAGGACACCTTAAAATAAAGTGTGACCAAAATAAAATTTAACCCCAAACATTAGTGCATCATACGTAATAAGGAAATATAATTAATGGCAGTGTAGGCGATTTTTTGTTATTCTGGTTGAAAGTCTCTTCAGCCTCTGGTCTGTCTGTGCGTGGTCATGTGGTTTAGAGGAGGTGTGGCTTTGGAGAGTGATTTGCAGGGAGGGTGGGATCTTATGCTTTCAGAGCTAGCTTGCTATTAGCCTCTCCGAAATCAACTATCCTACCATTAATAACATGCCAATTAATTGCTTGCCGATAATTAGAGTGCTACTGTATTCCCTTAAAATCCGAGATAAGTTAAAATCACGATCACTTTCCTCCCTTTATTTCCTGTCTCTATCATTAAAAATAACAATAAGCCTCCCACTCAAAAACATTCAAGACAAACAAGCATGCATGAAGCTGTTTTGCTGTAGAGGTAAGCCTGGTGAATGATGCTGGATGACTCAATGCTTTCAGATGTACCTATACACAAACACAAAACCTTTTCTGCTGTGCTGCATTTTGTGTTGAAAATGACTTCCATGACTTCCATGTTCATAGACATTTATTTTTCTTTGTGCATTAATTGAGTCGATATACTGTCAATATAGCTTTCTGGAGAAAACACTTGGCTCAAAGGTCAAGCTGTGTTTCAAAGGCAATGAAGTCTGGCATCTTGTGTGAGTCGAGGCAAATCCATGTTGATGACATTATTTAAATTACCATGCCACAAATTCTTCCGTATTCATCCCTGCAGTGTCTAAGACTTCAGCATGAGTGGATTCCCAAGGCCTGAAAGACAGGAAGAAAAAAAAAAAGATTAGCAGCTTGCAGCAATGAACTCAATGTCTATGCATATTTAATGCTAAATGTAAAGACTATTGCTGTTGTGTGCCTGCTCACAGTCCTCGGACATAAATATTTTGTATTCTATACGGTCAAAGTGCAGTTTTAGCACAGAGAAAAATCAATCATAAAGCACTTTGCAGTTCTGTGGCAGCAGATACATTCTATTGTGTACGTCTGATGCTTTGATTTATGCCGAGTATCTGCTCTGATGTTGTTGAGTCCACTCCCATGAGCCCGACAACCACTGAAGACTTTAAACAGCATTTATGCTGCGCCGACCGCAATCGATCATGTCCGTAATACAATATTTCTAAATACTGACTGATCTCCATTAGTCCTCAGAGATACTTTCTCTCTTTAACGTGGCGTTACTTACCGCTGTAGTCTCTGGGGACGTTCAGACACTAGTTAACTCATTGTTCATATTCTTATTGGTTCTGAATGACGTGAAATCAAGAAGAGGTTTTGATTCTGAGCTGCTGTCACAATCAACAAACGGATAAAGTGCTCAGTCCAGCGGAGACTCGTTCCACGGGACTCGCATTATGTGGCAATTATGGACACAGATCAATGTGATGAAACATTTCAAAAATTGGACCACAACTAATCAATTTTACATCATGACCTAGTTCGTGTTGCCAATTTGTTAACAAGCCCATAAAGGCCCATGAAGAGATGGAAGCAAACAAACCTCTTGACATTTTCCCGCACGCCATCAGCCTCTCATGCTGCTATTTGCTATAATAATGTAGCTGTGTTGGTGATGTTATGATGGTCATTTAACACCCAAATCAAAACGCATGCTTTTCCAAACCTGTATGACTGTCTTTCTTCTTCTTCTGAGGCCAGATTTCTTATTTCTGCCATAATCTCTATTCTCAACAGCAATTCAGGGAGTCATATGACATGTGTCATTAGCTTTAGTATGATGTAAACAAGCAATCTTGGCACTTAAGGAGCTGCAGCTGACATCTGAGTGTGAAATAAAGCAACTCATTCTGAACACGCTTTCAGAATTTATCCTATGTGACTCCAGATGTGTAATGAAAGGAAAGCTATCTGAAATGCTTTCAAAATACCCAGAGAAAGAGCCGCTGAGTGTTTACCAGTTACTTAACTGTGAACTCGTGTGCCCTTGACTGCATTATGGCCTATTATGAGATGTGACATGTTAATGGGTAGTTTACATGTTGTGTCTCATCTAAACCAACATTTTTCTTTTGTCTTCTTGTATAATTAAATATTTTTAAATAATTATAATTTTTGCATACATACACAAAGGCTTCAGAAGACTATATAATGCATAGATGATACGGACTGCTTTTATAATATGTTTATGCAAGCATGCAGCCACATATTTAATTCTGTTTTATTATTAGCATATTGTTATTACAATATTAGCATATTCTTCAGAAATCATCGTGTTGTGCTCCACAGAAGTGAAGAAAGAGTCATGGAACAAACAGTGTTTCCCTTTTTTAGGTGAGCTGTCCCTGTAACGGCAGGTTGCTTGTGACAGCTTACGACTTTTTTCATGAGCAGTAAGGTTAGAAAAGTATAATAGTTTTTGTAGCCAAAACTTTTAAGGAATGTGCTGAGAAATTGACTTTAAAAATTAAAGATGCCTTTACAAAGTAAAGCTGTATCACAGTGAATGTTTGCTAGTTTGAACTGCCATCATCTGTGTGCACTTTCACATTAGCATCCTCTCTCATGTGTGAAAGATTTTCAGCATGTAGGTCACATTCTTGCAAAGACACATTTTCGTTATTCTAACCATAATTTTAAACTGAAAGCAGAATAAAAATGCTTAAAAATATAGCTTTTGCGAAGGACATTGCTGCTGCCTGAGGGTTACTGCTCTCTTCCCATCAGTGATAAGGAATGCTTTGTTGTGTTCGTGGAAGCAGGGAAGATTCGAAGTCCAGCTGTCCTTGTTCTCACACATTTTGATCGTGACACACACACAGACTCGGCAGCGCCTGAACTCTTGAGCGTCTGCAGGAAGTTACTGGAATGACGCGTAAGTGCGTTTATTATGGAGCATCTGTTGTGCTGACTTTGTCTATTGAGCGTTTCTTAGTTTGGCGTGAGGAAAACAATGCTACCGACTCTGAGATGTTTACTCTCAAATATGTTCTGAATTTACATTTAGGCTTACATTATTTGCACCAAAAGCTAAATTCATGCTAAATGCAACACATTCGAATCAAAGCTTGCAGTATTTATTGAGTTTTAACTATTGCAAATGCAACTGAAGACCCTTCAGGCGTTCACCAAGCTGTTGCTTCCTTGCTAGCCTACTTTTAGCCTAGCCTTGTTAGCCTTCTTTTTATCAAAAGAAAATATCAAGAAAAATGAATTACACAATGATGATGACTCTGCTGAAAAAGAAAGTTATAGAAACCATCATAGAATTTGTAATGGTTTTACTGGTTATAATGGGACTTGTATTGGTTTGAATGGAAACTGTAATGGTCCCTCTCTACTGGTAATAGGTCGCCTTCTGTTGGTGGCTTTTTAAAACCACTAAATCCTAATGGAATATGTCCCAAAACACACTACAGAAGTTGATGGTTTGTAATGTTTGTAATGGTATTTGTAGTGAAAACCAATAGAATTTCTGTAATGGTTTCTATTGTTTGTTTGTTTGTTTTTCTGCAGGAGATGTACGTCACTCAATTTTAATATTAAAATGAATTGAACCAATGATTATTTTGAAAGAAAGCGCTTGCGGGACCCTGCGGTTGCTGTTGTAATAAACACAACTTGCCTGCATCTGATTGACAGATAAACCACAGGCTCTTATTTCAGTGTGGTTGTCAAACTTGTGGATATTTCATCAAACAGATTGCTGCATGCATTCATTTTAACAGCGTTAATATGTTAAAGAGAGTAAACATTATCTTTCAACTTCACTGTACACGTGCACGTACACTTTCATTAAGTTTTGCTTTCTCCATGCAATGTACATTTATGTATGAGCGGGGTTTTCTGCCGTATTTACTTCTCAGGCAATGATCCAATTCATCAAAATTACTTTTTTGACTTTTTTAGGGTGCCTAATAATCAAGTAATAGGCTAAGTAATGACAGTGTTTAAAGGTTATATGCAGGGCTATTAGCAGGGCTAATTTTTTCCCTTTAAACGAACCTAAGAAACATCAAATATATTTGAAATGTATAGCTTATTGTATTTCTAGGCTATGTGCAAAAAGAGTACATACCATTGGTGAGGGGTTGCTGAGATGTGTGAGAGACTCAAGCCTTAAAGGGATAGTCCACCCAAAAATGAAAATTCTGTCGTTATTTCACATGCTGTCATGGTCAAGGGAAAGATTTGGCTGCTGTTGAAGAACTCCCTCTTGATTTATTTTCTCGTGGTCTAAGCAGAAGAGGTCTTGTGCAGATGTTATGAAACACTCGAGCAGCGTACAGAGGGAGTACGGAAAGCACCAGACCACCTTCATAATTCAGGGAAAGCCGTGTGGGGGTTCATCGCTTGTGGGGTTCATTCATCGATTTTTCCATGCGTATGTCTCTATATAGTGATATATGTTTAGGTTTTCACTCCAGTGGCTTCTGAGCATCCCATGATAAATTCTTCAAAACAACATCTAGAAATTATAAATAGAGGGATGCCTGGTGTGTGTTCCGCGCCGCTCAACTCTGATTGGCTCTGGAGGGTTTCTAGTCGCTCTGCGTGGCAACAGCCTCCCTATCCACCCAGCTACCCCCGTTAGTGATGCTGCGCCTCACAGGGGCTGCGCTGCAGCATCCAGAGGAGTTGTCATGGCAACGGCGCTCTGACCCTGGGTTGTGCTTTAGCTGCAGTAACTAAAAGGCTTGACCTGGATTCTGCACTGCTGGTTTAGTAAGACATGAACAGCTGACCTGCTTTACATTGTCTGGGCTCTGTCTGACAGCACCACACCAGCGTCTTGGAGAAATCGATGCTTCATTGCATGCTCTGCTCTCTATAGAAACTTTACATGTGACAGCAATACCGCTGAGCTGTTACATAAATGCCTGACATTAATGCACAGTTTGTTGAGTGTAATACACAGCACAGCTACTACATTCAGCATGAATAATTGTAGACAAACATAAATGATTTTGTTATGGCTGTTTTAACAAGTTTAATAGCAGTGGAAGCTGTATTTGAAAGAAATCTTTTTTTTTTTTTTCTTCAAAGGAGAGATAAGCTGGAAGGGGATTGTGGTCCTTTCCACCACTGATATTACAGTGACACTCCATCCCATCACCCACATGCTGCCATGCTTTACCACATACTGTGATCATATTTAGTCGCACTGGAAAGAACCGCACCACCTTTAGCATTATTAATGTGAAAATGCAATTGTATTTCCGCCAACGGTTCTTTGACATCAGCCTTGAAGCTACAGAAATCGTGTGCCGTTCTGATTGCATTGATTCACCATTGAGCAGTGTGTTTTGTATGATCCATTATAAGCTTTCACTAAATTAAGCATCAGATTATTGTATTGTATTGTTATTGTTGCTAAGGCAAGCACTCATACTAATGCTGGAATTTATTAATACTCTCCATGTTATGTAGTTAATACCAAGAATGATAACTACAATGGTAACATTCGGCTAATTGTAAGCATGTGCTGTGGTTTTGCTGTCTGCCACTTTAAATGCTAATTACAGTATATAGCGAAGTAGTCTTCTGATGCCATGCTCATTATTTTCAGCAGTAATCTGACATTAATTTAGTCTGGATTAATTATCAGAAGTTTACTTCACCACCTGCATTCACCATTAGTGACAGCTCTATATTGTTGAGAAAATGAGGCTTGAATTATGAATGTGTGACAAAGTCACTGGTTTCAGTAAACATTTCTGGGTTATATTTCTCATACAATAACTTAACTCACTCAATGACTACAATAGTATGATGCATCATTGGAGAAATTGCTAGTTTCTGTAGTAACTTGACTTGTTGCACATCTGACAAATGCGCGATTTAGTAGCAAGTTCTCGAGAGGACCCTCGGATACTATATATACTATATGGAGTAATAGATTTTGTACTGCATGTTAGCTCATTACTGTGCTTAAGAGTATGATCATGCTAATAAGAAACTGTGCTGCTAACAACATGTTCAAGGGTAGTTCAAATCACACAACTTGGTTGGTAAAAACAAAGACTTCAGATATACAAAGACAGTGCACTCATGTTACTTATGAATGGAAAAAAGTGTGATGCGCAATACGGCAGAATAGTCCTGCCTCCTGAATAAAAGAGCCAATTGCTAATTGGTAAAGTCATGTCACTGCAGCTAAGGTGCGCATTGGCTGGTCTAGCCTGAAAAATATGATTTTTTAACGGTATTTGAAGAAAAAAAAAACAAAAAAAACATTTATGAGACAGTTGTTGTCAGATTTCATTGGTGATTTCAAATATGATATTTAATCATAAGCTTAATCAAAACAGCTTTGGAGAATTTGATGTTTTCCCATTGAAAGAGATAGTATCTGTACTTGCATGACTGAAACAGTGAGTGAAATGACCTGCCTTAGGGACTTTAGTAAAACTAACTTGTGACTATAGTTAGTAATGCTTTTGGGAAACGCACCCAGTTCTTCAGCTAGACTGCTAGTTCCTTTTTTTCCAGAGATTGTCTTATTATATGAAAGATGCTAGGGTCTGTATTACTCACCATTGGAAAAAGCGTAACAGCTAACTTGCAGTCTTTCAGTCTTTCACAGTTCTACGGCAGTCAATTACAGTTTACATTGCACAGTAAAACAAGTGCGCAACTGCTGGTCACTTACTGGTCACTGTTATTTAAGATTAGTTTTATTCTGTTCAGTATGATTGGGCAAACATAACACTGATTCTAGTCACTAAAATGTCATTTATTTATTCAAGTCAATTTATTGAAACTTGGAAGCCATAGAAAGAAGAGCATATTTTATTTTCATTAAACAACATACGATATAATACAATAATTGAAATAATTAATGTCCTTTATTAATTAAAATGAATTATATCAACATATTGTCACATAATAATAATTACGATTCAAGTCTAATTTCTAATTTCTAACACCTGAAAACCAAGAAAACATTCATATTTTTAGACAATACACAATATTACATATCTTTTGTTAAATAGTAATGCGACACACATTTGCTGATGAGTCCTCCCTGTCACGGCATTCCCTACTCTGCCTTCTCTTAAAAATAACATTTTTTATCAAAGTAAATCTACATACAGTGTAGTTCCCAACGAAGGTATTGTGTAGTGTAAAACATGCTGAAGAGAACAGGTTGTCAATTCATTAAATAATAAACTGTTTCCTCACAAAAGCTGTTTATTCAGTGTAGTGAAGCCTCTCTTTCACTGACATCCATTACAAAAAAACAAACAAAAAAAGCATTACCATTGGCTGTTACACTTTTTAGGCTTGCCTTCCTGTAGCTTTGATTGTACTATGGGGGAACACACCCTAAAATATCTTATTTATATTATATTATGTTATATATATATATAAATCAGGAATCAGGGTTGGACACCACTGATCTAGTATAACTATGGGAGTTCTGCACACATATTATCTAAAGAAAGGATTGTAGAGGATTAGTTATAATATCCATCACTATTCCTTCTGATATAAACAGGTGTTGGTTGTTGTTGTTTTTTCTTTTTCGTGCGGTTTTAGGTGTGACAAACGGAAGAAACAGACAGAGATAGAAGCTCTCAGCGCTGCCCACGGTTCATCTGCACTCTTCCTGAGGTGTCAGCTCTCCGTCTCAGCCAGACTGTGTAGGAGAGATGCTTCTATTCCTGCTCCGGCGCAGGGTTTGAGCCTCCAGCAGCGCTGCCTCATTATACTGGACCCTCTAGCTCTTACTCAAAGGGTCTTGTAGACGCAGCCGAGTCACATGTTTGATGGGGTTTGAGACGGACTAATCCGGTGCCAGCCTGTCTGCTAGACTGGCGTATGGAAGTCGCTGTACGTTTGGAGTTGGTCAGCTGTCAGTGAACCGAGGAGCAGTTTGTGCCTTGAGTTGCAGGACTGACTTGATTTCCGTGGGTAATTCAGGACGGCCTTTTAAAACAGTCCATTGTTTGCATGTTGGTGTTTGCGCAGACCATGTGAGACAGACATAATGCGATGCTCTGTGTCCACTGCAGTTAGTCACAGAACAGGATTCACCAGTGAATTAGGCACCTGCAGAAAGTTAAAGAAACCGATGGCTCTTCATATCAATGACATGCTGTTTTGCGTATGATTGTCCATACAGTGAACAAGAGCTGTCAAGCTGGACTTGCCATGTCTCGATCAGTCATGTGACTAGTAAGAACCAATGGCGTTTGGAATAATTTGGAATAATTTGTGTCAAACTTTCTTTCCATGTGTTTTCACACAGCATGTTTGAAAATGTGTAATATTTTCAGTTGATGCCTTCGGTCTCTTCCTTAAACAGTGCTATTGTAGGGCTTTTGTGGTGTTTTCATCTTGTTTTAGTCATTTTTTAATGACAGGGAAAAGAGCAGCATAAACATTCTTTGCAGCTTCTCTTTTTGTGTTCTTTGGAAGGAAGAATATCATCGAGGTTTCGAACGACATGAGGTTGACGGCTTTTCAGATTTCAGAGTAACAGATCAATTTCTGCTCAATTTTTCATGTGTTTCTTTATCTTTTGGATTAAAACTAATGTTTTGCCTTCGGGGAGATGACCCATATGCTGTTCCACCTTGGTAAACAAATGGTGTTGGCCCAGCAAATGCTCAGCCATGTGTCCTGAGATTCGACACAGGCCTTGTTGCTGTTCTGCAGACACCATTCACTCCCCATGGAATATCATTGGCTCTTGCAGGCCCCTTTTGCAGCTGTTATTAACATCTGTCTCAGGTGTTCTGATGTCAAGTGGACAGCACAAAAAAACTGGTGTGAACTGCATCCAAAATGTTTTGTGATGCAGTCAGTAGCTACATTTACATGCACCCAAATAATAACTCTATAATCAGACTGAAAAGCCTTCATGTAAACACCTCGATCGATCCAGATGAGCTCAATCCAAGAGAAAGTTCGTTCAGATTGAAAGAAGACCTGAAATAATTTAATCAACAGGGGAAAAAATAAGCTTAAATGCTTGAATCTGGCTGTTTTCTAAATCAGATTCAAAAACACTTCAGAATGCACAGTTCTGTGGTGTGTGTGTTTACATTAGTGCTGTCAAACGATTAATCGTGATTAATCGCATTCAAAAGAAATGTTTTTGTTAACATAATATATGTGTGTGTGCTGTGTTTATTTATTATGTATATGTAAATACACACACTTACAGTATATAATTTGAAAATATTTGCATGTACATACATTTAAATATTTATATTATTATTATATTTAAATATATTTAATATATAAACAACATGCTTTTCTTTAAATATATAGATGCATATATACATAATAAATAAACACAGTTCACACTCATATATTATGTTAACAAAAACCTTTATTTTGGATGCGATAAATCACGATTAATCGTTTGACAGCACTAGGCTACATACGTTTTATGTATAATGAACATATATACAGTTTGTTTATTTACATCTCACACCTTATGAACTGGTCAGTGGATGAGACTGAATATCTACTAAATATTTGCTAAAAAAGCTCTTCTGACAGATATGTCAGCTTTCTTTTTAGAAATGTCATCGTGAGAAAAACACGGTAATGACGGTAGCTCTGATTACATTATTGCAGTGGCTTTCACCAGTTCAGACTAAAGTTTTGTTTTTAATACATGTAATGCAAATGTAAACCTATTTGTAAATCAGATTGAAACTTTTAAGGTCCTTGCACACTGACTCTGAAATTTTCGTATGCGTTTTTTCGTATTCGCCATCCTTTCCTATCAAATTGCTTGCTACGGAATGCGAAAACGCAGAAAATCGAACTTGATCCGAATTTTTTATGATGGACGAAAGTTTTGGAGGCAGTGTGTAAACATGATTGACACAACGTGAGGTTGTATTTATTTTTAATGTACGAGAATTTCGCACTCAGTGTGCGGTGGCCTTAAGGGTTCATTTACACAGAACTTTCAGAATCTGAAATCGGGCTGGTTGTAACTTGTCTGTTCCAAACCTGTAAGACCTTCGTTCATCTTCGGAACACAAATGAAGATATTTTTGATGAAATCCAAGAGCTCTCTGACCCTCCATAGACAGCAATGCAACTGAAATGTTCCTTGACCCAGAAACGTAGCAAGGACATCGGTAAAATAGTCCATGTGACATCAGTGTTTCAACCCTAATTTTACGAAGCTGTTCTCTATTCTCTTCGTTCTGAAGATGATCGAAGGTCTTACGGGTTTGGAACGACATGAGGTTAAGTAATTAATGACAGTATTTTCATTTTTGGGTGAACTATCCCTTTAATATCAGGAGTGGCCAGTTGGGCTTTGGGTTCAGCTCTTCTCTGAGAATGTTTCTGCTGGTCTGTGTTTTGTTGTAGATGTGATGGATCAGCACAGAGCGCTTCACTCCGGTTGTCTGGTGTCAGGGGTCCGAACTCCCCCCATCCGCCGCAACAGCAAACTGGCCAGCCTGGGACGCATCTTCAAGCCCTGGAAGTGGAGGAAAAAGAAAAATGAAAAACTGAGACAGGGCTCTACAGGTGAGTTAGGAAAAATAAACCATTTAACTCTCATATAATAATGTCCTGAATGAGTCTAAACTGGTTGAATGAGTGATTCAGTGACTCATAAAGACATAAAGATAATGTAATCTGCAGAAATACTATCAGAAGTACTGATAGACTGTCAGAAACAGACGAGTAACAGGTAAAAGCTGTTTTTTTATTCAAGAATGTTTTCCTTATTACATCACAAATTTTGTATTGAACACTGATCATTACTTTAATATAATGACGTAGAAAAATGAAATATGGACAATAAATGAAATTGAGTGTAATCATTTTAGCGTTTAATTAAAGCTAAAGAACTGTTCATTTTAAACCTTTTTAACGTACAGAAACGAGGAGTGCCAGTTGAAATTAGTTTAATTTAATATTTAGATATTTATATAAATATTTATTTAAAACATATAATTTAAACATAATTTGTTTAGATTTATATAAATTGTTTTACTAATAATAACAATATAATGTAGGTAATTAAATAAAATACTTATACATTATTACAATTAATAAATTCCACAATTACAAATGTTTTAATGACAAAATATTTCTCTGGGTGTTATTTTTACATTTTATCATCAATGAATTGTAATGACTTTTCTGGTAATTTGTGATTACAGGGTTTTAAAATGATAATGATGATGATTATTGTTATTATTATTTACTCTCAGATAGCAGTTTCTACCAGAAAAAATGTTTTAGAGCTTGACATAACTAGAAGAATGTATATTTATTATTAAAATGTATGTGATATCACATATCAGTCTTTAGTTGTTACGGTAACACTTTAGAATAGGGGACACTTATTCACTATTAACTACTACTTTTCCCTCAATAAATTCCTAATTTTCTGCTTATTAATAGTTAGTGCGGTAGTTGTTAAGTTTAGGTATTGCGTAGGATTAGGGATGTAGAATAAGGTCATGTAGAATAAGGCATTAAGATGTGCTTAATTACTACTAATAAATGGCTAATATTCTAGTAATATGCATGCTAATAAACAACTAGTTACTTTTTTTTTTTTTTTTTTTTTTTTAAATAAAGCTTGACCTTTAATTTTATTGATTATTGTTTTTTGAATAAAAGAGTTCCAATGTTCCAATGTTCCAATGTCAAAAAGAATAAATGTTTTAATGGTGTTAAAAGAAGTTAACATTGTTAAACATTTTTAATTTATCACATGCAATACATGAATTTTGACAGTGTTAATTTCTATAATTGATTCTTATATCTCTCCCACACTGCTTGATTTAGAGACCGAAGGACTGTAGTGTTTGTATTTGTGTTCAGTAAGATCTATATTTAACTCTATCTGATGGCATCTGCAGGGCTGGAGAGGAAAGTGCCCACCAGGCAGAATCGTGACGATCTTGTCAGGAAGGGCCTGGCAGAGGCTGGCATGGGTGAGAAATATCCACATCACTCTTCAGCGGTGCCAAACACTCCCTGCAGCGTACATGCGTAACGTTAGCGAGATCACCTGGTCCTGTTTGACCACCAGCAGTGTTATGAGGCTTTTATGAGAACGTGATGACAGCCGTTTTTCCCATGCTTGCAGAGGCTGGCCTGGCGTGTGGCGTGAGTCCAGACGAGGCAGGAGCCCCAGCGCTGGACGAGTCTGATGGAGAGGAGCGCGAGGACGAGCCCATGGCGCCGCTGGCCAGCAACACCGAGGATCTCGGGTCTGATGAGGACAATCTGTCTGCAGGTCAGGATCTGCGTGGCCTTCTGCAAAACAGATGACTGAGTCAACATGAAGTGAAAATTGATGCTGTTAACTTGATCGCTGTTGCAGTGTTTCTACAGTAATGTTTTTGTAATTTAGTGCTCTGGTGGGCGAACTGGACCTTCAGGCTTCACATTGTAAAAAAATATTTTTCCAAGTTTCCAAGGACGACGGCGTTTTAGTGCCACGTTAAAAAATACAAAAAATCTAAAATTACGAGATTAAAGTCGTAATATTTTGAGAATAAAGTCGAAATACTACGAGAGTAAAATCGAAATATTACGAGAATAAAGTCGAAATATTACGAGAATAAAGTCGAAATATTACGAGAATAAAGTCGAAATACTACGAGAATAAAGTCGAAATATTATGAGAATAAAGTCGAAACGTTTCGAGAATAAAGATTATAGTTATAATATTTTGAGACAGGCTATTCTAGCTGTTTGCTCATGCAAATGGCCCGGATTGGGAGCACCGGGAGAAATTCCAAATCTCAGTTTTCAAAATGTGTCAGTTTTATAGCGAAATACAAACATATGTAGGCTATATTGCAATAATGTGTTTGTCAAGCGGCATGTGAGTCAGTCATCTTTCCGATTACAATAACGAGCGACGAGACATTATTTTTATTATAAATTAGGCTAAACTGTTTTTTTTTTCATGCCTTATGATGTTCCTTCACTTTATATCTTGCTATAAACTTGAAATAAAGAGCAAAAACAGTTATAAAACTGAATGTGAAAGCTGAGCTGTGTGTAAAAGCAACAAAGCAGAAAATTGTTGTGATTACTGGTTGGCTGGCTCGCTACAAATAATGAATGGAAGACGTTAAATACTATATCCTCATTTACAGTATACCATGAATAAAACAGTTTGTGAATAGTCACTTACTGTTTACAGCAGAAAAGACAACAATATAACGTATGTTAACAAATTTGAGTCCACTTCAACCTTTAGAACGTTTTATTGCTGTTTAATTAATCAGGCTGTGTGAGGAATGAAGGTTTGGGACGTTTTTGTGGAGTAGGTGGTGGAATTTTCACAATAATTTAATGAATTTATTAACATAAATACAGCGATCTGTCACACCACATTAAAGAGCTTGAAAATCACATTATTGTAAGACATAATTTGTGTTTCGCTATAAAACTGATTTTGAAAGCTGAGACTTTGTTTTATATTAAAAGCACTAAAAGCACAGAGCTTAAGCTATTGCTATTGGGTGGCTGGCGCATTACAAATAACGAATGCAATGGAAGACATGAAATATTATTTCCAAGCATACTGTCCCCGCAAGTATGACACATGGTATGATTTCTGCTAATAATCCCACATATATTTGTAGTGTATTAAAAAAGGGTTAAATAAGAGAGCTACAGCGCCCCCCAAAGGAATATCGATTGAGTGTGTGAGCTGATGTTAAGATAAACAGTTGTTCCTGTTCCGTCTGTTAATAAATATCATATTCTTGATATTAAGCTGTTTCCGCGAGTCCTTAAAATTGACATCCCAGTAAGATGATGCGGCCGCTCGGACACAACAATATTCAAATCAATTCCGGAGGCCTGGCAACTTCTCCCGGTGCTCTCAACGCGGGCCATTTGCATATTTTGACTTTATTCTCGAAAAATTTTGACTTTATTCTCGTAGTATTTCAAATTTATTCTCGTAATATTTCAACTTTATTCTTGTCATTTCGACTTTATACTCAAAATATTATTACTTTAATCTCGTAATCTTAGATTTTTTTTATTTTTTAACGTGGCACTAATGAGGAGTTTGTCGTAACAAAGAATATTGGAGAATGTTACATTTCAGTCTTTCTACTTCAAAATTTAATTCAATGTGTCATTTGCCATTTCTTTGTAATTCTTTGTGAAATTTGTTAGCAATTTCTGAGAGAAAATTATTTTAAAGTGCCCCTATTATGGGTAATGAAAGGTTCATGTTTTGGTTTTGGGAGTCCCCAACAACAGGTTGACCTACATAAGGTCAAAAAATACTTTTATTTTTGTATAATATGCATTTATTTTTACCTTATTTACTCAACGACTCCCAAACGATTCGTTCAAGGATTAATTTGTGGTGCTAATCTGTGGTGATTGGTCGATTTCATTTAAAGCAGTGTTTGTGAGATTTTAACACACCAAAAGTGGCACATAGTGGCAAAGAATGAATTTACAGTTTCATTCAGACCAACTGGAAAATTTAGTATTCCCAGGTCTGCGCTCACAACAAGTGGGCGGGCAATATGCTAATGTTTCATTTTGACATCAACATGAAATGGCTCGGTTTCAATGATTCAGAGTCAACTCTTTCTTTTGAGAGTCAATAACTTTATACACGGTGCACTTTCAGATTTAAAACTTTGCAGGATGTTTTCATTCACTTAGAGCTGTGTTACACACTGCATGAAAGGTCATTTTCAAAAATCTTTTGAAAAACTTTAAAGTAAATAATACACCAAGTTTTTTCAGTGCAAGTCCTGGTCAAAAAGCCAAAAACAAGGCCAGTGGAAAGGAGTAGATGCCCCACAATGCACTGCAAACTCACATTAATGGACAAAAGCAATTTCCATATGATTTCTTTCTTTCTTTACTTATGTATTTATTGTTGAATATTCTGTTTCAGGAATATGACTCTTTAGGAAAAAAAAAAAGGTTGCACGTCATCTTGATACTGACACTGAAAAACATTTTTGTATAAACAGTTTTCATTTAGAAATTGCTAGAAACAATTACAAAGAAGTGGCAAGTGACATACTGAGGTGAACATGAAATAAAGACTAAAACAATATTTTCTTTTAAGACATACAATCGCTTTTTTTTTAAGTGTAATATATGTTAGAATTGATATGTATGCAAGTTATGCACATTTTCGCTTTGTCTTTTTATGATTTTGTAACAAGTGATGACTCATTCATATGTTGAAAATGGACAAATCTGGTGTCTTCCCTAGTGAAAAATAAATAATTTATTTCATGCTAAGTATATTACAAATACAGCAACATATTTATGTACTTAATAAAAATACCATGCAGTAGTGCTTTTGGTATACTAAACTGGTATACTTAAAGTCTGCATGGAACAACTAATTTTGTACTCAATTAATTGTGTGGACGTAGTGCTGAAGTCCAACTAAAGATATACTGAAGAATATCTGATTGTGCTAAAGTGGAACTATTGCAAGTATACTTCAGGTACACTTAAAATATCTTGCATTTAAAGACCGATATTATTCAAAGATCATACAATCCTTATCATTAGTGACATTAAAACACATTTTAGGCTTAATATTAAGAAATGTTAGTTTCTTTTAAAAAGTTGAATTATAACTTTTATATATGTAAGTCTCGAGCGATATCTCAGTAAATTTCTTAATCGATTTGAAGTATACTTAGTATGAAATAAATGTATTTTAAATATATGACTTTTTTACTAGGATTGACAGAATGAGCAGCGCTGAATGAGCACTAGGTGGCGGCAGAGATTACAGAACACTCTTTTCTGGCCTGATCTCTTTACAGCGCGAGACGCCACAGAGATGATAGACACAGAGGAGGAACTTGAACAAAGTGAGGATGAGTCCTGTGTCGATGCCTTGAGCAGAGGGGCCAGTGTGGGGCCTCCTGAGGCCCCTGAGTGCCATGAGCAGAAAAAAGAGGAGCCGCCGCTCAGAGAAGTCCACACTCCTCCAGCCAAACTTCCTGTGAAGCTGCTTACTAGACTGGGCAGCCTCGACAGTCCGTATCAATTTATCAGATGCTTAATTATAATAGTTCATAATAATAGTTTTCTAGATTTGTCCACAAGAGTGCTTGTTTTACATAATAATGAAACTAAACTAGTCACAAAAGTTCAATCATTATTTTTATTTTTGCTCTTGTCCGTTAGGTACCCACTCTAATCAGAGCCGGCCCGCTCCAGCCACACTGCCCAGGAACTTCACCCTGCCCAAAGATGCCCTGCGGGGCAGGATCTCCACCCCCACCGGCTCCCCTCATTTTGGTGTCATGCACCCTCAGCTGCCCCCTAGCTGCATCATCGAGGAACTGCACCGTGCGCTGGCCACCAAACACCGGCAGGACAGGTGAGACGCTCACGCCGGACAGTCCTTCAGGAATAATTTATCCAGCTTCTCTCATCATTTACTAAAAGCACCATATAAAAGTAGCTCATATGAACAGTATGTAGTGACACAATAGGTACATTACTGTTCAAAGCTTGGGGTCAGTACGATATTTTAATGTTTTTCAAAATAAGTCTTACCAGAACTGCATTTATTTGACCAAAAAATACAGAAATATTATTACAATTTAAAATAGCTGTTTTCTATGTGAAGATCTGTGAAACTGTAATTTATTTCTGTGATCAAAACTGAATATTTAGCATCATTACTCCAGTTTTCACTGTCACATGATCCGTCAGAAATCATTCTAATATGCTGATTTGCTGCTCAAGAAACATTTCTGATTATCATCAATGTTGAAAACAGTTGTGCTGTCAATTTTTTTGTGTGGAAATCGTGATTAGTTTTATTTTTCAGAATTCTTTGATGAATAGAAACTTCAGAAGAACAGCATTTATTTGAAATATAAATTATAATTTGTAGTCACTTTTGATCAATTTAATGCGTCTTTGCTGAATAAAAGTATTAATGTTCTACAAAAACAGCAACAAAAGTTTCTGACCCCAAACATTTAAACAGTAATGTGTCATTATGCATTGAAAATCTTCCATCATTTTTTTTAAACATAATTTATGCATGTGGACATTTAATGATGACACCTTGCTATTATAACACACATCACACCATGTTTGAGATGATTGACTGCTGACCGGTTGGGTTCTCACATACTGTATCACATTTATTAATGAACTATTCCTGTTAGTGTGACTTCTCAGGTATGAACATGGTACAGTTAACTGTATTTAACCCTCAGGTGAGACAGCATGGGAAATCAAACACAGTCAGGGAGTTCAGATGCATTATCCATTTTTCAGTCATTTTTTACATGCACATCTATTCTTTTGCATAGTTTCCATGGTAAGGAGATCCGTGGCTCACCCAGACGGCGCTTGGATGGACGGCTGTCCCGCACCGCCAGCACTGAGAATGAGCCGAGCGAAGAGGTGCAGAACAAAAAAGAGGCAGAAGAGAACAAGGAGAACATGCGTCTGGATGAATACTACAGCGACCAGGACAGCTGGAACGAGTCCGTCATCTCTGGTCTGTTTCTTACACTCAGAGTTGGGGATACGAACTGTGTTATTTTAGCATTATTTATATTATAGTATGTATTAATATATTGGAATATATTTGAATTCAGCCCATATTTGAATATTTAAAATGATTATATTATAATATTTTCAGTTTTAGTGCTTTTGTTTTGGGTGTTTCTCATTGTAATTAGTATTTGTATTCATACAATGTGTGTGTGTGTGTGTGTGCACTAAAAAGCCACTAACACTGCAATAACATGCTTCCAACCACCCATGTTCAGTGGCCATGATATTTATAATTTTTTTTACCTGTTAAAAATGTTGACATTGGGCATTTTGTTGCATCCAGAATGCTCCTCATGCCAGAAATGAAGAGGCTTTTCTTCTTCTAGACTTGATTTGTCAGCAACATCTGGTGTCCCACTTCTAACACAGTCTGCTGTCATTACATGCAGGCCAGAGAGAGAGAGACTGCAAAAACAGAAGGAAAACAGGACTGAATGAAACCCGACAGCTCTATTAACTATTGAAAAAAACTGTATTTGGAGCAAATTTACTGGTTATAGTGGAAATGCTAAAAAATTCTAAAGAAGTTTGACAGTCAAACTGATACACATCATATCATATTGAATGAACATCATGAAACCTGTTTGTTATAATAAAACCTACCCCCTGAGTCATGAACGTGCCTTGCTCTTTTTGGTCCATTTTACCCTCATGAATGATCATATGAACATGTGTTTGGGTCTGTGCAGGTACACTTCCACGACGAATGAGAAAAGAGCTTCTGGCAGTAAAGCTGCGTAACAGACCCAGCAAACAGGAGCTGGAGGACAGGAACATCTTCCCTGTGCGCAGTGATCAGGAACGCCAGGAGATCCGGCAGCAGATTGAAATGAAGCTTGCCAAGTGAGTCTGGTTATTCCATGTCCTGTCATACTGATGCTGTGAAAGTGGCTTACAGTTTCATTCACATTTATTATACACCACTGATCAAACGTTTGGGTCAGTAAGATTTTTTAAAATAAATTAATACTTTCATCCCCCTCAGCACTTGCTGTTTTCAACATTGATAATAATCATAAATGTTTCTTTGCTTAAGTGCCCTGATTTTACATTAGACATCGAGTGCAGACACAATACAGAAGTAAAATTGCTTGTCACACAAAAGTAAACAAAAATGCTAAAAAGATATGGGATTTTTTTGTCCCTTTTAAATGTGCATGAGTTTATTTCCCTATCCTGCCAGTGCATTATTATATGGTTAGTTGCATGTTATTATTTGCTTTCAGCATTGTTTTCCCCCTGCTGTCTGCAGTCAGAACAGACCTGTGACCAATTTTTGACTTGTGCATTGAAAACAAATTGAGAAAACTTTTCAGGACTGTATTGTGTAGCTGTACGCTATAATTTAGCTTTGGAAAGTGTATGTAAAATTAGAGTTAAGGAATATTTTGTTAAACTTTGACTTAAAAATGAAAATTTGATCGATATTAACTAACCCCTGGGCTTTCATGGAACACAAAAATGAATATTATTGAAAAATTCTGTTGCACTTTGAGGTTCGTGTTGCATCTGTCATGTTTTGTCAGGTGTGTTTTTTAGCCATCCGTTTAATGTCCATGCAGTGCATGTGTACAGTACCTACAGCACATATTAACTGCATATCAACCAGTAGGGGGAGCTATAACATTTCTGTTTCTGTGAACCCAAGCAAATGATCACACACTAGTATTGCCACCCTTTGTTTTCTGTGATATTTGAGTCAACAGACTGGATGTATGAGGCTGGCGAAACCGTTTTTGTGTTCATTTTGAGTTTGTGTGATTTTGAGGTGGGCTTTGGATCATTGTTCTGCTAGAAGATTCACCTTTGGCCAAGGCTTCCTGATAGTCAGTCAGCTGTGTTAACATGTCCTGGTAGTTTATGATATCATGTCTCCCAACAAGCTGTCCGGGGGCCTTTGAATGAGAAATACGCCACACATCCATCAGTATATTTCACAGGGACCTTTTAGCTGTTAGAACTTCTGTCTGATGTGCCAAATCCATTCCTAGTTGTGTCTTCAAAAAGCTGTTTTGGCCTCATTTCACTAAAGAGTTCCACTAAAAGTTCCAGTAATGTTTGGCAAACTGTAGGTGCACGAGTTTGTTATTTGATGAAAAGCTTTTTTATAGTAACCTCCCAAACAAGTTGTGGTGATGTAGGCGGCGTCTGATGGTAGTTTTGGAGATTTTCTGAATCCATGACAAACTAATGTCTGCAATTCTTCAACTGTGATCCTTACATAAATCCTTATATAAATATTGTTGAGCCATGAAAAATGATCTATTAAATGATTTGTTCAAATGAATCAGTTGAAAAACAGACAGTGGGGCGGGGCGGGTGTTTCAAAAGGTAAACAGTTTAGATATTTAAGGGCGTCACAGATTTGCATAGAGCAATAGTCAGATAAACCTCTTTTTGTCTGGCTCTCCAGAAAACTTTAAGCTAGCTTTTAGGGTAGCCAGATGTCCTCTGTTTCCTGGGAAATACAGGACCATGCTAAACAGGACATCTGCTTACCGTAAGTGGTTTGAAAGCCATTTCATTTAGAGAAAAAAACAATCAACAGTCTTTGCAAGCCTGCTCATTCTTAGTGGTATTTTTATTCTCGCTTTGAATTTCGTGTCTTGGAGACCACCTTCAGGCATCCTCATGAGATGTGCTCATTTATCATTTATATTTCTTGCTTAAGTTGTTCAAGTCATTAACTGGTTATGCCTCCTCAGTGACTGGGTAATAAACAGCAATTTCTGCCAGTGTCCTCTTGGTTCCAGTGTATTCCTCCTCCTCAGCTGTAATTATAAGTGAGCTAATAAAATATTAATGATAATGTTGTGTGTAATCCCAATGGCTGTAAATAACCGGAGAGTTGCTGGAGTAAGAGGAACAGAGGAAAGACTGCTAAACGGCCACTGTCTAATGGACGCTTCTACTAAGCAACTGCTTCCTTTTCTAAAGCTGGACTGATTTTTCTAACCATGCTTTCTCTGTATGCTCGAGTCACACATGCACATTGAATTTGTTTTGCACTGATGAGTTGTTCCACAAGGTGGCAGCACTGATGCTAGGTGTTGTTTTGCAATCAAACAAGAAACGGATGAGAAGGAAAAGCTCTTTTGTGTCAGGGTGTTCAGATATTCACAAAACTCTACTTTAAAAGAATATAAAGATACATTTAAGTGATGAATTTTTGTCATATTTAATTTCTGAAGAGAAATTGTGCAGGAACTGGATAAAGATGATACTTTGAAAGGCTATGTGAAAGGCATATGTTGTGTGCTCTGGGCTTTAGTGACTTAAGTCAACAAAGTCCCTCCTACATCTGTGGGATTATTTTACTCATTGTATCGCCCCCTAGGTGGTTACCGTTACATTGTTTAGGTTAGTACGAGCTAGGGCTGAAACGATAAATCAACATTTTTGACAGCGTTGAAAATAAAAATTTAAGTGAAGTGGCATGTAGCCAAATATGGTAACCCGTGTGCTCTGCATTTAACCCATCCAAGTGCACACACACAGCAGTGAGTAGTGAACATTTGATCTCATATGACCTAATTTAAGGGCCTGCAATCACACGGTTTGACCAGTGTGTCGCTGTAGCGCAAGACTGCAATTCAGCAATCCAACAAATGAAGACGCTTATGAGACATGCAAACAAAGCCAAACCAGTAGAGTGTGGGAAAGTTTTACAAAACTACACGCAGAAAATGCTGTCATGTGTGAAGGCCCGATAATCACAGCCAAGTTATTTTTTGTTCTTTGGTTAGGGGTAAAAAGAAGATTGATATAACCTACGCAAGCAGTGCTTTAAGAGCGATGTTTAGATGAGCGTAAATATAAGCTGTGCACTTTCCTCACAATAATGAAATGAACACACAACAAACATGACAGTGCTGAGAAAACAGCAGTTAAGAAAGCGTCGGATCATAGTGATGTAGATATCTGCACCAGCTCTGCCCTCCAGTCACGTCTTGTTCATTTACAATAGATTGCTTTAAAGCAAGCAGCTTTATGATGTTAAATTTGAAAAAAAAGTGTCAGTGTTGCTTTCAGTTATAATTACAAGTCAAGTCAAGTCACTTTATTTATATAGCGCTTTTAACAATACAGATTGTGTCAAAGCACTTAACAGTATCAAATTGGAGGATAGAGTGTCAGTAATGTATAATGATAAGATTAAACACTCAATTTTCAGTTAAAGACATTTCATTATTGAATTCAGAGATGTCATTGTCTAGCTCAGTTTAGTTTAAATAGTATCTGTGCAATCAAATCAGCGATAATCGCTAGAAATGAATTAAGTGTACAACTTTATTTCCTGCTATAAAGCAGCGCTATATGTATATAGAATATGCAATATTTTAACGAATTGCAAAAGCTAAATAATCGATCAAAGCCTACTGATTAATCTGTGAAATAATTGACGATTAGTCGATTAATCATTCTGGCTTGCTTCGTCGGGGACCCTTAATTTCCAGTGATATCGTCAACTTGATTGCACAGATACTATTTAAACTGAACTGAATTGGACGATGACATCACTGAATTCAATGATGAACTGCCTTTAACTGCACATTGAGTGTTTACTGTTGTCCTTTTGCATTACTACTCACTATTTTCCTATTTAGTACTGTAAAGCTGCTTTGACACAATCTGTATTGTTAAATGCGCTATGTAAATAAAGGTGACTTGACTTGACTAGTAATCGTTGGACTAATCAATTATGAAAATAATAATTCGTTGCAGCCCTGGTACGAGCACACATTTCCTAAACAAGGTCTGTAGTACAAACAGTTAGCGGTTTGTTCAAGAGCACGCATGCAACTTCCAGCAAAATAGGTAGTCCTCCCCCAAACTCCATCAGTTGACACGTCAGAGTAATGTTGTGAACATGTCAAATAAATGTTTTCAAATAAAATTCCTGACAGCTTAATGTCTTTAAGCTACCCTAGTCTGCTGAACCTCAGTGGTGTGTAATTAGCATGTACTAATTACACGTGGAGCAATGATGAGTTCGGCAGAGGTCTCACCTTCCTCTGACATTCTCTCTTGATGCTTGTTGCCGCGTGACAGGCTTCAGAGGAAAATCACCCTTGTGTTGTGTGATGCCACACATTTTCTACGTAAACACACACACAGTTTTTCACACTTCTGTGACAAATATGTCAGTAATAATAAGAGGTTGCTCTTTTTTAGGTTCAAAGCACAAAATCTGAGATCAGAAGATGTTCTGGGAAACTGTGATCAGCTACATTTCAATGGTCGTTTATAATCTTTAGTCCATTGTTGGCCATCTGTTGTTGGAATCTGGATGTTCAGAACTGAAATGTTGCCTATATAGATACGGTTCGGCTGAAGGGTTACGCTGTGTCATGTTGTTACAGGTGTAAGTATAAAGGGAACCCCTCTGGAGTTCAGTCTCCTCTGAGCCGCTCTCGGATGGGAGTCTGAGATGGGCCGCACACAAACAGCTTATGTAAGGCCTCCGCTTATGCAACCGATCGCTTGCAGATCGATCGTGGACACATTTGTGAGGCTGAACTCTACTGAGTGGATAAGAGAAATGCATCCCGGCTCAGATCGTGCCACAGGGTGTTAGGATTTCATATTGATGTGTGTGTGTCAGAACCCCTGAACTTCATCACTGTACTCAACCAGCACATGATGGGCTTCACATGATGTTGGTTTTGGGTATGATGTGATGTCTAGGGTGGTCACTTTCCACAATAATTGCTCAACAACTGAATTTTCTGACTAAAATGAAGTGTTAGCGTGTGAAAAACTCAATGCAAGAGTGTTCTGAGTGGATGTTACAACAAACTATGATTTGAGGTAACATTTGAAGACATTCGGTCTTTCAAAGCTGCCTTTATTTCGAGGTAGTTAACTAAATTAAACATCGGCTTACAAAATGTTTTCACTTTTGTCTTAAGTGAAACTTGTATTTTCATATTATAGCTAATTCAGCTTTTGTTTATGGTAACATTAATTTGTAAAAAGCCAAAAAAAGCTATTACTATTAGTAGTAATTAGGCACATATTAATGCCTTATTCTACATCCCTATTCCTACCCAACACCTAAACTTAACAACTACCGCACTATTAATATTAATATTAATATAACTATTAATAAGCAGCAAATTAGGAATTTATTGAGGGAAAATTCATAGTTAATAAGTGTCCCCTATTCTAAAGTGTTACCATATATATATATATATATATATATATATATATATATATATATAACAGGAATAGTTCATATATATAGACATGAGATATGGCTGTATATCGGCACGGCTGTGAATCGGCTGTAGGTAATCACAGCGTGCCGATATACAGCCATATGTCACCGCTACGAGTGTGATATTGCGTTTATACAACAGTTTGACGGCATGAGTGTGTATGCATAAACAGATTTATGAGCGCTGAACGCTCGCTGTTGTCCTGGAGCACACAACTCCAAAAACGTAGAAGCAAATATTCAAATAGAAGTTATCTTTATTTACAAACCACATATTTGAAGTCCAAACAAGTACATTCTCACCTAAAATGCTCTCAAAACTAAATTCTGTGACACAAAACAGTAATATTTTTTAAATTATAGTGGATTTGGCCGTCCGCCATGACACTTGCTGTGAGAAACATGGCAACTTCGGCAAGTGGAGTGATACAAACGGTGAAACGGCTGTTGGAGTTCTGTTGGACTTTAATATCGCACTCTCATCAGCCAATCAGATTCGAAAACCAGAAAGAACTGTTCATGAAATAAATAAAAGTTTTTGTTTTTATATATATATATATATATATATATATATATATATATATATATATATATATATATATTTAAATATAATAAATATATATTAATTAATATTAAATATAATATATAACATTACTAACTAATACATATCTATAACAAATTATAGTTTTTTTTGTATTGTTTTGTTTTTTAAATCTGTTGATATTTTAATTGTTTTCTAGTGTATTCCAGCCTTTAGGTGTAACACTGTAACTTTATGTATGAACATTAGTAATAGTTAACATATAATAGGAAACAGATAAAAATAATAAGCATCCTCTAATCTAGAATTAGAGATTAATAATTTTTTAGATTATTCACTAATTTTCTCTTAAATCATCATTATACAATTTATTAATGTAATATTATTATAAAGTGTTATTAAGAAAATCTATTTGTTGTTGTTGTTTTATCCTGGGGTTCCCTGGGTTGGCTGGGGGTCTGGTTGGGGATCCCTGGATCTGTAAATCTCCCCCCGAACTAGATCAATATTTTTCATACAGAAATGAAAGGACATGCTTGGATGACCAGATATGAAGGCAACTTTATGATGGTATTGAATTACTCTTAGGGTGTTACAGGAAGAAACTCAAGAAACCAGTGTGTAATGAAAGCATGTGAACAGCTCTCATGACCTGTGTTCTCAGCAGTGAGTCAGACTGTTAGAAGCAGAAAGCCCACAGCAGAGGATCCAGAGCGGACCGGCCGGCCGTGTAACCGGAGCTCTGCGAGCGCACTGGGTAAACACAGGTGCTGGCTCCCCCTGTCGCAGTGACCGCAGGGGAGCCGTGTGTACCATACACATCGTCTCCTTTGTTCAGTGCTGGGAAATCATCTCTAGCAAGAATGACTGGTCAACAGAAATCTGATGCCCTCGTTTTCAGCAGAAACCAAGCATGCTGCTCTGACCAATTTATTCTGGGTACCAAGAGGAAGCTTTTATTGCTTTGAGGCTGTTGGTTAATAGCTCAGAAGACTTAATGGGATCTTAATCATGTTTCATTGAAGTATCGATCATTTGATATTGGAAGCATTTGATTAAAACTGTTGTTCATATTGCAATCTCTGAATTTGGAGATTGTGGCAGATATGACACAGAAAGTCTTTAAGTGACGTGTAAAACTTACACAAAGTTTCTCTCTCAATGTCTTGGCGAAACAGTAGAGAGATCTCTCTTTCCATTTTCATTTCTTTGAGTATGCTTTGATACAGTACCAAATGGCTGTTTATATGTTGACCTACTGTATATTTCCATCTAGCTGGTGGAAAAAAAGAACTGTCAATCAATCTTTGGTTATGATGGAAGCACTTTGGCACCATCTGCTCCAAACAAAGCAGATGAAATTATACAGCTTGATTAACAGAGCCATCAAAATATCCCAGCACAATGTTAAATTTACAGTAAAACCACCATTTACAGTGTTAAGTATACAGGAGGTAAAATAGAAAGCCGTGTGATGAATCAGAGCTGATGATAAGTGGTCTATCCGAAAATCATAGTAGGCTCATCCTACTGTAACTGCTAACAAAAACTACAGTCATATGTGAAGAGTCATGCAGGGACTTCTGCTCATGTCCTTTTTTTGTTTTTCACAGCAAATGATAAAGTGGCTCATATTTTCACTTTCAAAACAACATCATTTTAACAGTAATTTACAGTAAAAGTACATGTATTTATATGTTGATTCATTCAAAAGTCATTTACAACTTTTACTTCCCAAATCCATGCATTTGAGACAAAATAAAAATATAATGCAATATAATGCAATGTTAAACCATTTGCAATTTTTTATGATTTGTATAATTTTATCATTTTTATGGCAAGGTAATTTACAGATAACACGTTAACAGAATGGTACAATATCATGTGTCAAATTGTATCTTCATGCTCTGTTTGTGACATGACGGTCTCTGCCGGAGCACAAGAACTCCTGCCTCATGTAGTAAACAGAAAACACACAATGCAGCATGAATTCAGTCAAGTGTGCATGCAGCTCTGTGTCTTTGAGGTGCTGGGTTTTATTTACTGTCTCCAAAATGCCTCTAACTATAAGCCAATGGCATGATGTTAGGAAGCTTTCAGGGTATTCACCAGTATTCATCAGTATTTCAGCACAAAATCCGGTCTTGTTCACTGAAATCCTTCAGTCCAGTGGAACCAGGCCCTACAATGCTTTGCCATGTGTATTTTAGTCATTATGGTAAGCAGGACAATTAGTTCTAGGCAAATGTGTCAATATTATTATAGATTATAGCTGACTTGATAATGAAAGTCAGTGCTGTTTGCCTGCCTCTGTTAATGTTGCTCTATTATACCACCTGATTTCATGGCATCAGTGATTATTAAAATGACTGATTAATAGAGAAGACAAATATCAGCATATATCCACATACACATGCAGTTGAGTCAGGGTTATTATAAGCTTAACTAAAACTAAAACCATAAAATATAAATAAATAGAACAACAATAATAAGAAAATAGACAAACACACAACAACAACAACAAAAAAAATCTAAAAATAAATAAACTCAAAAATTCAACAAAAAGTGAAATAGTGTATCAAGGATGCTAAAATAAGTGCACTTTTGCTATTGTAAAATGTTGATTTGTGTGTCTGTGGCATTGGTGCAGTGATAGTATCCAGTCCCAGTAATCTATGGCAGAACAGCTCTCGAAATGAGAATCTACGTCTACACATGAAAAACGCTTTGAGAACTAATTTGCTTTGTATATCCGTCATGGTGGCTAGACATTCTGACACTTGCATTACTGCTGAAATAGCATATACATAGTCTATTATTAAAGCTATTAGTACTACTGTATGTTTTGTTGTTATATTATGTAACAGATTTTGCTGTAGCCCGGTCAGGAAATAAACCTCTGTCTGGTCGTTTGAATCAATCGACACGATCTTCTCATTCTTTGTTGTGTAACTTCTCTTTGTACGTGCTCTTGTGT
This sequence comes from Onychostoma macrolepis, assembly GCF_012432095.1. Lineage (NCBI taxonomy): Eukaryota > Metazoa > Chordata > Actinopteri > Cypriniformes > Cyprinidae > Onychostoma > Onychostoma macrolepis. Next base: position 5,225,455 of record NC_081165.1, read on the forward strand.
AACACTGTTTTGGGCACATCAGCATTTGAATTGTGCCAGACTGCAGTGGGTTGGCGGGGAAGGGGGATCCCTCTCTAATGCTATTTTTAGCCTGCTGCATTGTCAGTCGCTCTGAAAAACCGCAGCAGGTCTCCCGATCAATCCTCTACGTCACTGTTGCTACCTCAAGGAGGGAAGAGATTGCATTCGGCCCCCTCACAGCCTACCATACTGCCGCTTTCCAATCCCATCCTGTCATAGTAACCCACTGTTCCCCATCGACCTTGGCTTGCCGTAACGATCTTACGTCGTGCCTGTGACCCGCCTCCACGGCAGATGCTCGAGCCCCTCCTGGGATGACCTTACTATCAATAGTCCTTCTCAAACAGCGATGCCCAAAGGACCTGCGCTGTGGCTAAATATAGACCGGCGAGCTGATGAATTATGCATGGCCACACTCGCAGTCCTCAGTCTGTCCTCGGCGTTCAGGAGAGCAGAGCGCAGCTCGTGATGGAGACGGGGAGAATATGACAGCTGGCTGTTTAACGTGCAGAGCTGCATGTTCGTTTTGTGGCGACGGCTCGGTGCTAGAATAACAAGACACCCACTCACAGATGCTCCACTTAACCACAGCCAGATTCACTCTTAGATTTACATTAGGACGCCAGCTTTGATTGTCAGCGCTCCATTCTGTTGAGACGACAGTTATGAAAATAGAACAGATCTGTGAAAAAGCGAGTGATTGAAGGATGGGTCACCCAAATTTTTACAATGTGGCATTGTTTCTTTATAGCAGTTTACAGTGTCCGTGTTAAAATCACAATGAAACTGAATGCACTGTATACACTCTTAAAAATAAAGGGGTGTTTCACAGTTTTGACAAAGAAGAACCATTTTGGGTTCCCCAAAGAACCTTTCATAAAGGAACCATTTTTTTAAATTAATGTAAAGAACATTTTAATGGAATAGTTGACCCAAAAAATGAAAATCTGCTGAAAATGTACTCACCCTCCGACCATTCAGAATTTGGAGAAGATATGGATCTCAATATCTTGATGGGAGTGAATGGGAGAATGGGAATAATAATGTTTCCTCCAGTGAAGGTCCGTCTCCTTTTTGTGCTTGATTTGTGTGTATTTCTTGCCTAATTAGACAAATACTTTTTCACTGGCAAAAAAGCAACTTATAGATCGAGGACTCATATTTTAGCAGTAAGCATTGGTTTGAAGTTAACGTCGTAATGGTGGATTTGTTTCTTACAAACACACAGCTTTTGGCTTCACAAGATGTTAACTGATGGACTGAAGTGGTGTTGATTACTTGTGAATTATTGTGATGTTTTTATCAGACTCTCATTCTGACGGCACCCATTCACTGCAGAGCATCCATTGCTGAGACACTGATGCAGAGACACATTTCTACAAATCTGTTCCCATGAAGAAACAAACTCATCTTAGACAGACTGAGGGAAACTTTTCAGTAAATTTTCATTTTTGGGTGAAAATAGTCATTTAGTAGTCCTGTAAAATATACATTGAATAGTCCAAATAACTTTTTCTACTTTTTGTGCAATGGAAATGATACCTAAATGTTTCTTTGTGCAACCATAGTTGCCAAACAAACCCCAAAAAACTTTATTTTAAGAGTTTACCGAGTCATCATGCTTCACAAGCTTTGTATAAGGAAGAGAAAGAAATGTACTTTTCAAGCATTTTGAACTATGATGTGATGTAATCATTGTGAGAATTCATGAGTAGATGAATAAAGAGTTATCTTGTCTTCACGAATGCCTTTTGATCAAAAAGGACTGTATAATACGGTTCTCTGGAGTAACTGTTACAAACGCTAGTCTCACATCTCTCGTATCACTCTGTACACTCTTTCTTCTTGCATAATAAAATAATTAAATATTTCATGCACATTTATTTATTTGCCAAGCAGCTTCACGTCAGGTGCTGGTCACTGGTCACTGAAAATGATCAGCAGACTGTACAGTAATCTTTTTTTTTTATTGAATAATTTAATAATTATATGTAAAAGAGACTGAAAAAGATGTGTTTAGTTCTCAGTTTTTAGTGCATAGCATTTTTAGAATGCCTTGTGTTCAATACTGAGACCTGCAGCGCCTTGTGAAGAAAAGAAAATCGCCACAAGATAAATATAAATAGACATCCATCACATGAATGTCATGCTGTAGTGCACAATGCAGGGGAATATATAGCCTGGAATAGTTCCTTCTTCCAGAAAACACCCAATGTAGAAATCCAGTCAGTTGCTATTTATAGAAGCAACAATTTATAGCCCACATCACGACTCACGACTCAGACTCCAGCTCGGTGCACACTGGGCTCATTACCCTCTCCACAGCTTTCAATGGCAGCTGCAGTTGCTAGGCAACAGTGGCTGGATGTGTTTTTTTGTTTCTGGTGGCAATGTAGGAGAGTCTCTCTTTTAGCTGCTGAAATATTAATCGTGGTTCCTCAGGAATCCTCTGTACAGTACAACTTGCAATTCAAGGCACAATTTTACCTTCAAGGCAGAAACAAAACGTTCAGTACAAGCATATGATACAATTCACAGTGTACATTGCACTGAATGACAGTTTTGCAATAAATTGCACGTTTGTGGCTCTGCCTCATTAGTGTTTCTGATGACATGGGACTGAATGTAATTTTGACATTACATGAACAAAATGTGAGCGGAGCAGCTTGACTCTACAGATCTCATCGGCACAATGCTTATGGGTTGCCAGGGAGATCTGGGTAGTTGCTAGGTGGTTGCTTACTGAGTGAAGTCAAAAGGCAACTCCCAAGTGATATTCTGGTATCTACACTGGAAATTGTTATTCTGTGGGATTTTTTTCACCTGTTTTATTAGCATCAAGTGGAAATCAATAAGTCTCATCATCAGCATCTTTACCATAACAGAAGTCATTTTCAACCACTGTAAGGAATGCCATCAATTTATAGTAATTCTGTGTCATTGGTTATAACAGGAGTTTTTGCACTGATAGACTTGCACTGCTCCAGCTATTGTAATCGCTAGAGAAAAATAAATCTACCTAAGTATACTACAAATACATTTACATATTTATGTACTTAATAAAAATACCCTGCAACTGTACTTGTGGTATACTAAACTGGTATACTTAAAGTCTGCTAAATTGGAACAACTAATTTTGTGCTTAATGCTCTTTAATTGTGTGGAAGTAGTGCTGAAGTCCAACTAAAGATATACTGAAGTATATTTGATTGTGCTGAAGTGGAACAGTTGCAAGTATACTTCAGGTACACTTTTAATATCATTTAAAGGCCGATGTTATTCAAAGATGATACAGTCCTCATCAATAGTGACATTAAAACACATTTTTGGCTTAATATTAAGAAATGTGCATTGTGCACAAGCAGGACTCCAAATAAAGTTTAATTCTAATTTTTATTTTACATATCAGTAAATTTGTTGAGAATCAAAACGGCAGGCCGAATGAGACTAACTTGGTTTAAAGGGGATTAAAAAATGAGGAGTGGGTGGACTTTTATTATTGTAGGGTGGTTGTGTTCACACACTGCCAACACACATTTATGTTCAAACCATGGGTCGCAAAGCGGGGGGCCGCCCGAGCCTGGGCCCAGGTTACTTTTGAGGTCCGGTACAAATATGACATGGGCTACAAAAAAAACATAGGCACATATGTATGCATGTTTAATCATTAAAAGATCGCGATCTCGATTCAAACACATGCGATCTTATTCCCAAATGATGATTCTGCTATGTCAATTAAACCTTTGAAATCACGTCACATCGGTATATTTAAACCTGCTTTCGCACAGCTGCTGATGTAGAGAGAGCAGCGCTCATCATATGCTTTATTTGTAGGTGGCAAACAGTGACTGTTAAATGTATTTGATGCCTGAATCATTCAAGAGATTCGTTCAAAAACTCTGGACGAAACAAGTCTTTTTCAAATGATTTCTTACATAGGCAAGCCTAATTAATTATTTAATTTAATACATATTTGTAAATAGATTCATTGATAACATTTTACACATAGACATTTATACATATAACATTAAATAAAACATTTAGTCAGAAACTCAAGTAAATCACATTGTTTGGTTGTCTAATGTTTGTTTTCAGAATCGTGGGAGAATCATGGTGTAAAAATACATAGACTAACATATGATCTAACTAATACCATTAGGTTAGTACTGCTTATAGCCTATTATGTTATATGTTATTATGTATGTTTATGAACTATGTATGTATTATGTAGTTCTGCAACCCAAGTGATGGTTCGTTCCGTGATCCATGGTTCAAACACCATGTAAAAGTGGATTTTGCATAATAGGTGCCCTTTAAATCATTCTGTTGACTTTTAGAAACATTAAACTCATCACCCCAAAAACAAATGTGATTCTGTCACACAGTCGGATAGTGACCGCAGGCCTCAAGCAGAGTCATGACCTTTTGTTGTGCTCTGTTGTGATGGGCGTTCAGCTTGTGTCCTGACTGGGCCAGTTCGGACCAGTTACCCATGCACCGCTACAGCAATATTATTGACTGTGTGTTCCTGGCCTGTATTCTCTCTGCTAAATTAAGCTCAGCTTTGCAACCAGGCAACGGCCCAATCCTTGGGATCCATGGTGACTTCATAACTACTAGATATCATACGGGACGCGCATGACGCTAGCGCCGGATGTGAACTCCAAAAAAAGCCCAGATCCTGGAATTAGATGCTGCCACCATACAGCGCTGCCATCCCACAGTGAGAGCGCTATATTTACATTTGAATACACTTGCTAATTAAGTCATCAGAGACACAATACCATACACAGCTAATTAAACGCTGCCCACATTCCATTGCATCAGAGTTACGTATTCCAGACCTTCAATGCAAAGGCACATGATTTCTAAATCTTTTGTCCTGTTTTATTCTTTCAAGAAGGAAATTAAAATGATCTTCTTTAGTTTCCCAATATATATTCCTGTTCTTGCTGTGAACGATTGAGCTGTGCGTGCTATTCCAAAGAGTATGAATAAACAGAAGTGTAAAAAAATAGTACATTTTGACAATTTACAAAACAGCATACAAGACATGGGTGATGTTTTGTCAGCTGAACAGATGTAGTATAGTACTATTCTAAAATAGCACCAATCCACCGAACTGGTTCCAATAAAAATCCCAGTATTGAAAAATCAATCACTGGAAAGGGCAGAGTTGCTATGTGGGCCACAAATAGACAGTTCCTCCAGTGGCAGACATTGTTTCAACCCAACAGCAAATCGATTTGTGTTCATTCCCTGTTCTGGCCTCATGAGGATACAATCTATTTAAGGAAAGAGCTGAATGGGTCAAAAATAATGCATGAAGCAATTAGTATCTTGTTCGGCTCCAATTTACCCAACATGAAGAATGAAGAAAAGATGCTTTCTCATAGTATTAATAATGCATTTTAGGTAAGCCAAGTGTCCTTTCTTAAAAGCGGGCCAGTAAATCCATTTTCTTGTAATAAATCGGTCGCATTTGTTGCCTCACAGCTGTCATGCGTTTCTGAAGTACATCAGAGGAGAAGCACAGCGGGCGCCAGCTCAGACCGTATCACACTTTAGAGTGACTATAGATGTGGAGGCGTTTGAAGATCAGACCTCACGTTGTTCCTGTAGCGGGTTATGCAGGGTCAGACCAAGGCCACCAGCTCTTTGTCTCACATGTTGCTCTCTTCTAAAGAGCAGACCTGGGGTCAGCCAAGAGATTTGATGAAATATTAAAAGCGAGCCATGAATAAAATTGCTTTCATGTCTAAGCCTTTATTTATATATTTACTAAATAGTATAGTAGGTATGGCATTTTGAATATGGCTCAACATTTGGCTAGCTTTCCATTTGTCATATATCTTGATATTAATGTGAGAGGATCATTTCAAACAGCCAGTGTTGATGTGTTGTTGTGTTGGGGGTGGGGAAGACATTTTCCACAAATATATTAGACAGCTCAAATGTTTTCAACATTGATAATAATCAGAAATGTTTCTTGCGCAGCAAACCAGCATACACTCTTAAAAATAAAGGTGCTTCACGGTACCATAGAAGAACCTTTTTGTCTAAATGTTCCATAAAGAACCTTTAACATCTGAAGAACCTTTCTGTTTCACAAAAGGGTCTTTGTTGGCGAAAGAAGGTTCTTCAGATTATAAAAAGGTAAGAAAGAGATGGGTCTTTAAAGAACTTTTGACTGAATGGTTCTTTGTGGAACCAAAAATGGTTCTTCTATGGCATCGCTTGAAGAACCTTTTGAAGCACCTTTATTTTTAAGAGTGTATTAGAGTGATTTCTGAAGGATCAAGTGACACTAAGACTGGAGTAATGATGCTGAAAATATATTGTAATAACATTTATAAATATGCGTATATTGCAATATAAATTGACTGTGTTTTTGATCAAATGGTAAATCTAAGCATATTCTCATAATCGTTCTGATCCCAAACTTTTGAATGGCATATATTTAAAACTTTAAACATGAATTGGAGACTAATTTGAACACTTTGAGTAATACAAGTATGTGGATCTGATCGTTTAATAGCTTAATTGAAACGGAAAGTGAAAACTTACCAACTGGTCATCATGTACTACAAACGGCACTGTGTAATATTACATGTGTCAGAGAAACAAAGAATCAAGATTTCAGTTCCTTCATCTCTCTTGTACATCTAATTTTTAGTACGCACTCAGGAATCCAAATGACACCCGAAGAATCACCCTGGAAGTTACATAAATTCTCAAACTATTCCTAAGCATGGATGTAACTTTTGTAATGATGCTTGGCAACCTTGTCCCTCAGGCTGTCCTAGACACTCTTGGCTGTCAGTCAAAGCCATAATGGCCACCCATGCAGTCAGTGACTGTCTGAAGCTTCCTTCATATCGCTGGCCGCTCTGCTGGGTCGACCGGAACGAGGTCGGGCATTAAGGCACAGCTCACTGGACAATGGCAGGCCGTGAAATCCAGACTGACTCACAACCACTCACTGACACTCCCATCAGGGCCTGCTCCTGTAACCGGCTTATCGCTTTGACACAGCGGTGGCTCACTTAATATATAGCACATCCTCATGTTTCATAAGTGGAGGAAGTTATCGTCAGGAAGGAGCAAGGCCTCAGGGTAGCAGGGTGTTCTGAACTATAAAGAACTAAACACCTTTGAGATGTTATATTGTGCTGATAAAAACATTTCTCTGAATAGCCATGTCTCTGTAAGCACTCTCTGTATAGCACATATCATTTTCAGAAATAAATGCTGGATTTTAGTGTTTTTTTGTTTTCAAAAAAAGGTTTTACATGTTGGAAAAAAAATCATAGTCTGCCTTTTTATTGTCTGTATTCAAGTTTTTTTTATATCTAACAGGAGCAAACTAACCTCTGAAATATTTAGGAAAACCGGTAACACTTTGCAGTAAATTCCATTACTTAACACTATTTATTAAGATTTGTTAGTATTAGTTAATAAAAATAGATCTGTTCATTGTTAGTTCAGTTCATGGTTAGCTCGGGTCCATTAAATAATATTAACAGAAATCATTTTTAATTTTGATTAATGTAATGAATATTAACTAAGGTTAATAAATGTTTAGTAAAACTTTACAATTATGTTCCATTTGTTAGCATTAGATAACTACATTAGTTAACATAAACTAACAATGAAAAATGATTCTAAAGCATTTATTAATCTTAGTTAATAGGGTACAACGGGGCTAAAGGCCCCCCTTAAGAAACAATTTGCCATTCACTGCGCCTAAAATGTATAATTGCAGAATAAATATATACGTTGTATTGTACATTAATGGAGCAACAGATTTTGTGTGAAAATAAATCATTCAAGTTGTTTATTTTGTTTAAAAATCTTATAAATGTATGAGGTGGCAAGGGGGGCCTTTTACCCCACACACGGTATTGATCACTGTAATAAAAAAAACAGTTGACCTAACTCAAAAAAATAAGGCAACCTATCACAATCAACTTTTTAAGTTTGCTCAACAGCAACCAAAGATGTTTTAGCAATACTAATCGTTTTTTAACAATCCACTTTCTTTTAGATTTATGTTTATTTTCAAAGTTTTCTACATAGCATGGATAGTATTTGCCTCTTAAAAGTAAAGGCAAACAATAATGCTAATGAACAAATATATTAAACAAGTTGCAATGAGATGCAAATATACAGTAACTCAGCACACGATTCTCAAACATGGTGAGGATAAACTAATTTTAAATCAGTAAAAATATGAACTCTGATCCACATGACAGCTAACAACAGCAGCAACATAAATTAAGCCAGCAAAATATAAAACAATGATAATATTTTAATAATAATTAACATAAATCTTGATCTACATATGGTTCCGATAATATGGAAAACCTCAATCATAAAACCGATACCAAAAACACTCTGTCCAAAGGAATACAAAGACTATAGACCCATAGCTCTCACATCAGTAGTTAGCAAATGTTTAGAAAGAATATTACTTAAACATTTAGTTAATAATGTCAAAGGGAAACTTGATCAGTGTCAGTTTGCATATAAACAAGGTAGCTGTACCGAGGATGCAGTGGCTGCCTTAGTTCACATCATTACTAAACATCTAGATAAATGTAACTCTTATGTTAGAGTATTATTTCTTGACTTTTCATCTGCGTTTGATACACTTCAAGTTAACACCCTTGTGTCTAAATTAATGCAGTTAGACGTGAATCCATACTTAATTAAATGGTACATCTCTTTTCTTACCAATAGAACCCAAAGAGTTAAAGTGAACAATGTCTTGTCAACAGAAGTAAAAACAAATGTTGGTGTACCTCAGGGTTGTGTAAGCTCTGCTATGTTATTTACTCTGTATACAGATGATTGTTGATCAAACAGGACCGACCAATATATTCTAAAGCACTCCGATGATACTGTGTTAATATCATTACTGAACAACCAAGAGTGTTCAGAACAGCATCAACTGGGGGTAAACAGATTGGTCGAGTGGTGTGACTATAATGACCTCAGTATTAATATCAAAAAAACTGAGGAGATAGTATTTGGGCCTGCTCCTGACATTCATACAACGCCTGTTGTTATACATGAAGAGAACATCAAACAAGTTGAAGCATGCAGGTATCTAGGAGTATGGATAGACAACGAACTATCATGGAGAGATCATATAGATAGTATCTGTAAAAAATCAATGCAAAGAATCTACTTTCTCTGTAGATTGAGGTCATTTGGAGCAAGAAAGCAGATTATTTTATTATTTTTTTATGTCTGTAATCATGAGTGTCTTGCAGTACTGTAATTCAGTCTGGTATATGAGTTTATCTGTTAGTCTAAAAACAAAGCTAATGAACTTACTAAAAATGTGTTCCAAAATAGTGGGTCAGCCACTTCAAAAAACATATGAACTATTTTACCATAATAATCTTGTAAGATTAGCTAATAATATTGTCTCTGAACCTAATCATGTGTTGTATGATGAATTTGTACTGTTGCCATCCAATCGACGGTACAAGGTCCCAAGATACAGTCGAATTAAGTTAAAGAATTCATTTGTACATCAAGCTGTATTAGCGTTGAATAACTCATATAAAAAGTAAATCTGTTCCGGAGATTCCATTATTTTATTTTTTTGTTATGTGTGAGAAAGCCATGTTAGTCTGGTTTGTTTATGTGATAAAGTATTGTAATTCTGAGTGAACCTGCTGTAACGCAAGACAAATTACAACTCCGTCTGACAATAAAGTGTATCGTATCGTAAAATGTTTTCAAGCTGCAAATGCATGCTGGGAACTTGTGCAATGTTGTTCAATATAAAATTATTTGTTCAGATTACTCAATTTGAAGAACATTTGGATATGTTGTGAACAAATACTTGAGTATCTAAGTGAGGTAAACAAAACAACTTTTGCTAGTGACATGTTTAGAGTATTTTTGCTCAGTTCACACAAAAAAAATAATTTTACATTAAACAACATTGCACAAGTTCCCAGCATGCACTGCAGCTTGAAAATATTTTATGTTAATTATTATTAAAATATTAAATTATTTTTATTATTATTAAAATATTATCATTGTTTTACATTTTGCTGGCTTAATTTATGTTGCTGCTGTTGTTAGCTGTCATGTGGATCAGAGTTCATATTTTGACTGATTTAAAATTTGTTTATCCTCACCATGTTTGAGAATCGTGTGCTGAGGTACTGTATATTTGCCTAATGGTTAGAAAGTCGGACTCGTAATCCAAAGGTTGTGAGTTTGAGTCTCGGGCCGGCAGGAATTGTAGGTGGGGGGAGTGAATGTCCAGTGCTCTCTCCACCCTCAATACCACGACTGAGGTGCCCTTGAGCGAGGCACCGAACCCCCAACTGCTCCCCGGGCGCCGCAGCATAAATGGCTGCCCACTGCTCCGGGTGTGTGTTCACAGTGTGTGTGTGTTCACTGCTGTGTGTGTGCACGTTGGATGGGTTAAATGCAGAGCACAAACTCCGAGTATGGGTCACCACACTTGGCCGTATGTCACTTCACTTAACACTCAGTAGGCTGACTTTTATTCATTAGATGAACTAAAGTTTTTAAGTTGTCGGTTGCTAGTTGAGCAAACTTAAAAAGTTGATTGTGATAGGTTGCCTTATTTTTTTGAGTTAGGTCAACTGTTTTTTTTTTTTACAGTGTACAAATACTACAGCTAAAATAATGTTTTTTAAAATAACGTCTAAGTTAATACTTGTTCAATACAATCACTTTAACAAAGTTTGTACTATTTTCTGCTTATTTTGAAAAATAAAATAATAAATTTTTGTTCAATAAATATACTGTCATTAAAATGTTAATATAAAAATATATTTTAAAATACAGAAACAAAATAATTTTAATAAGTAAAGATTCTGAAAGTATTGAAGGAGATTCAATAATAATTGAATATATATTTACAGTAGTAACAACAAATGATATTTTATTATATGATATGATTAATATAATGTTTTTAAATATGATGGTTTCATTCTAAACACGGTGATTATCTCTAATATGGACACCCAACATAATATATGATATTTACCATCTGAATCTAACCATGTCATGTCAACAAATGGAAAAGTCAGCGATCTATTAATTATCATGTTAATCACGGCGCCTTTTAGCCCCAACAGCAGGGGCGCTTTTTTACCCCTAATACCATACTTTTACATATTCTTTTACATATTCTTTTGTTATTTAAAAACTGTTGCTTTAATTATCTTAAACAAAACTGAAAATCATAAAGAAGACCTTTGTCTCAAAATATATGCATTAATTTTAGTGATTCTCATTTGCTACTTAAATCTACAACATTTTAAAAAACATAAAATATTAGATCAAGTAATGCTTCTGCGCGCGATCGCGTCAAGGATCAGACAAATATACACGTGCATCTTGAAAAGCGAATGTTTTGGAAAGTGCTACGCCATGTTTTTGTGCCATCCAGTGGTTTAGATGAAAATAATATCAAAGGCGCCTTTTACCCCAGTGCGCCTTTAGCAACGTTGTGCCCTATTTATCCCAACATTTACTAATACATCAGTAAATCGAACCGCGAGAAGTCGGGGTGCTGAGGGTGCTGCAGCACCCCCTGGAGTGTAGCCCACGGAAAAAATGGAGGTGCTGTGGGTGCGGTGTTAAAAATAAATAAATAAATAAATATATATATATATATATATATATAGGCTATACAATATTATATATTAAACTGTGTTTTACCCACGTTTAACACACAAATAGGCTAAATATGGTTTTCCCCTTAGGCTATAAAACGATCGTAGTTTGTGGTTTATTATCATATTAATTAAAACACATCAGCCATAAAATAATAGCTACAATGGCATATTCGCATATATTAAACATCTAACTTTTATTAACAAAATGAATAAGATGGATACAGCCTTGTATTGTAACCCGAATAAATAAGGTATTTCCCCTTATTTAAAACGTTTGTGGTTCATTGTTATTTTTCTTAATGAAAACCCAGCAACAATACACTAATTTTTAACAAAAGTAGCGCCATCGTAGTGTCAGTCTCTCTCTTGTCACGGCGCCCCCGCCCGGTTTAGCCCCCCCGCTCAAAATTCGTCCCCGCGGCTATGGTTGTATCTATTAATGTCATTTAATGGACCTGAGTTAACATGGGCTAACAATGAACAGTTGTACTTTTATTAACTAACGTTAATAAAGATCAATAAATCCTGTAACAAATGTATTGCTCATTGTTAGTTCATGTTATTTAATTCATTAAATATAGTTAACAAATGGAATCTTATTGTATTTTTCATTATAGTTCATGTTAAATAATGCAGTTAACTAATGGAACCGAAAAACCTATGGAATTCAACCTTATTCATTGATTTAGTATTGTTTCCGTTTTTCCCACACTGAGTGCATTTAAAGGCTTCAGTGAATGCGGCGTCACAGCTGAGCTTCCGCTCCGGGTGGATCGGCTTAATCTCCCCACAGCTAATATTTCCAGGATCTGGGCCAATCAGGCGAGATTTAAAAATATCCATCTCTTGTTTGGAACTGTTTTTTTAACAGCAGTGTGTGTACAAGTCAGCCATAAGCCTGCTGTTTGTATGATTCATAGTCATGTTCTGTTGTGCCGCAACAATTAAAGTTGGTGAACACAACGTTTCATCACACCGAAGACTTAATCTGTCGTGTGCATCTGTCAGTGAGCAAGTGATATGAAGCTACCCATCATATAGACGATATAAGTGTCACCTAGGGCCCCAGTGTCCTGGGGGTTTGCAAGGTGGTCTACAATAAATGAGAAGATCGTAGGCCTACATTAGCCTACATTGTGAGGTCTATACATTGTTATCTTACAGCACAATTAGACAAAACAAGACCAGTCTTGTCTCATTGATCAAATGTGTCAAATCATTTTTTTTTTTTTTTTTTGCCTTTTGTCATGCCATCACACGACATGATTTTCAAAGTGTGTGCGCATCCTTTCCATACGGATGTGCATTTGTGTTTTTGCCACTGATGCAGTTGGGATGCAATTCTACATTCAACCTATATTGCATAGTGAATTTATTTATTTTGTAAATGCCAAAATCACCTTTTCCGCCAAGCAAAGAAAACAAAAAGTGTAGGGAATTGTGGTGCATTTGCTGCTGTACCTGACATAAAATACGCACTATGATATTTAGCGATTTATAGTTGGAATCAAGCGTTTTGGAAGGCGTTTAGCATTATTTGGCTTTAAATATCATGAAAGCATATTATTGTTTAAATAAGTTGAACGATTACATAATTTTACATATATTTCTTCGTATGCATGCGAAAGCCCCGCCCAAACACGTCTCCCCGACAGCGTCGTTTAGAAACACAGAACGCTGAGAGAGAGTGAACTAAAGCGGAGCGTCGACGCCAAAGCGTTTCCCTTCGAACAATGTCCTTTAGCAGATGAGTAGTTCTTTTATATAGGCCTACATTGTTGCGATCAACTTTAATATTGTTTCGATATTAAACCATGATCCATCAGAGGTGTGGATGGAGGTTGTATTTTCCCTGACTGCAGCATATTCCTCCTGCGCGCGCACTGAGTGTGCGTGGGAATCTCTGCCGCACGCGCCGCCCCCTTTATAAATGATGCGTAAAGGATCTCCAGTATCACACACAGCACTCTGAGACTTCAGAGAACTCAGGACCAGATGCTCATCTCTGTCTCCATTTCATCTTTTTCACGCTTTTTTATTGCTTTTTGATACAAACTGACACTTATCGGCGTAATTCTTCGTCGATGAGGCTTTCGCGTAATAACCGCGCTCCCATGAACAAGTGCCGTTCGCTTCATTCCGTGAAATCAGGGAATCTCAAGCACAGATAATAATTAACCTGGTGATGTGGAAGTGCTTTAGTCGTGCTGATCCTCGGCGTTGTTTAGACGCGAGATGGGACGCAGGGTTTCCCTGTGAGATGCGCGGATCGCGGGATCCCCGCTGCTGAGCAGAGACTGTCACAGACACTTTGGAGATTGCGTAAAGATGGTCCAGAACGTGATTTTGGTGTTTTTCCGCAGGAGACTGAGTCAGAGACCAGCAGTGGAGGAGCTGGAGAGCCGGAACATCCTCAAACGTGAGTATGACACCTGTCAGACCAGAGATAAAGCGTTTCCTCCGGAAATCATGTTTATTACCTGCCTGTTGACAAACAGCATCATCATTTTGCTTCAAATTCAGATATACTAAAGTATGTTTTTACTCACTGAAATAAAAATGGTCTTGACATAACTGGTTTTATTCACAAAACTGTTCTAAATCACTAAATCATCTTGACCTGATTAGGATACATCACAAACGTAATTTATCAGAGTTGGCTCAAACAGAAATAGATCACACATGTGTCCACTTGAATTTTATGCTGTGACTGGTCACCTTTTCTTTTTAGTTTGACACTATATTCGCATACAATGTGAGCACCCAATACAACATTTTTATTTTATTTTATTTTATTTTATTTATTTTTGAGGTAATGTAAGCAAATATCATTGGAGTATGTTTTACAAAAAAATATTCAACGTAAAATATCATGTTTAATTTAACGTGACTTGGTGTTTCTTTGTAGTTGTTTGTGAAATCAACTGCTGATTTCTGAGTGAAAACTCTTTCAACACTAAATATTTTTAAGTGTATTTCTATGGTAAAAGTTATATTCCATATTTCTTCTGTAACAAGTCTCTATATTAAAAAAAACAAACAAAAAAACAATGTCATTTTAAATTTGATAAATAATTGAGTTCAGGACAAAAACAATCCACACACATAAAAAAACTGGATAAATCTGAGGGAGGCGTGAATGTATTTGGAATAGAGAGATTATAGACGCAATCTGTCTGGAGCTCGACACAATAATATCAGTGATTACAGATTGAGAGGGCGAGACGGAGTGGCAGAGATTACACAGGTCTGCACATGATCACGGTCTGAGTGAAACAGAGTAATTTCGCTGTTCGATTTAATTGCTCTGTAATGGTGTAATTCTTTGTGGATGATTTTCACATGATTTAAATAATTTACAAGAAAAAACGTTTTTGTGTTTAGGCTTTTCTTCATTAGTGTAAATGGAATTTTAGTTCTAAGGGTAGTGTACTTCTTGCATGTGTCCCAGCACACTTGTTGATGGGGCTTGTTGATTTAGGCGAGGCCTCTATCTTGGGCCGCGGCACCTGTGTCTGACTCTGAGCAGCTGTCTGCTGACTTTGGCTGATCTCTCCTGCCTGTCTGCGTGCACATGCTCCAGACACTCACTCTCTATGAACTGGGATTTGAGACAAGCAATGACAAGCAACAAGGAGAGAGTCCTGAAGTGACAGAACATTAAATGCGTTTATCGTAGTTTAATCATACTAGATAGACACGTGCGTCCCGTATTTTCCCACGCTAAGTCCTTCGCAGCACAGATTCAGATAATCCACGTATTTGACAGAGGGAAATGTTAGAGAACAATGTTATCCTGTTCTGTGAAAGGATAAAGCCTATTAAAGAAATGCAGTAATCTGGCGCTCTGGTGTTAAGCGCAGGGGCACGAGGGTCTTCAGGACAGCTGCGGACACAGATGTTCAAGAGATCTGATTTTAACACAAACTAGACATGAAACCAAGCCATGAGAGATTTTATTAAAACATTATAAGCATATTGGTTTATTTGAATTAAAAATGCAGTATTGAATAATTTGACATTTGAATCAAGAGGAAAACGGACTTGCTAGATATTCCAGCAGTAGTGCATGAGTGTAAGTGCTGTGGAGTGTAAGCGTGATCTTCGTGTAGTGTGCTGGATGAAAAACTTCAAAGTTAATCTGTACCTCTGCGGACTGTGTGTGCTTTTTCTCATCTGTGATTGTTTTGGGTGGATTTGCAGAGAGGAATGACCAGACAGAGCAAGAGGAGAGAAGGGAAATCAAGCAAAGGCTAAACAGAAAGGTATGTGGGTCCTGACAAAAACATCTCACTGATCGAGTCACAAATGTCATTTGTCTTGCTTAGCCTGCAGTATTCACTGCTGTCTGAGGAAAGACACTGTTACTGCTGTAATACCAGTCATTCACAGTCATTCAAAAGCCCTGTCAAAAACTCCCTGTCATCAGTTAAACAACCGATAATAATCCTAAGAGAACAATCTCGACTGTTAATGGCAAAGCATTGATTCATGTAATATTGAAGGAGCAAGTCGAAAGAGTGTTCTTGACATTAATATCCTTAAATGTGGTCAAATCATTGTAACGCATGGTAACGGTTTACTGCAGCAACAGAAATAACAGACACCAATGGGCAAGAAATAAACGTATTTATAAATGATAACAAGATGACCTGAATCAGAACAATCTGTTATTTTGTCAAGTAGTTGGATCATGAGCCTAACTATGCACTCTTAAAAATGCTGGGTTGTTTCAACCCATCTTTGGGTCAAGTATGTCCTAACCCAACCTCTGGGGAAAAAATTGAATGTAAAAACAGCTGGGTTAGTCCATAATTGACCCAAAACTGGGTTGAAATAACCCATCATTTTTTTTGACTATAGTCTGTGTCTTTTATGAGCATTACAATTACTTGAAACTCATCTCATCCTTTACAGAATTTAAGTAGGAACAGTCTGTTTTTTTTTTTCCCTTGATGCAGCTGTTCTCTTTGTCTTGTCTTTCCAGCTGAATCAGCGGCCCACCGTTGACGAGCTGCGGGACAGAAAGATTCTGATCCGTTTCAGTGACTATGTGGAAGTGGCCAAAGCTCAGGATTACGACAGGAGAGCAGACAAGCCCTGGACGAGACTATCTGCTGCAGATAAGGTGTGCATTAGAAACTCACACGCGCCCCCTACAGGCCACCACACACTGATACATTGAGATAATAGAGATGCATTTGATTACAAAAAAATAATACATTTTTGATTCATCTAAAATATCATGACATGATTCTGTTATATAAAATGCATTAATAAAATGAGAAAGAAATAAAAAATATTTTTAAAACTATCCCCAGATGGTCTGCGGAGTTCACATTTTCTGTGCTTATTTGGCATTTTATACAAATTGTGCAAGTCCAAACAGCATTACAACCAAACAGCACTTTTATTCAGCAAGGATGTATTAAACTGATTGAAAGTGACATTAAAGACATTTGTATTGTTACTAAAGATTTCTATTTCAAATAAATGCTGAACTTTCTATTCATCAAGGAATCCTGAAAAAAAGAAAAAGAAAAAAGTGTTACGGTTTCCAAAAAATATTGTCATCACAACTTTTTTCAACATCGATATTAATCCTAAGCAGAAAATCAGCATATTAGAATGATTTCTGAAGTAATGATGCTCAAATTTCAACTTTGATCACAGCAATAAATTACAAAAAACATATTTGCACACAGAAAACCAATTAAAACCAATTAGAAAACTAATATTTCACAGCATTACAGATTTGACTGTGTTTTTGATCAAATAAATGCAGCCTTAGGGAGCAAAAGAAAAAAGACTTCTTCCTAAAATCTTAATATTTGTTCTATAATAAATAAACACACAAGGTCCAGAGGATGTGGATGGTGTGCATTAACATTCTGCGTGTGCCTTATCATGACCAGTTTGTGTCAACAAGTCAACAAAACCAGAACAGATCATTTATAAAACATCAGGAAGAAAGCAGGTGATCTTCTTTCCAGTGACCTGCTGCAAGAGCGTGTCTGTTGTCCAGTGACTGTTTATCAGGAGCTCATTGTTGTTGTTTTCGCCTCGCAGGCGGCGATACGCAAAGAGCTGAACGAGTTCAAGAGCAACGAAATGGAGGTTCATGCGTCAAGCAAACACCTGACAAGGTCAGTGTGTGTTTCCATTTCTTCCTTGTGTATATATATACATGGCCTATTTCTATATATTGTTCCACGTTTGCGTCACCATTCACCACAAAAAGTCATCGCATCTACGATAGATCACTTCTCACACAGTCGCTTGCATAACAGTTAAAGGTGCAGGACACATACAGTAGATCAACACGGGAGGCTGTTCTAAATATAGCCGTATCTGCACTGTCCTGAAAGTGCAGAATTTGCAGAATAAGCATTATTATGCACTTGCCGACATGTATAACAAATGCTTGCTCACATTTAGCTTACGTTTGTTTTACGTTAGACCTCATTTCTGTGGACACAAATAGCTGAACAAGGTCCCAGTCCTGTTCGGGTTGTGCTAGATCGTCCTGCTGAGCAGAGCTCTGTCTGGAACACACACACACACACACACACACACACACACACCGCTCTTCTATTAATACACATTTGATGGATGATAGTCGGCTTTTGGGGTGTCTTACAGGTGTTTTCTCCCTTTGCGTTGCAGGTTCCATCGACCATAGCAAGGTTTCTTCCGTGAAGAATATGCTAACGGTATCTCTGTGAAGTCAAAGACCTCAGGAGGCTGTCCATGGCTGCTCCATGGAGGGCCTGATATTTGGGCGCTAGTGAACCTTGGAGGCTATGTCTCTGGAGCTTCAGCCTGAAGAAGCCAAAACCCTCCAAACTCCACTCAGTCCAGCTGCAAGTCTGTAGATTACTGAACCTTTATTCTTTTTCAGGGGACTCTGGTGGGACGGTGGAAGACTGTTTGAAAAAAAAAAAAAAAAAGACATTTGACTTTTTCGTTTTTTTGTAATGGACCGTTTTAAACGGTCGCCTTTTGATGCCAATGGGGGGACGGGTGGGGGGGAATGGGGTCAAGCATGTGAATTTTTCGAACCTTTTTCCCACACCAGTGTTGGTGCTCTAGTGACACCCCAAACGTTTCTGGGCTCCTACTAAAACTTGAGTTTCATATCAGCTGTATAGATGTTAGTATGAGGAACGGAGATCATGTCTTACCTTTGCAAGGACTATTTATTGTCTGTACAGTACAAGCTTTGGATTTTTAACAAACGACAATGTCTGTCTTCTTTTCTGAATGAATGAATGGATGGATGGATGGATGAGGAATCGATTTAGCCGAAACGTGCTCATATTTGGGTTCACACACTACATTTCTCTTTCAACTCTCATGGACCAACTTTACTGACAATCCTCATCTCTTGTGCTCGTTTGTCTAATCGATCTCTTGATTTGTGTATGCCAGATTCAGTTTCTAGATATAGTAGTATTACATAAGCGCTCAGGAGGTCTCACTATTTCCATTATTTCCAGTGACACACACACATCACAGAGCTATGAGGAGGGAAGATCTGGCTTTAGTTTTACATTCGTTTCTCTTTTGCGAATAAACACGGATTAAATGTTTGGCCGAGTGAATGTAAGCTTATATTTTAAGAAGTCGCAGCTTTTCCGTCATGACAGAGTAGCCGCTGTAAGCGGGCCAGCAGAAAGCAGGTCAGTGGTGTCGGTTGATGGAGAGAGCGGACTAATCACCTTACAACACCGCCACAGTGTCCCTTTGAGGTTAATGGAAAAGAAGACGTGAAGATCGCAAACAAGAGTCTGAAATGAATTAATAAAGGGTTTTAGAAAATATTTACATCTGATGAGAAGCTACAGCAATGGTTAAATGCTTCTCCCACACATTAAATCTATATGAACCAATAAGAAAGTCAAATCGCTAAAACATTTTTGTAGCTCAAAAAGCAGAGCATGGCACTAGAAACAACTAGTCATGGGTTCAGTCCCCATTTGAGTAGAGCTTCGGAAAGGAGAATGAGGACCACATGATGGGAGCGACTTTGACTTCTGTAGTATTTTTTTCATATATGGCTACTGATTACCAACATTCTTCAGAATATCTTTCATGTTCAGCAGATTAAAGAACAACTAGAGGGTGAGTAAACAATGACAGATTGATCATTTTTGGATGAACTATCCCTTTAAAATGAAATCAAACATTTCTCATCAGTTTCTTCCAATGGCAAAGCACCTTTGTAGTCCACATTCATTTCATTATAGGTTATATATTTTTGTTATAAGTCAACAACAATTTACAAGTTTCATTCATGCCTAATTTTATTCTCCTGATGAATTTGAATAGAAATAGAGTTAATACCTTTCAACCTGTGAGTATAAAAAAAAGTTATTGTGGGACTGTAGTCAATAAAAGCTATATATTCAAAATATGTTTAAAAAGTAATCAAGAGTCTGCATGGTGTCCCACAAAACCGATCAGATCAGACCGGCTCACAGAGTGTTTCTGATTGGCTCATTTTATAAAATATCTCTCTTAAAAAAAAAAGAAGATGAGAAAGGCAGCTCCTTTAAACATTTTTTTTTCTTTTTCTATTTTGTTGGGGCTGGAACAGAGACAGGTGTGTTTCTCAAGACACCTTGCTCACTGATAATGTCAGATAATAGGAACATTTTGTGCATGATTTTCCAAAACACCTTTAATGACTAATAGAAAATAATTCACTTTTAAGTAGCTGGGGGTTTTCTCCTTCTAATTGAGCTTTTTAGTATGATGTCCCAGACATCTCACAAGGAGAACATGACTGCTTTAAAATAACATGAAGTGCATTGTAACATTTCCAGCATGGCATTCATCGCTCTCTGTGGTGAAGGCAGATTAGTGCCAACGGCACACTTAGACACGCAAACACTGTTCAGTGCAATTTTCCTGTGCAATGTGAAATGTGTAATTTAACACAGTGGCAATTTCTAGACCTTAAGACTTACCACTCCCAAAAATGACTCATTCTGTATGGTTCATATTAAGACATCTTGAAATTCATGCACATACATCACATTATTACTATTGTGTACTTCACAGGTCAGGCCTCTGCAGTAAAAATCGACCACACGTCTGTATTGTCATGCACAGACTCTGCACTGGTGTTATAACATTTGTATATAAATGACAAAGCCACCTTTGTGTCAGATCAGCACTGCTTATGTAAGAGCATCAGATGTGTATTTTATCTATTCTCAGAGGAGCTGTATTTGCATCAGCTCCACAGGCCTGGCAGCAGAACAGTGTACATCCAGCATGTTGATTACATTATTCACAGCAGGAATGGTGTGAGGAGTGACTGACATTTGTGAAAACGCAAAGAGCTTGGGGATGTAATGACCGAGGGCTTGCCACAACCTGACCACGTCTTTAAGTTAATGACAAAACCACAAACTGTAATCCGGTTTAAAATAGCTCTCATAAATATAACAAGATCTGCATCTGATCTCCTCTTTTATATGGCTATTGCACTTACAATCTAGTTATTTACACGACAGCCCTAATGATTAATATTAATGAAGGCATTTAAAGCTCATGCATAAGAGATTAGCTCCTTAACTGGGTCAGTCTCCTTTCATCGGAAGAAACGGATGCCTGAGCCACTAAAGCACCCGGTTAATATTTCTCTGTGAGGCCAGTGAAACACAAACAGAGCTGCTATGGTCTAGTCATTACATTTCTTTGTACGCAAACTCCAGGTCTGAGGTAAATATCAGAAAATGTGTCATGTGCAATAACGTCTTGATTCATTTCTGTATGAAACAACATGACACAAGGCAGAGAAAAACACTAAATTGAGGGATTTTATTCCCCATGTTGTAAGAAATTCTTGTCAGAAAATGTGCAATAGGATATAAACAAGGAACAAACCAAGATTAGTTTATCCCACACACATTAGCTAACAAATATTGCCACACTTTGTCATGTAGATACAGTAAAAGAAACTGCCTATAGTATGCAGTGATTATGAATATACTATCGCACATTGTGCAACATCGATGTTTGGATAAAACGTAAGCCAATTAAACTAAGCAAGAAAAGGGGTACAAACAGTTTTATGATACTTAATGTAGGGCCAAGACTCAATTTTCTAAGCATGTATACACAGTGAGTATTTCAGATCAGTCTGTTTTGATCGTCCTTTTTTTCTTCTTCTCAAATTTCCACCTCAAGATTCACAGCACCATCTAGTGTTTGGTCACAGTATTATTTAAAATCGCAGATGCGTTCTGTTACTATCAACAAATAGTAAAAAATCACAATTATCTATTGTTAATTTGTTATACAATGAAAGAAAGAAAGAAAGAAAGAAAAATAGAATAGTCTTAACAAATTAGAAATTTCACAAACATGTCATTAAAAAAGAGGACAGTAATTCTAGTAATGATGGTATTGCTCTGCATACTTTTGTGTAGTTATAGCAATAGTAAAGGCAGCCAGGCTGAATAATCTCAGAAATGCACTGCAACTGTCGGGCTGTGTGTCAAAGGTGAAGGCATGCTTATAGTAGTTTTGTTTTTGGTTTAAAGATAATGATATTTTTAGACCTGACCTCAAATTTCTATCATGTGCCCTTACAGCTGGACTGAGTCAGAAGCACATTGATTGCCTTCCTCAGATGCCATTAGCAGGAGGTCAGCCTGGAGAAATCTCTGACGGGGAAAGGTCAGGAAGAGTGCTAATGCAAGGGAATAAGAAAAGTATGACTCATATTTATTCTCCTGTGAATAAGCAAACATCAAGAGTATAAATAACCTTGTTTTGCTTCATTTATTGAGTATCAATACAAATTGAATTGAAAATAAATGATTAGGATAAATGCTAGCAAGTTGCAAAGTCTGCTTGTGCATTAGAGAACTAATAATTTTTTAAATAGTCCAATTCCACATGGCACTCCTGGATAAGATGTTAACAAGGCACAACTGGAAAAATGTATAAAACCTCAGCAAATTATTCTAAATGTTTTCCAGCATAGAACTGATGCAAGAAAATCCATCACACATTTAGAGAAAGACTTTTAAGCACAAGACCTACTCTGAAAGAGATGTTAAGACTGCACTGCATAGCTGTAGGCATGACCGCACCGTGAATGATTAAAATAGCACTATAATGTGCAATATCCTTACAGCTTTGAGTTCTAAAGAAGAAAGAATGCGCACGAAGTCTGTTCTATTTTTGCACAGACACTTAAAGATGAAAGTCTCCTACAGCACTAATAATACTGAACTGATGAAGTATTGCATTCTAATTGTTCTTGGGTGGTAGCCAGTCCTGAAAGTAAAGCCATTTTTTTAAATCGATAAATTCCATTAGTATGACATATTAATATACTTGTGCTCTATGCTTGGGATAAACACATGATTATAAAGGCTCTTTATATATACAGTGCTGTGAAATACAGTGCTGAGTTTTAGAGTGGGCTAGTCCTGACTTGAGCCCAATTCAGATACTGTGGCAGAACCTTAAACAGGCAGTTCATGTTTGAAAACCCTCCAATGGGGCCACACTGTGTGGTGGGCCAAAATCCCACCACAGTGCTTTGAAAGACGGATCTCCAGTAATCTGAAGCGTTGGCACAACCAGATTTTAGGTTTAAGGGGGCAATTTCTTTTTCAAATGGATGATAGGTGTTGGATAGCTTCATTAAAAATAAATCAATAAAAGCTGTATTTACTCAGGTTTAGTATGAAATATACACAAGAACAGACAAAATCAGAATGGGGGCAAACACTTTTTCACAGCACTGTACATGGCAGTAGCGTAGCTACGGGTGGGCCTGGGCCCACCCACTTTCATCTGTGGCCCACCCAATAAGAAGTTGGTAATTTTCCAAATGGATGTAATTTATTAAACTATAATAATAAACGTCTTATTTCACTGTTACTTTATATATTTATTAAAAATATTAAAAGCTTGTTTTCATGGTCAGTTACAGGTCGTTTCTTAGTTTTCCCTCTTCACACTTGTCAAAATGATGATTCGTCCGTTTCTGTTAGTCCCACCCACCATGTTATGTTTACGACGGATATAATAGTAAAATGCACGCGTTTGTGAAGTTAAATTTGAAAATAGCCTAGTGAAGCAAACATAAATCAGATCGATTCTTTAAAAAGTAAAAGTCTTAGCAATAAATCCGGACTGTCTACAGATGAAACCCGACAGACCACCTGAGGGTGATGGATTTATCGATCGGAAACTTCTGAACCAAGTGTGTTTGAAGCATCATATTAGCATAGGTACAGTGTTTGATCTTCTAAACAGATGCGTCCTTTGTGGAAAGAAACACATAAACATTGTGCTAGATCCTGGTCGCCACAACAAACTGCATAATTTGCAGCTGCGCACATTTCTGCGGTCCTCGATGTGCGTGAACTGACAGAGACGTTTGATTAAATCATCAGTGAAGCCCCGTTGTTTCACACTGAGGTAATGCTTTACAATAAACTTCCTTTTGTTAATGTTAGTTAATGCATTAACTAAGATTAGCAAGACATTTGTTACCGTGTTTATTTATCTTTGTTAACCTTAGCTCAGGCAAACGTTAACAACTTGTTAACTTGATACAACTTTTAATTTTAATAATGTCCTATTAGTACATTTTGAAATGAACATTAACATAACAAATTACTAATGTTAATGCTTGCTTTAGAAGTACTGTGTAATGAACCTTGGTGCTGTATTTTTTGTTGGCAATTTGACATGCAGTTTTCATAAGTTACACACTTGGCCCACCCAGTTTTATGTAGGCCCACCCACTTAAACATTTCTGGCTACGCTAGTGGTACATGGCTAGTGGAGAGTCAAATGAAATGCACCAGGCTATCTTCACACTCCATGGGGATTGTCAATTTGTACGTCTGGCAGGTCAGTTTATAATTACATCCACCATTGTTGTCCCAGTACTCAAATCCTCTGACCCGGTAGCAGATGGCAAACTGTAGCATGGCACCTGGTTGCAGGATAAACGGCGGTACAGGCAGGTGAAAACGAAACACGTCCGACTCTGGATTTGGCCCATCTCTGTGGACGCTGGAGATCCAGCTCGTTTTACTCTCCGCGCTGCTCTTCCAGTCTGTAAACGAGTATCGTACCATAACCTCTTTCTCATAGGCCAAGTTCAGCACTTGCACAGTTCCGATAATTCCCAGCTCGGAGCAAAACACCTGCTCCAGACAAACTCGCTGCCTACACAAGCGCTCGAGGAAACCAGCCTCGGCACGCATATTGTCAGGGAAGGATGGCTGGAAGTAAGGTAGAGAGAGCTCCAGCTTTTTCCTGGAGGCCAGCTCAGAGCTTGCCAGCAGTCTAGTGATGACGTGGACCGGCACCATTGGGTCCTCACTGGCCTTGAAGAACTTCACATCTTCCAGTTCCAATCCTAATGAATCTACAAAGCGGACCTGCATGTTCCTGCGGGTGTGCTCTTCTCTGGAGGACGAGAGGGATTTAGCCCGTCTCCTCATGATGGGTTTTGGCTCTGGCTCGCACGACTGTCTACGCCGGATGACGGGCTCCTGGGGAGGACCTGGTTTTGGGCTGGGTGGCCGTATTGCCACAGGGGTCCTTTGTGGGGTAGGTTTGGGGTTGAAGATGTCTCCAAGATGAAAGGTCTTGACGGGTCTAGATACTTGACTAAAACCACTTGTGAACTCCAAGACAGGTCCTGATCCACGCGGAAGGGATTCCATTCTCTCTGCGCTTTCTGTTAGCAAAAGGAGAAAAACTTGCCAACACAAAAAGTAATGTAATTTCACTCAAGTCACAATTGAAAATACGCGAGTGTATTTGCCAAGTAGCATCTTTTTGCTCTTTTGCCAGAGACATTTGACAAATTACGGACCACTGTTTGAGAACCATAAAGTGTCACTGAATTTAGAACTGTTTTTAAAAAACTTCTTTATTTGTGAAATGATTTGCTGTTAAGGAAAAGACATTCAGACATTTTAAAATGTTCGTGTTCACTAGCCTATTAATTTCTTCATTATTTTCCATTGTTTCTTCAGTATATTCTACCGCTTAAAACTAGACATGTGCGGTTTTCGGTAATGCGATATATCGCGAATATGCACGGTATTGTTATCGTGGGCACTTCAAAATACCGAAATTATTTAAAAATTATTTTATTAATAATTATTCAGAATTTTGAATGCATTTTAAGAATACTTTTCCCATTAACTGGCCACAATGCACAACACTGCTGTAAGCTGCTCAAAGACGCATGTGCACTCTGATGTAAACAAGTATGAGGCACATGGCAGAACGCGTGAGAGACGCTCTGGAAGAAAGTGTACATTCACTCTCTGACAGCATATGGCGCTGAACAGCAGATGCAGTGTTACCTCGGAAACCCCCTAAACAAAGCAGCTGCCCTACTTTCTGTTTCTGAAATGTATTTAAATGATTTAAATAACCATTCAGATTTGTGTATTCACAATGGTGTCCATCACAGTGCCAAATACTTCAATATTTAGACTTAAAGGGGTGGTTTACTGTGATTTCACTTTTTTCATTTTAAATAGTGTGTAATGTTGCTGTTGGTGCATGAACAGTATCTGCAAAGTTGTTGCGCTAAAAGTTCAAGGTAAGCGGAGATATCGTCTTTTAAAAATCAGGAAGTTTAATGCCTACAAAAACGACTCATATGGGACTACAACGAGATACTTCCCGGGTTGCATACGTAAAAAACCCATAAATTTGCATCAACCCCTCCCTTCGGAACATGCAAAAGAGGGGGCAAGGCCATGTTCTGCGGCTTTGTCGAAGAGGAAGAGTTATAGTGGAGAGTTGTAGCCATGCCGTCGAAACGGTGTTATTTTCACCCAGCTGTCAGGTCTCTTGTGTTCGGGCTTCCTACGAATGCTGTAGTTCGTCAACAATGGTTAAAATTTATGTTTGATTATGTTCCTGACAATTACAATCCTAATTCAGCTCTCTGTGCTGCACATTTTATGGAAGACAGCTTCCAGAATCTACACGAGTTCAATGCCGGATTCAAACAGAAACTATTACTAAAACATGGAGCAGTTCCAACTTTAAAACCAGAGGCAGCAGTTGTTGGGCCACAACCTGTAAGTAAGATTTCATCATTTTAAATGTATTTGCATGTATAATTTCAGACGTAATGTTTTAGTTTTATCAAGGACGTAAACAAATGCCAACGCTGGCTTTAGTAGCCGGTTAGTTAAATGCTATTTCGTGTGTCTATGACAAACGCGTACAAACATTTTGGACCCGAATTTGTAATTATGTACTAATTTTGTAAATGTATTTTCCATGTATACTTTATGACGTAATTTTCCGATTTGATCAAGACCGTAAACACAAGCCAACGCTGTTTGGTTATAGTGGCCAGTTAGTTCGATGCTATTTTGTGTGTATAAGACAAACGTGTACAAACTTCAAAAAATTATATGTAATCACAACAGCAAACTTCCATTCAGAAACGTTTGTAAGAGCCGTGCTTGCGGAAGTTCTGCTTGACTCTCTTCATTACCGCTTTCTGGGTCTGATTCTGGCTCAAACTGATACGGCAATATTGACACCATTATTTACATTTGACCGGAGCACATGCAGCTGTCGCCCGTGAAGGTAATGGGCGTGACGTTTCCGGACAATGTGCAGTACGCAGTTTAGCCAATCACAACACACCCAACTAACCAATCTGAGCCCTTCGCCTGTTTCTGAGGGAGTGGTTTCAGAGAATCAGGAAGTCAACCGGTTGTTAAAATGACAGGAGAAAGCGGCTTACAATAAAGGTGAAATATATGAAAAATAAGGCATTTTTTAACAAACGAAACACGAAGACATGTTATATTGCACCCCATAAACGCAATCAAGCAAAGAAAAAAAGCAGTAAACCACCCCTTTAACAGGCTATTTATTTTCAAACTTTTTTACATTTTAATCTGGACTACTAATGCCTTAAATATTATTTGAAAGTGTTTTGATTCTTTATTTTTTTTTCGGTCACACTTTAGGGCTTCATTAGTTAACATCAGTTAATTAATTAGTTAACAAACTCCCAAAGAAAAATTCTTCTAGACATTCATGAATCTTGGGTAATTCAAATATTTAATAACACGTTGTTAAAATCAAAATAATTATAAACTGTGTTATAATTTTTTAATGAACCCGAGCTAACGAACTAAGAGTTGTATTATTTTTAACAAAGATTAATAACTTCTGTAGCAAATGTAGCTTTTGCTCATTGATCATTTTAATGCATTAACTAAAGTTGATGATATACCTATTGGTCTTTTAATTCTTTTGCACTGTAATCTGTGTAAAATTTTTAACTTTATTTTTTGTGTTGCTTTATTGTATTTAAATGTTCAGGTATTTTTGTTATAATAAAAAGTTATTAAACCTGTTATACTGTATTATGACAACACTTTTTTGCAACTAAATTTCAATATCGCGATGATACCGTATACCGTGATAAAAGCATTAGCAATTAATCGCAACATGAAATTTTGATACGGGTATATCCCTGCTTAAAACACATAAATGGCAAAAGGAAACAAATCCTGTAACATTTTTGATAGCTAAATACATAGAAAGCATTTTATTGACAGTATCTTAACACGAAAATCGAGCAATACTGTTCAATTGTACATCTCTACATCTGGCAACATTCTTACCTTACTGTAAGGTGTGAGGACACAACTTTACGAACTCTTCACCCAGTGTGGTTGTAATAAAATACGCGGAGATCGAGCGCCTATGACATTTAACTACTGATCTCAAGGGAGGTGTAGTCTGAACTATCTCACCAGCGATTATTATTAGACCACCGTCCACGAGATAAGACATTCTCACGTCCCGCATGTAAACAATGCATAGCGCTAATATTTCAGTGAGATCTGTCAATCTCGATGCGAATAAACGCCGCGACAAACTAGAACGCAACGAAATTGTCTTAAATAGCGCGCTTCTGGTTGTATTTTTACGCGTCGCTTGCTTACAGTGCACATGGGGTCTCAGACATATTTACAGTATCGTGTGGGCTTCACTGTAAGCCTATGACACTGTTGACTACATTTCCCACACAACAATGCGCCCTTCAGCATCCACACAGCTGGAATACACGCCTGCGTAAATATCCTCATTTAGGCTACAAGCTTCAGACAATTAAACCATATCGATTAGTGTAGTGCATGAGACGGAATCGAACAGACCGACTAATTTGACCGATGCATCTCATTACAGACAGGCTGATCCGGTCGTCGCTGAATTATTTAGGACAGAACGGTACTGATGCACCGTGAATTAAAGCGAGCAGTGCGCGAGACAGTCGATTGATCGTGGGAGTAAACCTTACATGATCGAGAAAAAAAATGGATATGCCTTCAGATCAAAAGACTCCGTGCATATAATATGAGAATACATCCGTTCATAGTTCCAGTCTGCTTTGAGAAATGCCAGTGATGGGAACGGTTTTACAGGAGAGCACTCTGCATAACAGTCAGAATAAGCTTCGTTCGTCTGATAGAACAAAAACTAAAGCTTTGGGACATGCACCAAGGTAACAATAAATAACCTTAATTAAATTAAGGTCATGTTTTATTTACCTGCCTGGTCATCTATTATAAGTAGCTTGGATAAGCTTCTTTAAAAAAAATTACCAAATTTAGCTGCCTTTGTTTCTGATCTTGACTAACCTGACTTTTTCACTGAAAGCAAGAAAACCACAAAAGCACCTTTGCATCCACCAACGAATAATGGCATCAGCCAGTCATCTGAACCTGTGAGTACTAAACAGCAGTGGTTTATATGTGAACTTAATAATAAAAAAAAAAAACAATTGGAATACAATAATTAAATTAAATAGATAGTAAACACCAGTATAAATTGAGCATATGATGGTTATTTGTGAGTGCTGTTTTCCTCATGCATACAGGAGTCTCAGCAAAGGTTAAGAAGGACGAGACTGGACAAAATGTTGATCATAGCGAACCCCACAGACAGGTTAGAAAAGAATTTGGCACATAGATGATTAATTGAGATGAAGGTTAACACTTTTTTGGGGGTTTACAGTGTTTAAGTTATGCATATTACATTTTACTATAGCCTAATTATTATAATAGGACAAGCAGCTCATATAAATATATAAATAAAGCCACACCAAGTACATTGTTATTTTTGTCAATATGTGGCAAAATAAAGTGTGACCAGATATTGTAAAAAAATTCAAAGACATTTAAAACCCTTTCCTTTGGTTCCTCAAGGCAACACAGCACTAAGATCAAATATCATGGCACTTCCAAAAATGGACAGAAGGAGAGACAACAAAGACAAAACAGCCATGGTGCAAAAGAGAGTGGTGGCAGGGGTAAAAGTTCAAGTGTAACCCCTCATTCTGTACAAGTTCAGAGAGAAGACTTGTCAGAGTGCAGAAGCGAAGACGAGGGCTGTACACTACAAAGTAAAGATGGAGAAGAGGACAGTGCCAGTGACCTCTCAGACTCTGAAAGATACTCTGCGCTTCCCACTCAAATCTCTCCTCCTGACCTCAACCTACGTGCAGAGGTCATAGATCCGTCTGACTTTCATCCCTCGAGACCTTCTTGTCGAGTGCACAACAAGTTCAGAGGCAGCTATCCAGATTTCTTACCACCTCCTTTCAATTCTTGGAGTCTCCAGCAGTTAGCTGTGTACTTGAACACAGAAGGCAAGGGCATTCCTCGTCCCAAGCCCGTTGGGCAGCTTGAGAGATACTTGGACCGGCTTTTGCAATTGGAATGGCATCAGATCCAAACGGTCCAAGAAGACAGCAGCAAATCCAACGCCCCATTACCTAAAGGTCGCCACTTGCCTCATTCATCTTCTCATCTCAGCCTCAGCTCTCCTAAATGCATCCTCCAGTGCCAGCGAGCGTTCCCTTTGGCGTTACTGTCCTCCTTGGCCAGTGCTCCTACCCTTCAGCTGTCAAGCTGTACCTGCCCACACTGCCAGAATCAATATCCCATCTTGAATGGCCCATGCCGCTCTTATGCCTACCACCACCACACACGGCTGAGTCCACTCCTGGAGAAGAAGGGCCAGGCCTCAGGTTTGCCTAAAAGGAGCAGCAGTGAGAGCAGGGCTCATCAGCCGGATCCCAGACACCGATCTCGTGAGCACAGACTCAGCGACCCTTTGAGCGAGAGTAGCCACTTGAGGCGCATGCAGGCCATCGGTAACATTCGCAATCCGGTTGGTTCCACATACAGTGTTGACCAAGTTTCTTCTACAGCTACAACAGCCAGCAATGCCAGTATTGGGGATGTAAAAAGAGAAAGCCAGGGCAAAGGAGTCATTCCTGTGTGGGTACGAGGGAGGTTGGCTATAGGGCACGAGGACGCAGTGAACAAAGGAAGACCTTTGATAAAAATCAACAGGACTCGAAATTATCTTGTGCTGATGGGTTACATAGCTCAAAAGACTCATCGACTAGTCGAGTGAACAGGAGGCGAAAGCATGTCGAATTTGTCACAAAGTAACTTCAACACAGTAGCCTGAAAATCATTTAAAATGTATGAATTTCATAGCATTAGATAAAGAAATATCAAACCAAGTGGCATATTTTCTGAGAAATTTATCGCAGTAACATTTAGACAATTGATCCCAACATTATTTTAGTGAATGTATGAATTCAGTTCATCGCATTAATTATGAACGTTGTGTTACACTAACATTTTGCAAACAGAATGTTTCACAAGTGCTTCATAAAACTTCAGGCTCTTCTCGGTACGCTTTCAAATCGCTTTCAAATCATGTTTTCATAACCGCTGGCCAAATTCAAAAACTAAACTAAAATTAAAACATCTTTGAGAGCAAGGGGGCCCCCTGGTGTTTCGGGGGCCTTACCCAGCTTGCGTATCCTGCGTATAGGGAGGGTCGTCTCTGAACCTAACAAACTATTGATTTTAATATGCTTTACTTTAAAATACTGTAAATGCAACTTGGTGTATTTTTTTTTCATCTAATGTGGTGACATTCTGTTCAGTGTGGTTTAAGTGTCCAAATAGTTTTAGGATGATTATATGTACATATTCTTCTTCAATTTGGTAATTCTTACCATACAAAATAATGTTTTCCTGTTTACGCCTGCATTATTTTAAGTTGTTGTTTAGTATAGACTTTATGCATGCTATCCCCCATGTTTATTTTTACTGAAATCTTATTTTTAGTAATTGTTTAAACAACTTTTATTAATTCATTGTTTGAAATAGCAATATATCAAGCATCTTCTATCAACAGGTCTGACTGCAATTTTATAAATTCAGGTCCCTTTAGGACCTTTGCTTACACAGATGTTTCAGGTACAGTGATGTATTTAATAGTAAACTGATGTTTCACTGTTAGCAGCACTGGTTAACCACTCACACTAGAGTTTACAGTTACACATGATAAGCTCGAGCTGAAACTTCATGTGTCTGTACACCATTACCCTCAACCTGACTGTCCCAAAGAGCACAAGCAACCGTCTTACATCGTATAACATATTATTTTTCTCATTCTATGCCTGATTCATAAGGTCAATGTGAAGACCATAAATAAAATATGTTTTTAAAGCTCTTTACAATCCTCTTGACAAGGGAAGAATTACTAGGACATGTTTATAATATCCACATCCAAAGTAATTCCAGATGTTTGAAGGGCAGATTCAATTCTTACCAACACTAGCTGCTGTCAGAGTCTGTTGAATAAAATGCCTGTAAGTTATTTTTTATGTATTAATCATAGAAATTACATTTAGACAAGAGTCAATTTATTCCTTTTCATTTAATCTCAGAGTATTTAGAATTATTTTACTGGTTAAATTTTAAAGACATAAACACATTGTGTAATACAATAAATATGTTTTTTTTAATGTAGATAGTTATCACAGATAAACAGTGTTTTTGTCAAATAATTGCTGTGACAACATGCCCCACTATAGTTACAATGCTAAATGTTGTATTTTAGGGTAATTAAGCTATCAAAATATGGTGTAAAGCTGTCCCTTCTTTTGAGTCCCAAACTTTTCAGTCATGGGAAATATATCAAGTAGACAAAAAATGCATCATTTTATTTATAAAATAATATAAAGTAATATATTTATAAAAATGAAATGAAATAGTTTGATGACATTTAAGGATATTTGGCTTTGGGGAAAATGTCTAATGCCATGTAAAGAAAATTCCAGGTCTATTCAGAGAAATTGGTGCTGATGGACTGGCCATCTGTTCTGGTCCCAGACTCTGGGATTTATTGTTATAATTTAAAAATTGTAGTCTCATCAGAGACAGAGAAGTATTATTACATTTATTTTTTTTTGGGGGTCACTGGTGTCATCGTCAGTGATGTTAAAATTGTCGAAATGCACAACAAACAATGCCATTCACACAGAACGCGCTGTTGTGTTTAAAACCGTGAGACGCAAGACAATTTAATAATAATATTAAAAAAATCTCGAGATGCACTACCTAAAAGTCTAGTCAGAATTGAGTTGTGCTTTTTAGAACGCTGTTTTATTCGCGATCGAGACGCTGCAAAAGATCAAACATGTTAACATACAGAGGGTAGGCCTGTACACTGTAAAAAGTGAAAGTTGACTTAACTTAAAAAAATTGAGGAAACCCGTTCCCTTAAAATTATTAAGTACATAATTTTTTTTTTAAAAGTTAAGTGAACTTGACAATTCAATTAACTTATTTTTTTAATTATCATTTACTTAAAAATTTTAAGGGAACGGGTTTCCTCAATTTTTTTAAGTTAAGTCAATTTATCACTTTTTACAGTGTAATCTGGATTACATAACGTTAATCAGATTTCAAAATTAAGTAGGGTACTTGTAATTAGATTAAATTACATATTAAAATACTCCTAATCAGACTAGGCTACAGTTACTTTTTTAAAATTTTATTATTGATTATGATTATAGTAGTATTCACACAATAGCAAAAAAAAAAAAGAAAGAAAAAGAAGTAATTAATCAATCATAATTTATTGATTCTCCCAAATTCCTATTTTAAAATAAATGTAGGCTATTAATAATTAAGGATCACATTTGCATGTTCACGGTTCTGGTTAATGGTCACATGACATGCAGGTAGGCCTAAACAAATTAAATATATAGGCTATATATATATATATATATATATATATATATAGTAGCTAAATGTATTTTCATTTATGTTATTTTAAAAAGACTTAATTTAATTGTACTTTTTATGATTTAATAACTATTAGCTTTTCATTAAACTCACAAACCCCCTGCAGTTTTACAAACACCTGGGAAACCTTGATGTAGGCTAATGTAATGTTTAATGCATGTTGTTAGTTAGAACAAATGTAATATATTTTCTTACTTTTTATATGTTTATATCATGGTACAAGATTATTTTATTTAAATCATTGTGCTAAACAAGTTAGGCCAAAAGTAATCTAAAAATAGTCTGATTATATTAGGCCTACCTAACAATGTACCTAAATGTATCATGGTATAGTATTGTGTTGTGGACATTCCTTTTTTTTTCTTTAAATATAACGATTGGATACTTTACGTTGTGGCAGACGGAACTGAAATCGAACAGAACTTGTTTCCCTGAGCAGTCGGGAATGTTTTTCCAGCGCACCACACACAGACACAAGCATGGACGAGACAGCGCAGCGAATACTGGAGAATTTGACTGAGGTAGAGGTTGCTGCAGAAGATATTCTTAGTGACAAACAACAGGTATGTTTGAATGATAAAAGTAGTAAATTACAGTCAAAGGTACAACGAGACATTTCGCTTAAATAGTGTTTATAATATCCTCTTAAATGTTGACAGATCGTGGATCTGGATTTGCGGAGAAACAGAAATCGAGAAGCACTCAGCGCTTTACGAAACCATTCTCCAAACGGCAAGTACAAATGTGTATGCAGATCTCATGAATACTGTCCGGCTTTTTAAATATTTAGCTTTATTGTTGTTTTTCCTGCCATTTTGCACACTTTGCTGTTCTTGAATACACCGCACCTTCTCTATTTATATTCTGCCTTGTTTTATCAGTGGCATTTTCACTGATCTGGTTACTGGTTATGTATCCTCCTGGGATCCTGTATGTATGTATGTGCAAGTGCATCGTTTTTTTTTTTTTGTCAACATATGAATATGATATTATTCATATGTGTCATGTATAGGACGTATGAAGAAGATGAGACAATACAGGCAAAATAATTGATATTTCAGTGTTTATTTATTTGGTTTATCTGTAACACTGGAATCTTGAAAATATTGAATTCATAAAAGATGTTTACTTGTATTTTTGTAATAAGTGCCTGTATCTGATTAATGTTAAATCGACTGTTATGAAATAAATAAAATATATAATATATGGAACCTGTAGTGCATTTCTGTTTAAAATGGACTGCAATTGTGCTGAATGTGATGAAATGTGATGTGATGAAATTGTCTTGATAACATTAAAAATTGGGCAGTGAATTTCTAATTACCAACATGCAAAAAGAAGAATAAATAATAAATTGGCCTTAAGTGTTATTTTATATTTTATAGCTGGGTCCCAGGAGGCTATACATGAAACCATTTGCATTAACACCAAAACATTTTGCATTTACAGCATAACATTATGTAAAACACATGATGGATGCAGATTTGATATTTCTGTGCTTGTACTTTGCACATGACAATAAAGTTTAATCCAATCTAATCTAGATAATGTGAAGGTGTGTTTTGGAAATATGTTCATCAAATTCCCTCAAGAAAGTACCAGATCCATGATCCTTAAAGGTGAGTGTGCCTTCTTCAACCATATTTTTGTCTGAATAATACATTTAGACTCGTCTCTGTGTTTACTTGGCCTCTTGCTGTTACATTATTGTTCCCAACAGACCAAGAGCAGCTTGACAAGGAAATAACTGACCTCCGCAAACGACTCAAAGCTAAAGTAAATCGTCTCAATGAATTGCAAGGTAGAACTGTTTTGCCAGCCTGATTTATTCATAATTTTTCATATGTAAAATCTCATCTTTAAGTGAAAGTGAAGTGACATACAGCCAAGTATGGTGACCCATACTCGGAGTTTGTGCTCTGCATTTAACCCATCCAACGTGCACACACACAGCAGTGAACACACACACTGTGAACACACCCGGAGCAGTGAGCAGCCATTTATGCTGCGGCGCCCGGGGAGCAGTTGGGGGTTCATTCACTCCCCCCACCTACAATTCCTGCCGGCCCGAAAATCGAACTCGCAACCTTTGGATTACGAGTCCGACTCTCTAACCATTAGGCCACGACTTCCCCCTAAAGTCAGCCACTAGTCAGTGTAACCCTAAATGTGCTGCCAGTGTCAAAAATGTGTCCGGTTACTGTCATAAAATATTAGTAGATATCAGAGCATCTAATCTTTTCTGTTTCGAATTGTTTCTTGCACAGGTAAGCCTGAACTCAGAGGATACAACCTTTCTCCTCTGAGCAATGATGAGATAAAAGCAATTGACAGCCTCCTTAAGAAATAATATTCACTAGCTTCTGGGACTGTCTTGAACCTGAGAGTAATGTTTGGACTGGACTGTTACCTGTGCATCGGAGAACTGAACTGTCTGCAAGACTTTACTAACTCAGCAGAAGAACTCTTTTGGCGACTGGCTCACATAATCTGTCTTCATCATTCAGTGCTTTTACATGGATTTTTTATAAAAGTCTCGCCTGCGTTTTGTGTGAGAAACACAATTGTTGAAGAGGGTAAGCCAAAATAATGCTAAAATGCTTGGGTGGGTATTACCACAACATGTAGCCTGTATGTTGTTACTTTCACATGTTTTGTTATAAATGGCAAGCAAACAAAATTGTTGAACTTTTGAATTCAATAAAGTGTCTGTCAAAGTCTGAAAACTCATTTTTTGCACTAATTATGTGGGATTTCTATGTTGTAAATTGAAAATGTAGTGATTTTACTCAATAAATTAAATGATGCATCGCAGATTTTTGCTTTGAGTTGATTTAACATTCATTATGCCTTTTCCCATAATTTTCTCATGTTGTAAACACGGGGTAAATATTACACTGTCTACCTAAATAGAACGTACTTTTTCTTTTTTCTTTTTTACTAGCAGTAACTGAGTTTCTGAAAGCACCAGGATAATGTTTTTCTTTAGTTTGTTGTGATGTGAAAAAGACAACACGAGTCTATACATGAGAGTGGACAAATGGAATTTGAAAGGAAAAGTTTTTAGAAAATCAGCTTAATGATCCATACATTCAGTTCCATAGAGAAACTAACCGATGTAGTCCAAACACCTGGTTTACTAACCAGTAAAATTGTTATGCAAGAAGGCTGAAGACCATGCAAATTAGCATAGTGATAATAAACCCTATCAGATTCTCTTACTCTAGGTGGCAGTGTTTCTTTATTTCTAGTGTATGTGTGGTTGTTGCAATGTACTTGTGTTAACAGTGATTATTTAATGAACAGATGGTGATTGTAAAACTCTCCACTCTATTGTTATAAAATTATATCAAATAAGCAGAATGTAACTTTTAAATGAAGAGAGGGTTCAGCGACAAAACATTTAAGCAATACCAAATAAAAATAGGTCAGTTAAATGAAATGACAGGAAATGCTTTGTGGCAAAGGAATGTTTGCCAGGTTGCGTGCAGTGGTACAGTCCTGGATGCAGTCCAATGTGATGAATTTATGAGTCAGATGAGGTGGGAAACAGAAGTCTGTTCTCAGTTATATAATCTCCAAACAAGACATTCCACTAGAGGAGAACAACATGTGAAAACACATTCAACAGGTTCATAACATACAGTTACGTAAAGCCGACCTAATGTTATGCGCAAAAATACTGCTGTGATGTTAAACGATAATGATTTGTTCTTATGATCGGTGCGAGGTTGTTGTGACACAGAGGTCTTTACACACTCCAAATAAAACGAACAATCATCTCTCCTGCGTACAGTCATAATGATGATGAGTTTGCGCAGCGATGAGTCAAAGCTGAGACTGTCTGTTCCTGTCTTATTTGTGCCCCATTATCACAAACATATAATTTAAACACTGTACTTGCCAAAGGGGAACTCTGAATAGAAGCCCACAACAATTTACTGTCTGTATGTCCATGACTCAACATCCACAGACCCAAATACTGAATAGTTTGAAGAAAATGTTCAGCTTTCTACAAAAAGCTTCTCAATAAATGAAATAATAAGCACATTATTTTGAAATAAGATGGTAGTAGTTGTCTCATAGTAAATGTTTTGCTGAATTGTCGCTGCAGGAATATTGTTGCTTTTGGCTGTTGAATTATGCAGTAACTTGCATTCTTATTTTCCTTGTGAGAGCAGGAGCAGACTGTAATCAACAGTTCTGTCAAAATGTTGACAAGTAAATTCTAAACATCTTCCATACAGCTTACTTTGGACGTGTCTGATGCCTTCCTTTAGTGGTTAAGAGCTAGACAGAATCCTAGAATTTTTTTTTTAAAGAAGTATTTCAAATTCAAGCCAAACCAAAGGCAACAGTTTCTGAAGAGTCCTTTCCTGTCCCAGTAAGACAGTGGCCCTGTGCACAAAATGGGGTCCATTAAGAAATGCTTTACTTAGTCTGATGTTGAAGAACTTGACTGGCCTAAAAGCCTCAGCAAACACCTTTGGGATAAATGGAAACAGTGACTTTGAGCCAGGCCCCATTGCCCGAGATTACTGCCTCTACGTCACTGAAGCTCCAGTCTGAATGGGAACAAATTCCCACAGCCATGATCCAACATCTAGTGGCAAGCCTTCCAAGAAGAGTGGAAGCACGTGACCAGTGTACATACCACGAAAACGAGGTAGCGAATTAAAACCACAGTTGCATGGTTCCCTTAAGATTAATCATACATCAAAACGTTATGAACACCAGACTAGGGCCTGCACCTTCTCAAACAAGAATAGACCACTGGTGTGTTTCTACTCAAAAGCTTTGCATTTCAGGTTGTTGGCTCATCTTGTGCTGTCTTAGTTTTTGGAATGCCAGTATTTAGTTTTAATGTAGATGAAAACACCACAAAAAATGCAGATTATCAGACAATGATGTCCGTCTTAAATGCATCATAGGTGATCTAAATGTAACTCCCAAATCAAAAATTGGATGACATTTTAATAACAAAACACAGTCCCAGAATGAAGCCAAACCTTGATTTGTGGAGAAAGAATTGGGGTTTTTCACTTTTTCTTCATGCAAGATTGAAAATTAGATAGCATTTCAACATTGGTATGCACCTAATAGTGTAGTTCACGTTGCAGGGGATGGGCATGAATTTAAACCTTCTGTTTTGATTGTATTTCTTTAGCCTGTGTTTGTCTTTCTCCAGCAAATTCTCGAGGGACCACCATCCTGGGACTCATTCCACTGTGGTTTCTACGTGCAAACAAGAGACTTTGCAAGTTTTGTAGAACTAACTTGAGACAGCTATTATCATTCCCTTTATTATTCTTCATGAACAAGAAAGATAACAAGCAACAGAATTAAGTAAATAACACCCAGCCACTGATGGGTGGAACTTTCATGAAGAATGCCACTACGTTCTGCAATGGTTTTGGCAAAAGTGTTGTAGTGTTGCAGTAGTTTAAACATGGGCCAAATGCTTTCCCCCTTGGTGTGAGGGCTAGTGGAATGGTAAGATGATATGTTTATTGTGGATGCGTAGAAGTAGGCCTTGGCTAGACTTTATAAAACACTTAAACACTCTTGCCCCATGGTTGCCCCTTAGTGGCATTTATAGCTACTAAACCGCTTATCACAAGTTCCATTTTCAAATGCCTTGGTCTAAATATGACTGGGGTGTATACCTTGCAGTAAGCTGTTATTCATCTTCACCCACTCAACAAAACTCTCAAATACCCTGTCCTTTTATGGGTCAAGATTTTTCGCAATTTTCAATTATCCAAAAAACCTATTTTTTCAAAGTATTCTTAGATGGATTGTCTGATTTTCACCAAAATTAGCTTAGATCATCTTCAGAGCATGCTGGCAAAAAAGAATAGAATAGTCAAACTCTTCTCACTCAAATGAAATACGTGCAAATTAATTGATTAAAGAGCCTGCCACATAATGAATATACAAAGCGGATTACATTGATCGCATCAACATTTTTGATGGCATGATGCCAAACTGCTTTGACACAATGACATCAAACTTTTTATGTGCCATTGTCACTTCACACTGACAACATTACACAAGTTTTGTAACAGTGCCATCTATTGGTCATTATATTTATTCATTTTTAGGGCCAAGCACCTATGTCGTACCTCTTCTTCCGCTCTGGGTGTCTATGGCAGCCCATAGAACTGCATTTGGGAAAATTATGAAATTTGGCACACAGATAGGAGTCTCTAACTCAAACTCTCTAGTGCCACCAATTTGCACTATATGTTTATGCTAATAACATTTGAACCATGAAGTTTGAACCATGAAGCAAATTTGTTTTTTTCCACTGATTCCGCACACCAAAATGTAAAATTCTACTGTCAAGATTTTTCGCAGTTTTTAAGAGCTTAAATAACCTACTTTTTCCAAACCCGTCCTAGATGGTTTGTCTGATTTTCCCTAAAATTGGCTCAGATCATCTTCAGATCATGCTGGCAAAAATGTATGGAATTCAAATAGATTATTCAAACTTTTCTTGAATAACATGTGAACAAATTTGAAGAACAGCACACCAAAATGGACGTGAGGCTATATATCCACAACGCTTTACTGTATAGAGACCAAACTTGGTGAGTGTTATAATAACCATGACCTGAGCACCACCTAGTAGTCAGGAGATAGGTAAAATGGCTCTTTTTGCTTATAACTTCTGAATGGTTTGGCCAAAAAAAAAATCACAAAACTGGTCTCTTTAGAGTCAGACCATTCCCAATTTTTCCATGTCAGCTATTATGGGCGTCGGCCATTTTGAATTTGATTGTATAATGCGATATTTTATGAATGCATTGGCCCAAGCCTTTATGGGGCCCTAAGCAAAATTTTATTTGGGGGCCCCTCTGTGCCGCCAATATGACTGGTTATTGTCAAAGCTTGATTATTCACACACTATAAATCTAACACACCCATTATCAGTTTTGTTTGTTGTAGCTGTATTGCTTACATCATACCATTGTCTGCCTGGCATGTTTTTTTCCCTTCTGTGATTTTTAATTGTAACATTTGCAAACTTACAAGAGTGGTCAGGTGTTAATTTGCACTTTAACATTCAAAGTCTTAACGTATTAAATGGCATACTTAATGTGGTGTGCTGAAAAGTAGCAGACAATGCATTTACAGAACAGAATATTATTTTAACAACATAAATATTAATCGAATTGTAGTCATAGGCCTACTTTTTTTAAATAAATATTAAACACAGCAGAGAGCATCTGTACATATAAAACAACTCTTAATCTATATCTAGCTAATTGAGGCATAATGTTATGGGAATATAAAAGCAAAGACCCAAAATGTAAGCTAAGGTAAATAATGTTAAGCTGTTATCAGTTTATGAAACAGTCTGATCTGATGGGGTGCATTTCCCAAAAGCAACTATGGTCACAAGTTCTGCCGTTACCAATACAGTTAAATGGAAATAACGACCAAAGTTAGCTAACAATGATTTTGAGAAACGCACCCCTGATTTGTGCCACAAAATCCCCATGCTGAATTTGTCCCCCCTCCACTCCACCCCCAAAACGAGACTGATTTTAACCCTTTGACGCGCCACGCTTTGGCTGGCGCTGAGCCAGAGAAAGACAAGATGGGAAAAAACAAAGACAAAAGAAAGACGCGCTTAGTGCTTTTCATATTTCATAACTGTTCCGTTTTTAACCAAATAAAGTTTATTTTAGGTTTCAGACATTGAACTACACTTTAATTAAGTAAAAAACATTAATTTGTTAAATAGGCTACACACTGATTTCTATAGAAAGCGACAATAGTAATCTTTTCAATTAATGGACAACGTGTTTTATTCCTATCAAATACACATTGTGTAGCTTACTATAAAGTTTACTCTTGTTTTTTCTCCCACCTAACTGGCCACTTACTTTCATGTATTTCGGAAGAAGGTGAATTTACTTCACACGGTGGATCAACATGGTCATTATTGTGCCTGCATGACACATTGCTATGGAAATACGTAATAAAATTATATGTATAGATTATGTAATTTTTAATAGTTTGCTTTCGTATAATTACCACTGTCCATTGACATATCACAAATTAAAATAAAATAAAATAAATTTTAATTTCATGTAGGTTGCTCTTGGGGGCCCTCTGGTGGCCACGGGGGCCCTAAGCAGCCTCTTAGTTCGCTTATGCCTTGGGCCGGCTCTGCATTGGCGTATCGTTACCAAACTCAGTATGTGTCTTCAGCACCATGCCCTGATCTTACTCAAAAGATTTCGGGGCAGCATCACCTTGTGGTCAAAAATTAAAATTAAATTTCCGAAAATGTTAATAACTTTTGAATATATTAGACTATTGTGATAAAACTGGTCTCAATATATTCTTTGTCTTTTTTTAACTCCTCCTAGACCGTTGGTCCTATTTTCACCAAATTTGGGGCAGATTATCTATAGACCATGCTGGCAAAAAGTTATGGATTTTGTGTCAATATAAAAATAATTATTTTTTATCGCATCAACAAATTTGCTGGAATGATGCCAAACTGCGTCTGAGGCTCTATCTCTGCAAAGTTTTGACATATTAGCTGCTTTTCCACCGTTTTGGTTTGGATTTGATCTGGATTGAAAATTAGTCACAAAGAAATAAAGCGGTATGAAACGTTATTTCACAAAAGAAAGAGGACACATAGCCTGTTTCTGTTTATTTGTAGTCAAGAACGATCATTTCTATATTTTTTCCATCAAAAATACGACCCGAGTAGCCTAGCAGAGGAAGCTCCCGAACAAAAACTGTTATTATGATATTTTTTATGACAGAGGTGGAGTTAAAGTCTCGAGACGAGACTTATGACAGATAAAATATGTTACTAAATAAATACACGATTGTGATAGCCTGAATGAGGAGCTTATTTTTTCAAGTGGTTGTTTTTACCATGTTTACTATGGTAATGGCTAGCGTGCATATTCTTTTTGCATAAATATTTCTGCCTTGTATGGTGATCATAATCCACAAATCGGATCTCAAACAGAACATTCGCTGCTGTTTTAAAGTCAGTTTTAAGCTAAAATTATTTTAAAAGTCTTTAATGCTGGTGTTATAGCTGTTAACTTTATGAAATTATCTGCGGCGCTGACACTCTCCAGACGCGGAGAAACTCCGCCTTTGTTCATAACCGCTCCTCTAGTCCCAGCTGGCCCACTTTGGCCCAAGGTTTTCATTGCTCCTTGTCATGCTTAGCTCCATATTTTGCTCTGTTGTGCTTAGCCCCTTAATTGTTGCTTGTAGCTGTATTTCCCACAACTATTGGCAGAATACCTGCTTTTTGGCACGCTCACACCTCAGGAATTGGGAATGATTTTGGTTATAAAAATGCCTTTTGGGGGGACTAAATGTCTTCCTACTTCAGTGTAGGATTTAACCTTGCACGATGGGAACTACCAGTGATATAAATATACGTTGACTGGTCAAATGCATTCCATATGAAG
This sequence comes from Onychostoma macrolepis, assembly GCF_012432095.1. NCBI lineage: Eukaryota > Metazoa > Chordata > Actinopteri > Cypriniformes > Cyprinidae > Onychostoma > Onychostoma macrolepis. The sequence continues at coordinate 5,268,781 of NC_081165.1, forward strand.
CACTGACACACTCCGTTATTAAAAAAGCCTTGTAAACATACTGTTTACATATTCTTACTCCACAAATGATCTCCACAAACACAGAAAACAGCGATTGATGGACTGACACCGAAGTCTAGACACGGTTAATATTGTTGAATGCTGTGCTTAAATTACATCACTGTCAGGCAGCTTCACTTCATTGGTCGAATGCAACTAGGAAAATTGCCCCACAGGAAAATGTAGTTTTCAGGTGACTGACCTAGTGGGTAGTTCCTATAACTACCCAGTGCAAAAGCCACTTTTTTGTCCTTATCACTACTGTAAGAAATACTTTTGAATGTGAACTCTTTTCATAGAAGCCCAACACAAGTGCCGTCAAAAGGCTGTGTGGTTATTAGAATGTGCCATTTGGTTTGTAGTAGAGTGCAGCTCTTTTGCAACTGCAATAACCATTAGATTTTCTTTTGACCTGTAGGATTTATTGGTTCTTACAGAAACCCAATATGCTTCGCCTGGCTAAAGCAACAGACACAGTAAGGTCATACGGTCACCAACCTCGCTCTACCTACACATGCAGGCAATTGTTAAGTTAACCTTCTGTGGTTTTGGATTTTCTTCTTTTTGCTTTAAGCAAACTGACAGTTACCCATTTTGACTTAATATACAGCTTAGTTACTTTTCATTATTAGTGCTTTCTAAAGATACCTTCACTATTACTATTTCTCAAAATAAGAGTTACTTGACAGTCATCCAAACAATCCCAGTATTATGAAGGCAGGTTTGCTTTAACAAAGACATATTTTTCTTCAGATTTGTAGTAGTACTCAAACACAGTAAAATAACACCTCCAACTGTATTTGATGATAGATTAATAAGGCTCACGTCAGAATATAACAATGATTCATGCTGATGTTCTTTTTATCATGATGGCCAATGTGATATTTTTGTTTTGAGGTTTTGTTGCGCACAAGTCAAGTCCAAACAGCAGTTAATAGAACGGAGCCATTTACTGACACCCTGGACAGTAATGTTATAAATTGGGCCACAGTATGAAATGTGAAGCCTTTCTGGTGTTATCTGTCTTTGGTAGACAAGTTTGTTGGTTAGTATGGAAGCTACTTTTCCAGACTGTATTGTAGTGAGTTTTGGACATCTGACATACCATTTTAAATTGATTTTCATCTCCTTAACTCCCATTAAAACAGTTCTCATTCTGATAACTCAGATAGGCTAACAGAGCAGAAACAAACTGACCACACTTTAAGAAACTGTTTTTGTGAGACAGGGGAATTTGGGGGGATTTCTCACAGTCCAGACGTGAACTTTCATCAACCATATGAGCAGCACATCAAAAATTTGGATGCCTATTTGATAGTTCATATTAGTAGAAATCTTAAAGATGTTTTGACAGCTTAGTTACACTACAGAACTAAAAAAATAAAAATAAAAACTCCAAACTAACAAGCTGAAGAAAATGAACCAAGAAATGGAATGAAGCAGGAAAATAACAATTAAGGAAAATAATGTTAACCTTTCTCATCCAGTTGTAAGGGAAAACACAGCTGGAACTGCACAATGGAGGCTGTTGCTCTTCAAACAATTTTAATATGTCCCAGACCTGCATGATCTCCTTGGATATGTTTATTGGCAATGGCATTCTCATTACACATTGTGTGAGCTGTGCTGTAACCCTTTGTGGAGACACACAAAGATCTGAGGAAACTGTATATAGTCCCTTCTGAGCAGCCCAGAGCACTACAATGATCATTTTTTTAAATGGCATTTATGAATTATGTAATATACCAATAAACTAATTTGGCTTGCTGTCAGTAAAGAAAGGACTCTTTAATTACTAACTTAACTCATTTGTATGGTCAAGAACTATGTCGCTTTTTCATCACTGTTTACTTCATTAAGCAGAATAACTCTCACGGTGGAAAGTCGGAATGGACCCACAGTCAAATCAAGTTATTTATGTCTTGATTCTACAAAAACATAAATTGTAACTCTCTCCCACTACTCCTGCTGTGATGAACAATCAACCTGGGAGGATTTTTTTCCTGTTTCACTCGAGCCCCCACAAGCAAAAAGACCATATTAACCTTCTGCCTTTGGACCATCATCCTTATTTGTTATGAACGCCTATAGCCATGCAGCCAAATTACGTAGCGATGGACTTGATTAAACTCTCGAGGTTGGAGAGTGCTGTTATTTAAAAACCAATTACCACATTGCATCACTAATTACAACTTGAGCACTACTAAATGAAATAATAATATAAATAAACAGGTCAGCAGTACAGTTCAAAATCTGTTTAGAGATAATGTGTTGTGGTTTAACATGTGATCCTGTCATTTGACCAAGAATCCCGGTCACAAAGTAAAGCTATTTACCTGCACCTGTGTGTCAAAAAAATCCTCCCATGTATTTTATCATATGAACATCTGCATTGTTGGGGTATGAGTCATTTATAAATCATTGTATAAATCATTTTAGGTATACACTTGTAAATCATTTTAGCTGTCTAGGTTTTCTAAAGCTTTTTCAGGACACTCCTGTGATCCCTGGCTGCTGCTCAGTGTTTTGTTTAGGTCATGGTGGATCAATTTTTGACAGACTCTTTTTGATGGGCACTTTGAATTGTAACACTGTACATTCTTAATATAAATAGTTTGTATTAACTTCTTAGGTCACACTGGTTCCAGCAGTTGTTTGTTATCAAATTATATAATGTCTGTATAAAATGTTTACATAATACTTTTCAAATATGGTTCTGCAAAAATAGTAAGGTGGAGAGAAAATAAAAAGAAGCAATTTATAAAATGGGTCAGTAAGATGATTTTTTAAGAAGTCTCTTCTGCTCACTAAGTCTGCATTTATTTGATAAAAAAATACAAGAAGAACAACAACGTTATGACATTTTTACAGTTTATTAATAAAAGTAGTTTGTTTCTGTGATCAAAGCTGAATTTACTCCAGCATCATTACTCCAGTCTTTAGTGTCAGAAATCATTCAGCTGATTTTCAGCTCGAGAAACATTTCAGATTATCAAAGCTGAAATTTGTTGTGCTGCTCAATGTTTCATGAAAAAAAGAATATATATATATATATATATATATATATATACATACAGTGAGGAAAATAAGTATTTGAACACCCTGCTATTTTGCAAGTTCTCCCACTTAGAAATCATGGAGGGTCTGAAATTGTCATCGAGGTGCATGTCCACTGTGAGAGACATAATCTAAAAAAAAATCCAGAAATCACAATGTATGATTTTTTAACTATTTATTTGTATGATACAGCTGCAAATAAGTATTTGAACACCTGAGAAAATCAATGTTAATATTTGGTACAGTAGCCTTCGTTTGCAATTACAGAGGTCAAACGTTTCCTGTAGTTTTTCACCAGGTTTGCACACACTGCAGGAGGGATTTCGGCCCACTCCTCCACACAGATCTTCTCTAGATCAGTCAGGTTTCTGGCCTGTCGCTGAGAAACACGGAGTTTGAGCTCCCTCCAAAGATTCTCTATTGGGTTTAGGTCTGGAGACTGGCTAGGCCACGCCAGAACCTTGATATGCTTCTTACAGAGCCACTCCTTGGTTATCCTGGCTGTGTGCTTCTGGTCATTGTCATGTTGGAAGACCCAGCCTCGACCCATCTTCAATGCTCTAACTGAGGGAAGGAGGTTGTTCCCCAAAATCTCGCAATACATGGCCCCGGTCATCCTCTCCTTAATACAGTGCAGTCGCCCTGTCCCATGTGCAGAAAAACACCCCAAAGCATGATGCTACCACCCCATGCTTCACAGTAGGGATGGTGTTCTTGGGATGGTACTCATCATTCTTCTTCCTCCAAACACATTTAGTGGAATTATGACCAAAAAGTTCTATTTTGATCTCATCTGACCACATGACTTTCTCCCATGACTCCTCTGGATCATCCAAATGGTCATTGGCAAACTTAAGTCGGGCCTGGACTTGTGCTGGTTTAAGCAGGGGAACCTTCCGTGCCATGCATGATTTCAAACCATGACGTCTTAGTGTATTACCAACAGTAACCTTGGAAACGGTGGTCCCAGCTCTTTTCAGGTCATTGACCAGCTCCTCCCGTGTAGTTCTGGGCTGATTTCTCACCTTTCTTAGGATCATTGAGACCCCACGAGGTGAGATCTTGCATGGAGCCCCAGTCCGAGGGAGATTGACAGTCATGTTTAGCTTCTTCCATTTTCTAATGATTGCTCCAACAGTGGACCTTTTTCACCAAGCTGCTTGGCAATTTCCCGTAGCCCTTTCCAGCCTTGTGGAGGTGTACAATTTTGTCTCTATTGTCTTTGGACAGCTCTTTGGTCTTGGCCATGTTAGTAGTTGGATTCTTACTGATTGTATGGGGTGGACAGGTGTCTTTATGCAGCTAACGACCTCAAACAGGTGCATCTAATTTAGGATAATAAATGGAGTGGAGGTGGACATTTTAAAGGCAGACTAACAGGTCTTTGAGGGTCAGCATTCTAGCTGATAGACAGGTGTTCAAATACTTATTTGCAGCTGTATCATACAAATAAATAGTTAAAAATCATACATTGTGATTTCTGGATTTTTTTTAGATTATGTCTCTCACAGTGGACATGCACCTACGATGACAATTTCAGACCCTCCATGATTTCTAAGTGGGAGAACTTGCAAAATAGCAGGGTGTTCAAATACTTATTTTCCTCACTGTATATATATATATATATATATATATATATACACATACATATTAGGGGTGTCAACTTTAATGCGCTAACGCATGCGATTAATCGAAAAAATTCAACACGTTAATATTTTTTTTTAACGCAAATTAATCGTTTGATAAGGTTTGACCCCAACTCCTTGCCAGCATCGCAGTGCGGAAGGTTATCTCTCATTGTGTGATGAGGGTACAGCGAGCGAACCAGTGTTGCCAGCGTAGCGGTACAAGTGGGCTATTTTGAAAATACAGTCGCGGGAAAAAATTACAGAGCCATGGGTTGCGGTTTTTTGGACTACTTTTATAATGTACCGCAGCCACCCAAAGTGTATATAGACAAATAAAAATTAAAATAGATCCTTTTACTAATGTGTATTATACTTGGAATGTATCCCTGGCAACTTAAGTACGGAGAGGCGGTTGTAACATCACAAACAACGTGAGTTTCAGCCAGAGCATACATGTTAAGGCTTTTAAACAGCAGAAATAAACATGACAACAGCCACTATAGATTATATAAGATAATAAACACACGATTACAATAGATATGGTCTGTATGTGATTTTCTCGAGTGGAATGTGTAAATCTGAAAAGCTAATTTGTGCAGCGATATAAAACGCTATAAATAGCATATTTTAACAACAGTAAACGACCAAATTCCACATGTGATCGCAAAAGGAAATTATTACAAACACTCAATGGTGGTTTGAAGTGAGTTCTGAGTAAAAGTGTACAATTAATCTAATAAATTGTCTTATGTAGCATGATGCTAATGTTAGCTTTAATGCACCTGCAGAACAGGTCCAATTCTTCTTCATAATGCATTTTGTCATAATACTTCACGTAAGGTCACAAGAAATGTTTTGTTGTATTTATTTAGAAATACTTTTGATAATAGTTGGGTAAATGTATACTGGGATTAAAGCGATGTGGCTTGGTAAACGTTTTATTGCCAGTTTAAAGGCTGATAATGGCTGAATAAAAACAAAATAATAATGATAAAATAATAATAAGGATTATGTCTCATACCTGGCGGAAGTGTGAAACGTTCTGTTTCCTTAAACTAGTTTGTCATGCATTTCTTTTTCAACACATTTACAGGTAAATCCTAGTATTTTAAATTTGCGATTAATCATGATTAATCCATGACTGTGATTAACGCAATTACATTTTTTAATCGATTGACAGCACTAACATATATATATATACAGTATCTCACAGAAGTGAGTACACCCCTCACATTTTTTAAAATATTTTATTATATCTTTTCATGTGATGACACTTAAGGAATGACACTTTGCTACAATGTAAAGTAGTGAGTGTACAGCTTGTATAACAGTGTACATTTGCTGTCCCCTCAAAATAACTCAATACCCAGCCATTAATGTCTAAACCGCTGGCCCCAAAAGTGAGTACACCCCTAAGTGAAAATGTCCAAATTGGGCCCAAAGTTTCAATATTTTGTGTGGCCACCATTATTTTCCAGCACTGCCTTAACCCTCTTGGGCTTGGAGTTCACCAGAGCTTCACAGGTTGCCACTGGAATCCTCTTCCACTCCTCCATGATGACATCACAGAGCTGGTGGATGTTAGAGACCTTGTGCTCCTCCACCTTCCATTTGAGGATGCCCCACAGACGCTCAATAGGGTTTAGGTCTGGAGACATGCTTGGCCAGTCCATCACCTTTACCCTCAGCTTCTTCAGCAAGGCACTGGTCATCTTGGAGGTGTGTTTGGGGTCGTTATACTGCCCTGTGGCCCAGTCTCCGAAGGGAGGGGGATCATGCTCTGCTTCAGTATGTCACAGTACATGTTGGCATTCATGGTTCCCTCAATGAACTGTAGCTCCCCAGTGCCGGCAACACTCATGCAGCCCCAGACCATGACACTCCCACCACCATGCTTCACTGTAGGAAAGACACACTTGTCTTTGTACTCCTCACCTGGTTGCCGCCCATACACGCTTGACACCATCTGAACCAAATAAGTTTATCTTGGTCTCATCAGACCACAGGACATGGTTCCAGTAATCCATGTCCGTAGTCTGCTTGTCTTCAGCAAACTGTTGAAGACAAGCAGCTCAAACAGCAGTGTGATGGCCTGCTTGTCCCTAGACATGGTTCTAATAACTTTTACCTGAGAAGATTTTGCTGATTCATTTCAGAAAATTTATTTTTCCCTTCTTTATTCTTCATAACCCGAGAATGTGGCGACACATACCAGGGGTTTCGCCGCCTAAACGGTGCAGTGAAGTATTAGTTTGAAGGGCTGCGTGTTCGACTGAACACAGATGCTGAGCCGCTTCAGACAGCGCACCAGAAGCGTTTCAACGGGCGAAAACACACACAATTATGTCAAAATGCGTGGTTTTGGCGAGTTACCTTGTAAACATAGTCTTAAATGAGTTATAAAGTCTTAAATGACCGAAAAAGAGTTTGGTGAAAATATGTTTCAGATCCGTGTCATGTGCATCAGGTTTTAAAGAGACAGCGCTGATTTTAAAGTGAAACCTGCTAAAGTCTGTCATTGATGCAAATCAAAGAACAAAAGAAAAAGAGAAATCATTGGTCTGCTCTAGTCGCTGATTAACTTTTGTAGCTTGAATAAAGATTAATCTGTATAGTTTATGCATATACAATTTATAGTTTATGTGAAGATTGTTTCAAAATCACTTAAATTAAAAGTTGATATATATTTATATATATATATATACATCATAAATTAGATCCTAGCACCAACCCGTCTGAAGACAGCCTAACCAACAAGCCTCTTTCACAGGACAGCTTGCAACATTAAGACAAAAGAACACTTATTGATAAGTCCAACGCAGGAAGGAGATCGTCAAATTTGGGGCAAATAATCAAGATTAATGGTCAAAGAGATGGCGATCACATGTGTTCCACGAGAGAAATCATGAGCTTCTTTAGATTGACTTTTCCCCCACACATAGATGACAAAGAACCAGACTGAAATTCCTTTGTCCAAAGAACATATATTTTGGTCTCCATAGAACTACACAGAGACTTTCTTTTTCATATGCACCTAAAATCATCCTAAAAGGACATTTCTATGCATAACCCCATATTATGTATGTAACCCACACATTCGACTATCATGTTTTAAGCACATATTATGTATGTCATTTTAAGAACTATTGAATGACTTTAAGGGTTATTCGTGTTTGGTATGTATGAGTTTGACAATTCTAGCTTGAAACGTTTCTTCCAATTGATTCTTTGTCAAATGTATCATATTCTGGTTATAGAATCACATCCAAAAGTATACTTTGCAAGAGTGTGTAAAATTCGGACCATGTGACTGATAACATGCTGATTTATGATGGAAAGGACACCTCTAGCTAAGATAATAGCCTATCTAATTGGTCAAGACACCAGATGGGATGTGTCCAGAAGCCGAGTTTAAAAACTCAGGACACCATCAAACTTTCTCTTCTCTCTTCTCTCCTCTCTCTTTTTCTTTTTGCCACCGTGTTTTTACGCTGTTTCTTAGCGCTCTTTGAGCGTGCTCTGGCCTACAGGCCAGTTGCTACTTAACACCACGATGAAAAGAAAAACCACCTAGTCTCATTACATGCTTTCTTTCTTTTATTTTAGTGTCTTTTCCGTTGCGAGTTTCGTGTTCTCAATTTAAGTTTTGCCGCCACGCCTTGTCTCCGAGTTCAACTCGAGCCTGTGACCGCCTCAAAACTTCAACCAGACCAACTCCGCATTTCCAGCCAACACCCCAGACTTCACTTCAACGACTACTGAACTTCCAGCCAATCAGCAACTTGGGAAACCCCTTTTCCTGCAACGACGTCGACGACGACAAAAGGGAATCCCTTAACACAGAGGCAACGCAACGCATGTAACCTCCAGAATCAAGCTGAACTGGTGCATTTAATATAAATTTTAGCCTCACTGAGAAACTCAATGCGAGGGTTAAATAAGTGATTGATGGTTGTTCAGGTCTATGCAATAGCCCATATTGCTGTAAACTTGGGATATCACATTTTCATTCTCTTAAACTCATCCTGTCCTCACTTTCTCTCTTTCTGCAACGTGTGAATGTGTGAATGCGTGTGTTCATGTGTTAGATTAGTTTATGTCTTAGGTTTATATAAATAAAGTCTTATTTATATTGAAAAGAGAAGTATCTTGTGTTTTGTGCTTACAAGTTAATGTCTTAATCTGCCGATCTTGTTACTGTGCTTATTAATAGTGTTTTCACTATATTTTGGATTTGAATATCCAGTGCAGAGTTGATGTTATACGGCTCGTTCAGTGAATCGCTGCCAACTCAGTGATCAGCTGCAAAACATCAGCTGATTCTGTTCAAATTCCCTATAAAATCATAAATGATTCCCTTTGAGCTAAATTAAATTATTTACATATTACCCCTACACTGTAATGTTGAATAGCTAATTAATAGGTAAAATTGAGGAAACATGCATTTTATAGAGACACCAGTAGCAGGACAAATTAAAAACATTGTAAAAAAAGAGTTTTTTTCCAAAAAGAGTTTCACGGCCAGCAAAAAAAAAGTTTTGGCCGTTAAATTTTATCACGTCACCGGCCATTGGCAGGTGTGGCAAAAAGTTAGTTTTAGGCCCTGTGTATATATATATATATATGGGTTGTTGACGTGACATGACATTTTCACTGTCCCACAAGATAAAAATGAACATATTTAATATTGTTAATTATTTAAAATGCAGTAAATCGTTAAACATTTATTTATCCTACATGGACCTGTTGTTATAAAAGCTGCAATGTTCGATTTTTTTAAATTTTTGAACCAAAAGTCAAAATTGTCCTATGGTGTGACTGTCTCAAGCATGGTTCAATAAATTACAACTTTTATAAATCAAAAAGAAAAGCATAAAAATGTTAATAAGTACCTCTGGCATAATTGTACAAGTGTCTATTTTAGTAAATGGCAATCATTTTTTTTTCATCCATATATTTCTGAAAGTGCAGGAACTTGATACATTTTGTCTCTGAAAACCATGTCCTTTGGTGTGACACCATATCCTGATTTTAAATTGCCCAATTCCAGGGAAAAATTTTATTAGTTGAAGGACCCCATTCATGGTTATGTTACTGAAGCCCCCTGTCAAGCCCATGACATGTGCACTTGGTACATTTTTGTCTACAAAAATGTTATGTTTTGTTGTCCTTTGGTTTGACACCCCTAAATTATATTTTTTTATTAAAAACTATATTTTAAACTACATAATCATGGGACATTATGCAAATGTGTCTTGCTAACTGCTAATGACAGGTTAGCTCTGAATAGCAAGGTCATTAATTGACACAAAAGGCTGAAACGTCCTATGGTGTGACAGATAATGTCCACCGGTGTGACACCTGTACTGTCACACCAGAGAACAAGGTCTCTTTAAGAAGCATTTTCTTTCTCACTAAAGAAAGAATTGACGAAGTTAGCGACCCTTTATATTTTACAGTCTTAGCGACCGTAATGGGCAGGGCCAAGAATTCATGATTGGCTTCTAGGGCTGAGACTGGTATAACAGGGGATTTACTCACAGTCTCAATGACCTTGTCAGGACAGACACAGAGTTCATAAGTGAGCACCCCCGCCACCTCTGGAGGTTCTGCAGCAGTTTGCCGTCACCTCTGGGGGGTCTTGCTGTGGATGCTGCCACCTCTGGAGGTTTTGCAACGGTAGCAAAAGGAGCTTCAATGAATACAGAGATTTCAGAGATGGCACTTGCAATGAGGCATCAGGAAACAGGGATAGTTCAAACATAGGGTCCGTGGTAGGAACAGAGGTGACAGGGAACAGATTCTGGGACTAAAGCCATCTTTGTACTGTACTCAGGAGCTGAAGATCAGGGCTGGAAATAAACATGGGGCAGTGGTCATGGACTGAAATCAGGGATCAGGAGCCTCCTCTGGGCTAAACTTGGGATCAGGAGCTTTCTCTGGGCTAGACTTGGGATCAGGAGCCTTCTCTGGGCAGCTCAAACACAGAGAATAGCCGTAGGCTTAACTGGCAGGACAGAGAGTACATTGTAGATTTTCAAGACTGACAGTGCTGTGCATGAAGAACTGGGGTGACTAGTCGGCAGTATAACACAGTATATAATATACGTATATATTTATTTATTATTTAATTGTGATTAATCGCATCCAAAATCAAAAGTTTTTGTTTGCATAATATATTTGTGTGTACTGTATATATTTATTATGTATATATAAATACCCACACATGCATGTATATACTGTATTTAAGAAAAATGTGTTGTTTATATGTTAAATATATATATATATATATACAGTGAGGAAAATAAGTATTTGAACACCCTGCTATTTTGCAAGTTCTCCCACTTAGAAATCATGGAGGGGTCTGAAATTGTCATCGTAGGTGCATGTCCACTGTGAGAGACATAATCTAAAAAAAAATCCAGAAATCACAATGTATGATTTTTAACTATTTATTTGTATGATACAGCTGCAAATAAGTATTTGAACACCTGAGAAAATCAATGTTAATATTTGGTACAGTAGCCTTTGTTTGCAATTACAGAGGTCAAACGTTTCCTGTAGTTTTTCACCAGGTTTGCACACACTGCAGGAGGGATTTTGGCCCACCTCCACACAGATCTTCTCTAGATCAGTCAGGTTTCTGGCCTGTCGCTGAGAAACACGGAGTTTGAGCTCCTCCAAAGATTCTCTATTGGGTTTAGGTCTGAGACTGGCTAGGCCACGCCAGAACCTTGATATGCTTCTTACAGAGCCACTCCTTGGTTATCCTTCGGTCATTGTCATGTTGGAAGACCCAGCCTCGACCCATCTTCAATGCTCTAACTGAGGGAAGGAGGTTGTTCCCCAAAATCTCGCAATACATGGCCCCGGTCATCCTCTCCTTAATACAGTGCAGTCGCCCTGTCCCATGTGCAGAAAAACACCCCAAAGCATGATGCTACCACCCCATGCTTCACAGTAGGGATGGTGTTCTTGGGATGGTACTCATCATTCTTCTTCCTCCAAACACGTTTAGTGGAATAATGACCAAAAGTTCTATTTTGGTCTCATCTGACCACATGACTTTCTCCCATGACTCCTCTGGATCATCCAAATGGTCATTGGCAAACTTAAGTCGGGCCTGGACATGTGCTGGTTTAAGCAGGGGAACCTTCCGTGCCATGCATGATTTCAAACCATGACGCCTTAGTGTATTACCAACAGTAACCTTGGAAACGGTAGTCCCAGCTCTTTTCAGGTCATTGACCAGCTCCTCCCGTGTAGTTCTGGGCTGATTTCTCACCTTTCTTAGGATCATTGAGACCCCACGAGGTGAGATCTTGCATGGAGCCCCAGTCCGAGGGAGATTGACAGTCATGTTTAGCTTCTTCCATTTTCTAATGATTGCTCCAACAGTGGACCTTTTTCACCAAGCTGCTTGGCAATTTCCCGAACCTTTCCAGCCTTGTGGAGGTGTACAATTTTGTCTCTAGTGTCTTTGGACAGCTCTTTGGTCTTGGCCATGTTAGTAGTTGGATTCTTACTGATTGTATGGGGTGGACAGGTGTCTTTATGCAGCTAACGACCTCAAACAGGTGCATCTAATTTAGGATAATAAATGGAGTGGAGGTGGACATTTTAAAGGCAGACTAACAGGTCTTTGAGGGTCAGCATTCTAGCTGATAGACAGGTGTTCAAATACTTATTTGCAGCTGTATCATACAAATAAATAGTTAAAAATCATACATTGTGATTTCTGGATTTTTTTTTTAGATTATGTCTCTCACAGTGGACATGCACCCACGATGACAATTTCAGACCCTCCATGATTTCTAAGTGGGAGAACTTGCAAAATAGCAGGGTGTTCAAATACTTATTTTCCTCACTGTATATATATTATTAATTATATGAATTATATATATGCATGTAAATACATGTACATATTTTCAAAATATATACTGTATGTGTGTGTTTATATATAATATATATATATATATACAGTAGACACATCTATATTATATAAACAAAAACTTTTATTTTGTATGCGATTAATCGCGATTAATCATTTGACAGCACTATATACACACACACACACACACACACACACACACACACACGCCTGCACACACACACACACACACACACATATTTATAACATTTATTTGAATTTGACCTTACTATTACTTTTGATCCATCCAGGAAAAATGACTGGTGCCACATACATTCTCAAATTGCATAAGTATCATGGTATTAAACAATTTTACATTTGTAAAACTAATTACACAAATAATTAGCAATTGATTATTCATATGAAATCCATATATCATGCATCATATATTATTTGAGAAGATTTTATTACTTTCACACGTATAGATGGCAAAACTTGACTTTGTACATTTTGACCTGTGAACGTTGCTTATTCATGCCTTGACCTCCCTGTGGTACAACAACAACATTGTGTTTTTTGGATGTCAATACTGAATCTAATATTTAAACTACCAACTCAATTATTGTAGATTTTGGTTCTCACGAGCCAAACATTCCTGATTTTTTGTGGGAGATCATTTCGTTCGTAGGGACTGGAGTCTAGAAAAAGAGACGCCTTTACTAAGCACCTCGTCTACAGATGAATTACCAATGGTTTTTGTACTTTTTATGGATGTAAAAATTACAGAACCTCAGACACTTTGAACTTCTGAGATGGACAACACCAACACGGTGTATTAACATACAGACATCTGTCTCCACATCCCACTGAGAGAAAATGCGGGAAAACACCTCTCTCACATATGCATCAGTTCCTTTTCATCCCCTTCCTTCCCCTCACCCATCCTTCCCTCCACTCTGCTCAAAATGGTCAATAGTAGATTGTAATGTTCTACATGAATGTAAGTGATATTTACAGTCATGTTTGGTATCATTTGAATTGTCCCAGGGCGTCTGATACAATGGGCTCATTCTTACAAGAAGTAAACTAAAAGGTAATACAGATCCTAAGAGTTTAGAGATATTTTGCACACTGTAGAGGGCGGGTCAGTTTCCAGTGGTTTCTATGCAAAATTACCTTTTGTCCCAAAAGGTGTTAACTCGGTCAATGCAAATTCCAATCGTTAGCTCCTGTCTCCATCTCGGGGGATGTTGGTCTTGGTCTGGGGTACTTAAGGAAATGTTGCAAAAGGATCGGGGCAATTCTGTAGCCAGAAGCCCGTAGTGTGGTGTGTCTCTATACTTCACACTATGTATTTCTATAAAGTCAGGTATGCATCTTTTACTTGTAGATTTATCTTTGAGAATTCAATGTTTTGTATTGATATGATTTGATATCTCTGAATTGGCTATGTAATTGACATAATACATATTTACCTGACTGATAATAAATTGTTACATTTGATCTTATTCTGTTTAACTCTGCAATTATTGACTCTAGTAGAATACGTTGTATCCTTGTTAGCAACATGAGCACCTGAATGAACAAGTAAATATAAAATAAAGAGTCACTAGAATAATCAAATATCAGAAGAATGCTAATTAGAAATAGACAAACAACCAATTTGCATTTCAACCTAAATTCAAGGTTATAATAAAGTGGAGTCAGATTAGTTAATAAAATGGAGTCAGATTTGAAGTTAACCTAGATTGAATAACTTTGCGCGCTGAAAACACCGAACACGCAGGAAACCTTCACCCACGATTGGATACCGTCCTTGGACCAAATTCGTGGACCTTACAAAGTGGTGACCAGCCTCCGTGATCTCCCTACCTAGACGAGTGACGTCTTTCCACTTTTTTGATTCTCACTGAGGATATGAGGCTTGATCTCCTTCTTCCCTGTGTACAACTGCTGTGGTAAGTTCGCTCCTTTTACTAAAAGTGTTGAAGGAAAGCTTTTTGCATCTCACATATAGACACATTTTTAGAACGGGTCGACATACCCATCATTAAACCGGTGACTGTAGAAATCCGGTAGGAGGAGAAATAAGCTGGGAAACATGACTTTTCAGGGACAGTATAGCAGCAGTGCAGATCAGGAGATCATGGAAATCCACGCTGTGCATATAAATAATATCCTTCTTCATTTAAGGGGTAAAGGATTGAACATTACATGGAAAAACAACAAAATCATATCCTGGTTTTTGGCCGAAGGAGAAAAATTGGCATCTAAATCAAAATATAAAAAAACAACAGCTGCCATCGTCTACTTGCTTCGGAAAAACGACCTAGAAACATTAGCCGAAAATGAACGCATAATAGAGAGTATCAAAGAAATCGAGAAAGCACGTTCGGATGAATTACAAAAGCTTAGAGCACAGGCGTTTACATACGAAAGACAAGGTTGGGCAAGAAAAAGTGAAAACATGGCGAGAAAAATAGATGCGCTTCAAAAGAAACTCAAAGCCGGCAATAGTTATGTATCAGCCCTTGAAGACTGCTGTGATAATGCAGCCTTCCCAGTGGCTGCAGTTAAGAAAGCAGCACTGGATGAAACTTTTGATTCTGAGGAAAACGGTGATAGCGATGATGATGATGTTGCTGCGTTAGAGAGTCGGACACGGAGAGAAACTCGTAACCGAGCTCCCGTTCAGAGACATGAAGAACAAAATCAGCGATGTCCGATCAAAGCAAGAGCAAAACCCAGCGAAAAACCACCCAAATCAATCAGAGTCGCTGTACTAAAAACCATGACTAACCCTAATGATGAAATAACCACAATTAGCCGACCATTAACATGCAAAGAGTGTACAAAACACAAACAGATCGTGGGAATGATGCCCAAAAGAGGGCCATTCCAACCCTACTGGGAAACACTGATGTTACAGGCTACAGTGTATAAACTAGAAACTAGAGATGTGTGGCAAATAGCACTTCGTAGTAATCAAACAAAATAATAAAGAAACCGACGAAAGTATATATGAACGATTAAAACACACATTGCTAGATATGAGGGGACCAACAACCGTGGCTTGGAGCAGGATACTAGAAATTAAACAGGGAAGCAATGAACCGTTTGAAACATATGCTGAACGTCTGTGGGTGACATAGAAAGAACATTCCGGTCTAGAAAATGTAAGCCGTGATCACGAACCGTTATTACAACTCATAAAGAACAATGCTGGCACTCCAGTCCAAAAGGCATTGTCAAACGGAGTAGATCCGGCCGAAAACACGTTCAGAACGATAGTAGATTGGGGTTCAAGGACAGAAAACAGATGGAAATCAAAGGCTCTCAATATTGCATCTGCACAGGGGTTAACAGAAGGGAAAAGCACAAATTATTCTAGCAGAAATGGGGCTGAAAAGCATGTCCACTTCTTGGAAGAGGTGACTTGCTGTGATGACTCTAGAACTTTTAGTTCAGAGAAAGCATGTGCCACTGCTCAAGATAGAGTGCCAGTTTCAGTTCTTAAGGTGATGCAGCACCATAATAGCACAGAGTCATGTACCAGAATGCATGGTGTAAAGGAAGCATTAGGGAGTCATGAAAAACCTCAAACTCCAGGAGAACACAGCAGACAACCCTATGGCAAAGACAGCAGGTTTTGTAGTTCCTGTCACAAAATAGGCCATACAGAGGAAAAATGTTGATCACTGATAAGGGGTAGACCTCCACCTTATTTTCTGAAACATAGGATGCCACTTACTAAAGGCAAAGATCAATTGTTTACATGTAACAAGTCATCCTCAGGTAAAACTCTTAGTGAGTTAACTGCATTGCTCATGCAAGGCCTCCAGATACTGACTTCACTTGCTAGTGGGTTAGCAGCTTAATAGCGATGAGTTTAATATGTAAATATCCCAATTTCAATGATCCTGTTTGTATTTTCAAATTTGTAATTGTGCTAAACACAATGTGCGCATATAACACACAGCATAGATGTTTGTGCAACTACATGTACACATAGACTAGTTGAGTTTATTCTTTAAAAAACACATGACTGCTTTACTGTAACTGTGCGAAAAACACTTAGGTTTAAGGTTGTAGATGCTACATGCATACTAGACCGTGTGTCTTGTGTGAAATTGGAATAACTGTTATACTGGAATTACATAGCAATTTTAAGTTGCATGTGTGTCTATCTATGTTAAATTTGTTTGTCTCCTGAGTGGTACACTCTGCTATTTTCCATAGCTGCAGTTAAACCAGGTACAGGAGCATAGAATTGCTATATGGCCACATAATGTTTTCACAATTGTCTTAACAATGAAAATGATCAGCAAGACCAAATGAAATAAATAGGCCTTTGAAACATAAAAACAATGACTGTGCATTGCATCAGCTCTGAACCTGCTCAGCTCCTCAACACCTTTTCATATTCAAATGAATTAACACGTGAATGCAATTTGTGACAACTTAGATCTTGTTGCAGATTGATATGCTACTCATTTTAATAGTGTGGAACAAGTGATAGCAAACCAATTCATTCTTCGCTGGGTAACACCAACCAAAAAATGAATCTGATCAGAAGGACTGGTTAGCATTAATATTCCACAGTTAAACGCCAACTGATTTTCTAAATTTACTAGAAAAATAATGAAAGGGAGGTGAAAAATACTCAAAATTAACTGGGTTCTCTCAGTATTTGTTTCTGTCTCAGGTTGACCACTGCAATTCCTTGAAAGTGAGATGCCAGGAAGGCACCTGATTCCAGCTACATCAAGCTAGGACAGCGGAATTGTTAGAATATAACCTGAAATTGAGGGAGATGGGTGCAACGACTCTTCAAGAGGCCATTCACACCTCACAATAGTACATTACCACACAAATATACATGGCCTTCCGGATTAGCACCGGAACTAAATTTTTGCAACACAGATTGTTATAGATTAGACTCCACCCATCTCCCAGACATGAGCACAGAGCACACACCATTGCATCATCACCTCATCTAGACTAACCAGTCTGAACACTACGCATGACAGAAGACAGTGATGGCTCAGATTCCAAATGTGGTACTCCACTAAAGATCTATTGTCCATCTTCACACTAACAGAAACACATAGCTTCACACACATAGGACAGTAGAGCTAATCCCATGATGACAATCTAAAGAAAGACACACATAATAATTGCTGTTTACAAACGTCATCTCATGGGAAGCACATAATATACATATGCATGGCTACCGTTACAAATCGATGATGTTAAATTATGAACAAGGCAAATCTGCCACGAAAATTCAAAAGGTTATTGGGATGTCTTGGCAAACTAGAGGGCCCGCTGGTTTCCCAACAGATCACTAATAACAGAAACATTATCAAAATGATTAAATATGAAGTGCGGGCACTTCTGTTGATCAGCTACAAAATGTGCAATTTGACTATGGCATCGAATGTGACGTAGCTTGCATGACACACATACACACACACACTATTACAAGGGATCCAGGATCTCCATTCTTGTATAAAACCTAAGCACACTTTAGATCACTACCTTGAAATCTTAGGTGACTTGCATTGGAGAACTATATATATATATATATATATATATATATATACAGTGGGGCAACAAAGTATTTAGTCAGCCACCAATTGTGCAAGTTCTCCCACTTAAAAAGATGAGAGAGGCCTGTAATTTTCATCATAGGTATACCTCAACTATGAGAGACAAAATGAGAAAAAAAAAAATCCAGAAAATCACATTGTAGGATTTTTAAAGAATTAATTGGTAAATTCCTCGGTAAAATAAGTATTTGGTCACCTACAAACAAGCAAGATTTCTGGCTCTCACAGACCTGTAACTCCTCTGTCCTCCACTCGTTACCTGTATTAATGGCATCTGTTTGAACTTGTTATCAGTATAAAAGACACCTGTCCACAACCTCAAACAGTCCAACTCCAAACTCCACCATGGCCAAGACCAAAGAGCTGTCAAAGGACACCAGAAACAAAATTGTAGACCTACACCAGGCTGGGAAGACTGAATCTGCAATAGGTAAGCAGCTTGGTGTGAAGAAATCAACTGTGGGAGCAATTATTAGAAAATGGAAGACATACAAGACCACTGATAATCTCCCTCGATGTGGGGCTCCACGCAAGATCTCACCCCGTGGGGTCAAAATGATCACAAGAACTGTGAGCAAAAATCCCAGAACCACACGGGGGGACCTAGTGAATGACCTGCAGAGAGCTGGGACCAAAGTAACAAAGGCCTCAAATCCTGCAGTGCCAGACGTGTCCCCCTGCTTAAGCCAGTACATGTCCGGGCCCGTCTGAAGTTTGCTAGAGAGCATTTGGTTGATCCAGAAGAGGATTGGGAGAATGTCATATGGTCAGATGAAACCAAAATATTTTGGTAAATACTTTTTGGTAAAAACTCAACTTGTCGTGTTGTGAACCTACTGTGAAGCATGGGGGTGGAAACATCATGCTTTGGGGCTGTTTTTCTGCAAAGGGACCAGGATGACTGATCCATGTAAACGAAAGAATGAATGGGGCCATGTATCGTGACATTTTGAGTGAAAACCTCCTTGCATCAGCAAGGGCATTGAAGATGAAACTTGGCTGGGTCTTTCAGCATGACAATGATCCCAAACACACCGCCCGGGCAACGAAGGAGTGGCTTCGTAAGAAGCATTTCAAGGTCCTGGAGTGGCCTAGCCAGTCTCCAGATCTCAACTCCATCGAAAATCTTTGGAGTCCGTGTTGCCCAGCGACAGCCTCAAAACATTACTGCTCTAGAGGAGATCTGCATGGAGGAATGGGCCAAAATACCAGCAACAGTGTGTGAAAACCTTGTGAAGACTTACAGAAAACGTTTGACCTCTGTCATTGCCAACAAAGGGTATATAACAAAGTATTGAAATGAAATTTTGTTATTGACCAAATACTTATTTTCCAACATAATTTGCAAATAAATTCTTTAAAAATCCTACAGTGGCCAAATTACAGGCCTCTCTCATCTTTTTAAGTGGGAGAACTTGCACAATTGGTGGCTGACTAAATACTTTTTTGCCCCACTGTATATATATACAGTATGTCTATACCTTTGTAATTGGGATTGAATATTTAATATTATTATTATTGTCATGTTTTAATGATGCATACAATCTTTATAAATATGTAAGTCACACTGACTTTTTGCTACTTTTCATTTAAGCCACTCAGACCAAGCATTCTTTAATTCCACTACCATTAAAATCCATCAGAGTGGTAGTGAGGAATTGGCTGTTTTAAAATGGGACTACCTTATGAAATGAGACTTCAAAAGACACCTGAGACCCAATAAACCATTCACACTTGTTGACATGAACCTACCTTATGTTTTTTGCTTTGTTATATGTTCTTGTGCCAAATCTCACAGCTTTCTTCTAATTTTCAATGACATCAAGTTCATCACTGTTCAATCATTGAGCCATTAAGATGCTGTTTAAGTGTCTCACACAAAGCAGTGTGTAACCAGCGAGAACCCTTCACCTGTTGTAGTCTGCCCAGCAAACTGTACAATTGGAGGTGACAAGATTCAACAAAAGAGGCAAGAAAGTCCTAGGGAAGGTGTCACTAGAGACAGAAGTTTCTCCATGATGGAACGACTCGTCAAGCAATAAAAGGCCTGGATTGATTCAATGAACTATGCACACGGGTTGTTCTCAACCAGACATGTGAAACCCTGAACCCATTCATCCACCTGCTGAATTCAAGCTACATGCACCTGCTGAGACTGGTGTACACAAAGGCCTTTCTAAAGGCTTCTACAACTGCAAATACTACATCACAAGGACCACAACAAGTGTCTGACAAGTGACCTCTTTGGGAATAATCTGGAATTGACCCACGTGGTCAAAGGGAGGAAACTGTAAGAATTACAGAACCTCAGACACTTTGAACTGCTGAGATGGACAACACCAACACAGTGTATTAACATACAGACATCTGTCTCCACATCCCACTGAGAGAAAATGCGGGAAAACGCCTCTCTCAAATATGCATCAGTTCCTTTTCATCCCCTTCCTTCCCCTCACCCATCCTTCCCTCCACTCTGCTCAAAATGGTCAATAGTAGATTGTAATGTTCAATTCGGCAATTCTGTAGCCAGAAGCCCGTAGTGTGGTGTGTCTCTATACTTCACACTATGTATTTCTATAAAGTCAGGTATGCGTCTTTTACTCGTAGATTTATCTTTGAGAATTCGATGTTTTGTATTGATATGATTTGATATCTCTGAATTGGCTATGTAATTGACATAATACATATTTACCTGACTGATAATAAATTGTTACATTTGATCTTATTCTGTTTTACTCTGCAATTATTGACTCTAGTAGAATACATTGTATCCTTGTTAGCAACATGAGCACCTGAATGAACAAGTAAATATAAAATAAAGAGTCACTAGAATAATCAAATATCAGAAGAATACTAATTAGAAATAGACAAACAACCAATTTACATTTCAACCTAAATTCGAGGTTATAATAAAATGGAGTCAGATTTGAAGTTAACCTAGATTGAATAACTTTGCGCGCTGAAAAGACAGAATACGCAGGAAACCTTCACCCACGATTGGATACCGTCCTTGGACCAAATTCGTGGACCTTACATGGAGTTTTAAGGGTTTTTATTATTATTATTTTAACCTATAAGTTTTTTAACATAATTTTAAACATAATTTAATGATGCTGAAATCAATGCATTGTTGTTTGGGCAGGTTACTGAATTTCAAAGTTTTCTAGAAAGTTTTGAAGGTATATCCACAGTATGTGGAAATAGTTTTGGTGTTAACTTTTCGAACAAAAACCCAACTATGTACAATGCTTTAAGAAACATTTCTTTCTACAAATCTGTTTGCTTGAAGTGTACAGAAACATGGCAAAAAAACAAAAAAAAAGTATGTGTTCAGTTTATATATCTCAGTTTAGCTTTTTTGTTATGATATAGCAGGTGAAATTGATGAATTGTTTGTTTTTTTGAACTTGAAATAGTTTTTGTGGGCGTAAATAATTAATTTGGTTTCTTTGTTATTGTCTTGTGGCTTTGGGTAAGGTTGTTTGTCTCCACATGATCAATTACCCTTGTTTAAGTTACCCAAATTAATTAGTTATAAGTCCTCACCACTTCCTCTTTTTCCTCCTTGTCAAACCATAACAGAACTACTGACCACAAATGGCCATTCGACAGTCAGAATCCTTCTCCTAGCTTTCTCGAGGACTACATTTAGTCCTGGCTCACATTAGCCGCTTTTCCACTGTCGGGCCAGTGCGAGCCAGTGCTTTAAACGGGCCGGGAGCCCTGGGATAATAGCCCCAGACCTGTAGCACCGAGCCCAAAATCACGATGCGTTTCCACCGTTGGGCCTGAAGCTCCGCTGTGCTTCACTAAAACCCACCCTTCACACGCCTCTCTGGAACAACATCACGCAACCCCATCATTTCACCAACAAAGAGAAGTTATCAGAAAACTAATCAGAAATAAGTCACTGGAACTAGCGCGATAACAATACGTACATGATAAAAGTGGCTGTTTGTTTGCATGTTTTGTTAGATTTAAATCCAAAAGCATCAATGTTTTACAATAGCCTATTAAGTGATACATTGATCATAATGAATTAATTGATCAGGATTGAAAATTAGTCACACAGAAATAAAGCAATGTGAACCACTATTTCACAAACGAAAGAGCACAAATAGGCCTACCCTACTTATTCAGTAGAGTCTGTTTCTGTTTATTTGTAGTCACAGTATACATCACGTTAAGTAAGAATGATAATTTCTATATTTTTCCATCAAAAATACGACCTGAGTAGCAGAGGGAGCTCCCGAACAAAAAACATTATATATTTTTATGACACACACGGAGCTAAAGTCTCGAGACGAGACTTATGACAGATAAAATATGTTACTAAATAAATACATGATTGTTATAGAGAATGAGAAGCTGACATCTGATTTCTTCAAGTGGTCTTATTTACCATGTTTAGTATGGTAATGTTAATGGCTAGTGTGCATAGTATTTTGCATTGCTTATAAATATTTCTGCCTTGTATGGTGATCATAATCCACATCGGATCAAGTTATTTCAAACACTCCCTGCTGTCTGAAAGTCAGTTTTGAACTAAAATTATTTTAAAAGTCTTTAATGCTGGTGTTATAGCTGTTAACTTTATGAAATGATCTGCAGCGCTGACGCTCTCAAGACGCGGAGAAACTCCGCCTTTGTTCATAACCGCTCCTCTAGTCCCAGTTGGCCCGCTTTGGCCCAAGGTTTTCATCGGGCCAGAAAACCCCAGCCCTTGGCCCTGAGGAAGCACCGACGAGGCACGATCAAGCCCCGGAAGTGACAGTGGAAACACGACTGGCCCTGGCACGCACTGGCACGCCCGCTTTTGTCCCAACAGTGGAAAAGTGGCTATTGTGCATTTTTCCAGATGAGTCACTCTGAGCTTTCTCCCAGAAGTCCTGAGCCCGGTGGACCCAAGCTGCTGATCCCTGAGGTCCCATGTCCTGAGTCCAGTGGCCCCATGTATGATGCTTCCAAGTCCTGTCACAACTGCTCATTGGTCATTTGTCTTGGACACAGGGGCTTTTCTTCACTCCTTCATCATGGCCTGAAGGCTGCCAAGGGCTGTTATCCCTCTCCTTCACCGTGACCATAGAGGCCCTTCCTCTTCCTCTGTTTTCACCCAGTAGGAAAGACTCATTGGTTCAGCCCAGGAATTTAGTTCCTCCTCCGTCATATCTGTCTGCTCTACCCTGTTCCTCAGCTCCGCCAGTTCCACGGGGTTGATATCTGTCTCCACTGGCTCCAGCATTGTCTTCTGCTCTGTTGGCTCTCCAGAGGCCCTCTGCTCTGGTGGTCACCTCTTCCACTGGCTCCTCCATGGAGGTCACCATCTCTGTTAGATCTGTCTTGGTCTCCACCTTCACCAGCTATGCTTTGGGCTTCTGCCTGCCCAACTATACAATGGTCAGCAGTCCCTGGGCTCTGCCATGGATTTCCATCCCTTTGGCTGCACTGTGGTCTTCCACACTTTTACAGTGCCGGTTCATACACTCTTGCCTCAGATATTCTTGTCACTTTGCATAATTTTAGTAAAAGTTTCTGTTTATTTCATGCATCATCATCCTGTACATGCTAAGCTTAAATCTAAATATGTTACAGCTGAAATGTAAATACACACTGGTTTTAAAGTGGACATCTTCCCCCATCTAACCCCACCCTAACCCCACCATAAATAACCATGCAAAATCCAAAACAGTTACCCTGCAGCAGGAGGAAGAAGATAAAGCTTTCTGTAGATGTCATAGTAGCAAGTCAAAACAGTGCGCAGTGATGTTTTTTTTTTTCTTTAATGAGCGGAACCAATGCCAGGATCTTACCTTGGTTGCCAGTTAAAAACAAAATAAACAAACAAACAAAAAACATTAAGTGTGCAGCACATATCTTTAAGCAAAATAAGTGAATAAACAACATTGGCCTTGGCATCTACTTTAAGCTGCCACTGAAACTGTTTCAAATCTGAACGTGCTCTGTATCATCAATGCCTGTTTCAACGATGACCCAGAAATACTGGAATGTTTATCTTTCAGTTCATTAATTATCCTCTTCTGTTTTTCCTGGCTGGAAAAGAACACGTTTTTATGCACATATTACCATAGTGCCAAACAGTACCCTGGTAAAAGCATATGCATAATATTTCCTGATGTCTTTGCAAAGTCTGTTAGCCTGCATGAATGTCCTGTATGCAAGTGGCTGTTCCTTTAACGAGTTTCAATATGTTTCGAGATATACTCAGACCCATCATGCAGCGTGCAGTCAATAAATGAGAAGTGCAAGTTAATTGATAAGCCATTCGCTTGAAGTGTGCTTGTTAAAGCATGACTGGGTGATAAAACACTGTTCTGAAAATAAAATCTGTATGATTTAATCTGATCTTTAGTCAGCCACTTAGCATTTGTGTAACGTTAAACCCAACAAGCTGTAAATTAGGCTTTGATTGTGAATGAAAGGAACCACACCACCATGTGTTTTATATGTTTATGTTACATATGCATTTTATGTCATGCTTCATCTCTATTCGGCTACAAATCAAATTTCAGAAGAGCACTTGGGAGACCCCACCCCTGAGTCTGTGAGTGGTAAGATTACGAGCCAACAAAATGAACAACAGCCAAATGCAGCAGATGAAACTCAGCTTTTGATAATTGCTACATATGTTGGCAAGAGTTATTAGGATCAGAAGTTTAATTTGTTAAAGGTGAAATGCATAATTTCTGTGCAACTTGTGGCACCAAATGGAGTTTCAATTAAATTAAATTCAATTAAAAGAGTGTCAACAATACCTGCACTGAAAAGTTCATTGCACTCTTTGAAAACTAATTATGAATTGATCAAGACTTTAAACACTTGTGACAAGTTAAATGGATGAAAACATATTTTTGATGAAATAATAAAATGATACAGTGTTTCACAATATCCACAGTTCAGAAGATAACCTACAGTCCCATGTGTAGTTGTTTACTTTAAGTGTCGAGCATTAACCACAAGTCTCGAAAACGCGTCTGGATTTATATCAAACCGTTTTTATTGCAAGATATTGTCTGATAGCAACAGCCTTAGGTGCATTCAGCTTACAACAACATCACTGTCAGCATTCCAACTTTAGCTTATTGAGGAATGCTTTCAATAAGCAGAATGCCTTGGGGGAATAAATGGCTTTGGTGACACTCAAAAACATATTGTTGCCTGCCAGTTTACAGGGAGAAGTATGCCATATTTGTTCTGGGTTCGATACAAACTCTTTACCACATGAACAAACAGAACAAAATTATTAACCAAGTGCCAGGCCTTTTTAAACTTTCAGTATATAAAACACACAACAATTCATTTGTATATGTGCCTTGCATATTTTAGCTATAATTATTTATTAATATCACATCAATATTTAAATTCTGAGTGCAGTGTTTTGTGTAATAACTCTTATCCTGCAGATCCATCCTAAACAGCACACTCAAACACTTTTCATGAGCCAAAACCACTGGCAACAAGCAAATTTTGAGAGAAATGTGTGAATATTTTGGTGGGAACATAATACGAGGCCTATGTCTGTGAAAGTATTACCGCCGAGGCTCAGCTTCCAAAGTGGAACTTGGATTATATACCTGACAACATAATGAGTGATCTCAAAAGATATTTTCTTTTCATGAAGTTTTGAAAATCTGGGTCAAAACACACTGCTCGCCAAATTTATTAAATTGATTTTAAATTTGTTCAAATAATTGCTTGTAAATTCAATTAACATTCTGCTTAACAACTAAACTAACAGATGTATTGGCAATGAAATATTCTAACATAAATGTTTCCAGTGTTTTTTTTTTGTTGTTGTTGTTGTTTTTTTAACAATCAAACAGAAAGCTAAACATTTTCTCTCATAGGGGTCAGTGTAAAAGTTGCTCTTGATAACTTGCTTGTGTTGCTATTTCTTTGAGATGACTCCCAGTTGACACTAAGAAGCCTTTTTTTCTTTCTTCACCTTCACTTGTTAGTTAGATGAAAGAAATTCCTGGCAGACAAATCCTCAAGAGGACAATAGTTTACTTGACATTTCTTACAGAATGTCTGATAGATTGCTGTAACCCACAGTTTGACATACTGGATGCAAAAACCAATGCAATATGTATGACTATGAAATTTGACATGAGACCAAACCCACCAATAAGTAGTCCTACCTCTGACCTCACAGCAGTGTGCTGAAGAATAAGACAGGCACATATTTACTTACTCACATTCTGGGTTTAAAATGGCTATTTTGACCAAAAGCCGTGACCTGTTGGAATTTTAGAAATGTTTAGTTTTATGCAAATTTCAGCTCAGTATCCACAGAATGTTACACCTACATTTTATTCCAGTTAAAATTATTTTGTTTTTAGAAAAAACTTTATTTAAAGAAAAAAATTTAGCAATGCGGAAATAAAAACACCTATTTCAAGATGTATTCCCTAAAAACAAGATATTATCAGTTCGTTCACTATATTATTTCTCAAGAAAAAAAAAAAGTTTACTACTATCATGTACTCTGTCCTTTATTTCATTAACCACTACACCAACATGAAGCCATAACAGTGTTATATGTTATATCGTGACTACAGTTTTAATAGCCTGACAATCCATTAGGGGCCAGCTATTGCTGTTTTGGCATGCACTTGTGGGTGTATAACAAGTAACGATTAAACTGAGCTGGGTGGCTGTGGCTGATGTTTGTACAACAGCATCATGTTAGAAAATTACTGTGCTACAGTCAATGTGAACAAATGCAATTTTAGCACATGGCCAGGTTTTCTTGGGATTCTCTGCAGACACTTTGTGAATCAACATAGGTTTGATGATTTGTTGTGAATGCATGGCAACATTTTTGGATTTTGAACAAACCCACCATAACTGCAGTAAATCTACACAGAAGCATATCATATTCTTTAGTGAATGACTGTCTACTTTAGTTGAACCTTATTTGACCTATTGTAGGCAGATAAGGAGACAGGAGTTCTTGGTTAATAATACGGTTGAAAAATGTAAAAAAGTGAGCTGTGGTGGGCCAATGTATGCTGGAGTGAATTGGAACTCAAGATAAGTTGTTTTTCTCATGTTCTAGGTCCCATATAGTGAGAAATGAATCCATATTTGCGTTGATTTTACATTATTGTGAGAGTCTCCCCTCAGTGAATTTAGCTGATGTTCTCCACTGGAACTGATTAATGGTGTATAAGCTGGTCGGTCTAAAATGACAAATTCATCTATAATGTGGCTAAACTTAGCTTGATCATGTGTGTGATTTACACAAGCAACACATGTAATCAGAGATTGCCTTAGACTTTAACATTGTCCGTCATTTTGACAGACAGGGTCGTAAAAATTCCGTCATGATCTATTATTAACTGTCATTTTAATTTTCAGATTTTAATTATAATAACACATTTAATTGCTTTTATTTTTGTTCACATTTTAATTTTTAATACTGAATCTACAGGACGAGCATATAGGCTTATGCATTTCTTTATTTATGAAGAGAACAGATGAGCAGAGACTATGCGTCACTTTTCATGTTAAACAGCACACACCACAATGACAGCGAAGGCAAACAACAAAAGATGCTAGGGCTGGGTAAAACCAAAAAATATTAATTTTTTAGCTACAGTCTGTTTATTTAACGTAGTAATATGCGTAAAGCTTTGCACGTGTACTTCGTGATAGCATGAACAAACACAGGCACTCAACACTCATCTTTGTCCAATGTCTGCGCTGTTTCTCTCCAGATGTTATGAGCAATACAAAAACCCCTTTTAAACTCCAGTCACTTGAAATCTGAAACCCCTCAAAGAAGCATTGTCAGTACAGTACAGGCTGCATCTCCAGCAGTTTGTTGTTGCTTTTCTTTTTCAAACTGTGAAACAATAAGCCGGAGCAATGATGGAACCTTATCTGAACTGCTTAATTAGTGCAAAAACATTCAAGGTGCTTGGAGCTGAGAGCACAGAGTACATGTGGTTAGAAAAATATGACTGTGTACATACAGTATGATGACATTTATGCCACAGACATGTAAATAATGATTTTTTTTTTAATAGATTCTCATTTTTATGAACCAATATCAATTTTTAAATCCCAATCGATTCTGTTTTCAGTTCATGAATGAACAGTACATATAGTGTGCCTCCCATCCAATAAATCACACTAGGCTAAGCTTTGTGCTTTGTTACTTTTGATATGAGTATGACAGTCTCAGATTTCAAATTCTGCCCATTTTGTTAGGAAATTCAAGCAATAAATACCGTTTTGGCGCTCTTTAATGTGGCGTGATACAAACCCGATTCCAAAAAAGTTGGGACACTGTACAAATTGTGAATAAAAAAGGAATGCAATAATTTACAAATCTCATAAACTTATATTTTATTCACAATAGAATATAGATAACATATCAAATGTTGAAAGTGAGACATTTTGAAATGTCATGCCAAATATTGACTCATTTTGGATTTCATGAGAGCTACACATTCCAAAAAAGTTGGGACAGGTAGCAATAAGAGGCCAGAAAAGTTAAACGTACATATAAGGAACAGCTGGAGGACCAATTTGCAACTTATTAGGTCAATTGGCAACATGATTGGGTATAAAAAGAGCCTCTCAGAGTGGCAGTGTCTCTCAGAAGTCAAGATGAGAAGAGGATCACCAATTCCCCCAATGCTGCGGCGAAAAATAGTGGAGCAATATCAGAAAGGAGTTTCTCAGATAAAAATAGCAAAGAGTTTGAAGTTATCGTCATCTACAGTGCATAATATCATCCAAAGATTCTGGAACAATCTCTGTGCTGTTGTGAACTTTTCTCTTCTACGAAGCAGAGACCAGGAGACGTTGGGATATCTTTCATCCAGAAGTTACTCTTTATTGAGAACTCGCTGCGCGTCGCTGTAGTCATCCAAGTCTAACCAAAGCAGTGATACATTGTAGTTTATATACATTTAGGGGGCAGTGCTTAGGAATGGAACCCAAGCACCTGGGTGACAACCTTAAGACATGCAAATGAAGTATTCAGGTATAGCATACTGCCCCATTTAACGACTCCTAATCTAATCAGCCTAACTGCCCAAAGACGGGGGCAGGGGCAGCAAGAGCAATTACAAACAAAAGGCAAGAGTCTCCGTCGTCTGGCTCATTTCACTTACAATAAGAGAACAGGAACTGGCAGGGACCTCTTGAATCGTTCATCTGATGTCATCATCTTCACCATAAATGCTAAATACAATGTATATAACTTCTTCAGTTTGTACACTATTACATAGGGATCTAAATTAAACATTTAAATAAATTTGTAATCCCACAGTGCATAAGGGTCAAGGCTGGAAAACCATACTGGATGCCCGTGATCTTCGGGCCCTTAGACGGCACTGCATCACATACAGGAATGCTACTGTAATGGAAATCACAACATGGGCTCAGGAATACTTCCAGAAAACATTGTCGGTGAACACAATCCACCGTGCCATTCGCCGTTGCCGGCTAAAACTCTATAGGTCAAAAAAGAAGCCATAGCTAAACATGATCCAGAAGTGCAGGCGTTTTCTCTGGGCCAAGGCTCATTTAAAATGGACTGTGGCAAAGTGGAAAACTGTTCTGTGGTCAGACGAATCAAAATTTGAAGTTCTTTTTGGAAAACTGGAACGCCATGTCATCCGGACTAAAGAGGACAAGGACAACCCAAGTTGTTATCAGCGCTCAGTCCAGAAGCCTGCATCTCTGATGGTATGGGGTTGCATGAGTGCGTGTGGCATGGGCAGCTTACACATCTGGAAAGGCACCATCAATGCTGAAAGGTATATCCAAGTTCTAGAACAACATATGCTCCCATCCAGACGTCGTCTCTTTCAGGGAAGACCTTGCATTTTCCAACATGACAATGCCAGACCACATACTGCATCAATTACAACATCATGGCTGCGTAGAAGAAGGATCCGGGTACTGAAATGGCCAGGCTGCAGTCCAGATCTTTCACCCATAGAAAACTTTTGGCGCATCATAAAGAGGAAGATGCGACAAAGACCTAAGACAGTTGAGCAACTAGAAGCCTGTATTAGACAAGAATGGGACAACATTCCTATTCCTAAATTTGAGCAACTTGTCTCCTCAGTCCCCAGACGTTTGCAGACTGTTATAAAAAGAAGAGGGGATGCCACACAGTGGTAAACATGGCCTTGTCCCAACTTTTTTGAGATGTGTTGATGCCATGAAATTTAAAATCAACTTATTTTTCCCTTAAAATTATAAATTTTCTCAGTTTAAACATTTGATATGTCATCTATGTTGTATTCTGAATAAAATATTGAAATTTGAAACTTCCACATCATTGCATTCTGTTTTTATTCACAATTTGTACAGTGTCCCAACTTTTTTGGAATCGGGTTTGTAGATCGCTGTAGACACCTCAGATCAAGCGAAGTGGCAGTGCATGTGAACTGATCATCTCTTTCGCTTTACTAGTGGATACTCGCCTGTGCGTAATCAAACGCATAGTGAAAGACTCGTGACAGTTTTTTTTTTTTTTTTGTTCTGGAGCTGATGATCCCGTGCTCTGCTGCCACACTGGAGCGCACTCACCACCAACTGGACAGGTGTGGTAATAGATCACCCTCAGTGTAATCTGTCAAAATGACGGACAGCCTTCAGATTTTTCCGTCACTGCTAAAAATATTCCGTCAATGACCTCTGCCTGTTATGAAACTTTTGGCGCATCATAAAGAGGAAGATGCGACAAAGACCTAAGACAGTTGAGCAACTAGAAGCCTGTATTAGACAAGAATGGGACAACATTCCTATTCCTAAATTTGAGCAACTTGTCTCCTCAGTCCCCAGACGTTTGCAGACTGTTATAAAAAGAAGAGGGGATGGAGATTTGACTTTATAGAAAATTAAAATGGTAGCTTTCAACATACTCATGACTGCAAGAGAAATAGACTGTAATTTATTTATGGAGCAGCATGCATTATGAGGGTTTCAGTAGGGCTTATCAAGGTCATTTTTAAGACCAAGTGGAGACAATTTAAGGAATTTATTTAAAATAATACAATATGCCACTATGTTCTCTAAATGGAAAGAAAGAAAGAAAAGAAAAGAAACCTTAAGAACTGAATACCTCCCAACCAAATAATAGTAGAAATAACTTCTACAGCACCCCCTGATCACACACAGCAAAAAAAAAAATTGTAATTTTCCTCAGTATTTCTGTCGTTTTCCAGAGTAAATGTCTAAAGATGATTAAATCAAGGCACATTTACTAGAGAAGCAAATGACACAAGAAGTATGATTTTCTGTGAAATAAATTGAGTTTATGATTGAAACAAGAACAAATAACTGCCAACAAGCTCAGAACAATCTACTTAATTCAAAGGGAAAACACATTTTACTATGACGGATATTTGTTCTTGATTTAAGTGTAAAGTCACTTTATTTTTCAGAAGTTTTCAAAACTTACTTTTACATCTCTAGTAAATGTATCTTGATTTAAGGATATTTGAATTGAAAAACAGTAATACTGAGATTATTATTATTTTTTATTTTTTATTTTATTTTTTGCAATGCATGCAACATTTATTGCCATGGCTTTATCAATTTAAAACTTTCTGTTCTAATGTAAGACATTTTAAGGACTTTTTAAGGCCTGCAGAAACCCTATATTGTACCATAGATGTCTTAAAGACAGTGTTTAAGACTGTGGTGTTGACTCACTATTTTACGTCCATGAGGGATGCGACATTACACAGTCAGAAAAGGTGGCGAGATTACTTTCCTGGAGTGCTGTCTCATATTGGAGGAAGTTACTGAGCATTAAACTAAGATTGATATGTTCTGTAAGTATGCACTGTAACTTTTCGTAACAAATGTATGTTGTTTTCTTGGACGAGAATGAGCTCTGATTAAACTATTATAGCTATCAGCTATAGCTTTGTCACGCTGTGTGGATAAAATGTGCCAATGAGCCAAAGTCAGCATTAAAATGCAGCAATTCATCCTAAAGGGACACATCAAGCTATTACCTGTTGCAAAAAAGTAACTGTTCTGCCGGGCTCCAGGAAAAATATGGAATGTCCCATGGAGAGTTTCTGCAGTCAGACATCAGTCTGGTCATATGAAAAAAACTTGACAGCCATGGCTACAAAAATGCTTAATTTTGTTACTCAACACATGTTATAGAAGTTTTGTGTTTTTGTGGTAGATTTATGTGGATCAACCTTCCTCATGGTAGTCTTGTAAAAAGCTGAGAAATGGTTCGTTCTGTGTCAGCTGAGTGTAAGAAATGTCCAAGTACTCAGCAAAATCAGCATGCAGCCAACAAAATGACATTTTCATTAAATAAACAATTAATTTATTACATAATGAGATTTTTTCAAAGGTTCTGTGTAAAACACTGAGATATTTCTCTTATAATCAAAATGTCCATTCAAATTATTTAGCAATTAAAAAACTATTTTTTAATAAAAAAAAAAAAATATATATATATATTTTTTAGATCAGTGAAGCTTGGCGCAAGCCTTTTCATTGATTAAACTCTTATTTATGAACAATACTGTTATTTTTGAAAACAACTGGAAAATATTCCTAGATGAGAACTGCGATACACCTGTTTTTGACGTACCCCATCACGCACCATCAGAGGAAATTACCTCTTATTTCTCAGGATGTACTGAGGGCATATTCCAAGACAGCAAACAATTCTTGCCTGGCCCCCCTTGTGAAAGGATAAGACGTACCTTTGCAAAGTAATGAGAGAATGTAATCTAGCCAGAGGACAGGAGGCATTCATTTTGCATTTGAGCCACTTGCAAGTTTCAAATTAGCTCCGCAGAATAATCTCAATATTTCTGATGTTTGTTGCTCACAGTTGAGCTCAATAAGAGCACACAACAAGACAACTCATGGGTATAAAACAAGTTATAAAAAAGGTTTTAATTTAATATTAAACAGAGAATCTGTACAGGACTTTTACATACATAATGACCTGTAAAGTAAGAACAGGTACAATCCATGAAAAGTAAGAACAGGTACAATCCGTTTCCTTTGCCATATGTGCTTTTTTTTCACTGCTGAAAGAAAAAAACAAAAACAATCATAATGTTCTGAATAAATTAAGGATATTTTATCCTTTAGTGGTTTGAAATGGGAAGGAAAACTGGTTCTTTTTTGTTTCAATTTGGAGAATGTATTATTAAAATATTTGGTTAGTGGAATAAATAGATACTTTATTGCATATACTCTTTATCACAACTATTCAGACAGTAGGATGTGTATTAATGTGGCATTTAAAATGGACACCTTTTGGTTAGTTGTGAAATACAAGATTTATTTTATGCTTGAGGAAAGCTAGGAATTTTCCTATTGTCTGCTTTGTTAATTATTCATACTCTTGAGGAACCATAATAGTCATGTATCAAACTAAGAAAGGCTGTATTAAATATGAATTTTTTTTTTCTTTTAGAATAAGCCAATGTTGCAATGTAGAGTTTGCTGTACAGCACTTTTTTTAAATGAATTGTTCAAGAAATATTTTAACAAAGTCCTTTAAACACATTACATGATGGTGACTGGTCTGAACAGTTTCAAATATTCCAAGTCCTGTGTATGATGCTTATTTAACTCCATCGTGCACATCTGATTTGGAAGTCAGATAATAGCGGCAAGTCGATACAGTCCATAATTTAGACCCTCACAAATATCTCACCGGAATGTGACTCACATAGTCACACTGAGAGTGGCAGTCAATGCATGGCTACTTCAGAGATGTGTTAGCTTAGGTGCTGTTACGTAAAGCTTTCACGTTGACAGCGTAAGTACTTCTCTCTGCTCTTTAATTCTCCCTTTCAGTAATGGAATTCCAACAGCCTTCCTTTTGGATAGACATGAACCTTTTCTCTGAGGTGATTCTCCAGGTGTTGGGACAGGAGAATGAAGAAGCAGTCCAACGGATGAGTGAATATCAGTTTAGTTGTGCTCCAATGGACAGTCATGTTGACCTCCCATACTGAAGGAGAACAAACATACTGTTACTTTAAAATCTATTGATGAAAACAGTTACATTGCATGTGCCTACATTTTCCACCTAATGGCTGCTGTTATTGTTATTTACATAAAGACAAATTTTACTATATTACTACTATATATTTATGTTCCACATGTCCCATTCAGATAAGACACTTTGCATTTTAAAATCCAGGCTCATTGGAAAAACCTGCCTGTGGTGACAATACTGCAAAATAACAGGCAAATGCAACGCTATACCAGGTGAGCTAAAGAGCAAGTTTACTATGTCAGAAAAGCCAAACATATGCAGATTGTTATATGATGCAAACATGAATTTACATGTAAAGAAGAGTGCCTTGGATTTCTCTTTTTTACATTCATTGGAATTCCCGACCCCAAAGAGCACCTTCAGATATATATTTTTTGAACTCTCTGAGCACCCTGGACTTTTTTTGTCTTTTCATGAATTTACATGTATTCGTTTACAAATCATGTGCTATGGTGAAAGTGTTTTGAGATCATGACATGGTATTGGGCAAGAAACCACATGCAATTTGTGTAAAAAAGGAAACAACAGTCCTGCAAGTGGAATCTCTAGTGAATTACATGTATATACACATTTTTTTTGAGTTTTGCAAAAATGTAGGTAGAAGCACATTTTCCAATAAGTCTATGTTGGTGTTTTAGTGGTCTGAGGTTTTATTGTTACCTTCGACTGCAGAAAGCAGTACACTCTTGGTCGCTGTGTAAAGCACACATGCAGCGCTGACCTCCAAGTCTGCCCTTGGCAAAACGCCGTACCCGCTGGGAGCCTCTATAACTCGACAAGCCGTATGGGACAGTGCGCCTGCCAATACAAAAAGGTTAAAATCTTTGAGTTACAGAGAACACTACTGCAGCACTGGCAAATGGTGAAAGTGAGAAATGCTTTCAGTTCTTTGAAGTAGTAAAGAACTTAAACCAGCAAGTCTTTTTTTAAAGGAAAGTTCAAATTCTCCCTCTAAATTGTACTGTATATCACGTCTCCATTCACCTTAAAGTGTTGGAAGCTAGAAGTTTAAACCAGAAGGTTTTAATGTGTGCTGAGAGTCTTTGTGCAGTGTTTCAACACCCTGTTCAGTTTGATCTTTCTTTTGCACTCACAGAGCAGGTTACATACACAATCTGCCAAGAGGTCTGAAATGTGACACTGAACCATGCATAATGCGGAGGTCAGAAAATATGGAGTATGGATGTGCTGGGAATCCCAACCCCACTGCACAAATACCTAGAAGCATCACAGAAGCATCAAAACATCAATTTGAGAGAACTGAACTTGTCTTGATAGCAGTTAGAATTATTAAATTAGCCAAAATATTTAAACACACACACACACACACACACATACACATACATACACACACACACACACACACACACACACACACACACACACACACAAAGGGCGGATGATGAGCAAAGGATTTGAGGATGAATGATGCTTCAATTCTGCTGAAATCTCCAGAGCTTTCATACAAAAACTATTAATGGGCAACCAAGTTTAGTTAGACAAGGTAGCTCGTTAGTAAGCAAATCAATCAATCAATCAATCAATAAAAATATTTGACAGTAAGAATAACAAGTACAATAAAACACATAAAACTTGGCGTTTTATTCAAAATACATCTCAGCTCAAAAGTGTGGACACAAAGACTTTTCATTCACAACAGGCATAGTTTGCTTTTGTTTAACCTTGATTACACTTCAACTCATTGCAGGCCACCCAATAGTTCATTAGGCTTCGTGTTTTTCTGGTAACACCTCAGAACAATTCTCTTATTTTTACTGTATTGAAAATAATAAAGCAGACTCTGAGGCTCAGTAAATCTGAACAGCTGTACTCAGGGAGCCATAGGCCTCATCTGCTAAGAGTTACTCCTGCACACATCCTGTCATGCAAGCATCTCTTTGATCTCAGCCCATTCTCTTTAGCCATGACAAGTGCCTAGAGAAGTGGCGGAGAGTATTAAATACTCTCAGTGAAAATAATTATTGTAGCTATGTTGACCTACATTTCAAGATTTATGATTAATATACTAAAGCTGCAGTTCTTCTTTACAAACAAGACTTATGACAAATTCTCTTCATTAAAAGTTAATATATTTCATATATAACATTTTCCCCCCACACATTAAAATGACAACTTTGGTTGGTAACATATAGGTAATTTACTAAGACGGAGCCTGTAGCAGAAGCTGAAACATTTCCCCCAATAACTCTTAATAAAGATAAGTTTCTCTAATCATGAGCAATAAATTGTTATAATGAACATTTTGGATAAGAGTGATGCATGTGACTTGTTTAAACTACACAAGGAGTTTGCAATCTTATCTGTGATAAAGAAGGAGGCAGGCCAGAAATAATTTAGTTTTGACAGAAAGGAGAATGTTTGTCCACGTGTCTCTGTTGAGATTAGTTCACTTTTGCTTCTAAGAGAACTAATGTGAACTGTTTTTCATTTTAGCGACCAAATTTTCATTAATTTATTCTTCAATTTTTCTTCTAAGTAGACAGTGGTTTGTTTATTTCATCATTTTTTTTTTTTTTACAGTGGGATGAAGCTTCTCGTGCATCTTTACCATTGTATCTGCACAATAGCAAGTATTTTTAAACACTTGATTATGAGTACATTTTCACTACATTGCACTTAAATGAATTTTCATTGAACATATTTGCTTAGTAATATTCATTATTATGATCCAGAAACCCTTGCCACATTAAGTTTTATTAATTAAAAATGTTTTGGTGTCTTCATGCCCTAATTGTGTTTTAATAAAGAATAGCCTATTCATAAACATGTAATCATATTGTTTTGCTATGCTATGCCACATAAAGGCTGTTTAAATCAAAGTTTTATCAGGACTAAATGCAACCCTGTCTTTAATTTAAAAGTCAGAGGCACAGTAAATCCGTCCAAAATTATCCCACTCTGCAAAGAATAACCTTTCACGGGTTTCAAGTCAGCCAGCCTTATAAACTTACTCTGGTGTGTTGATCCAGATGATGTCCAGGTGACAGTAGTAAACACACTCTTTGTCTTTGTATGAGTAACACGTACATCTCTTGGCTCGCCTCCGAGGTTTCAGAATCTGGCAGAAATAACACGCTCCGGGTTTTAATCCAGACTCACCAAACTGCTTCGGAGTCGCACTTGATACTTCGGTTAAATCCTTCGCGCTGTTTTTCATGAGCGCATCTTGACGAAACGAGGAAAATCCTGCATATGAAAATGCTTTAATTAGAACAAGTGGCAATTCTATACATTTAAATAATCTCATGTTGTAACAGGACTAAAAGGACCCTATAAACGCCGATAAACGCCATTCTATCTGACACGCATTTCGATTAATCGTTTTACACATTTCTGTTTTATTTTACATGTTACCATAAACGTCCATTTACTTAAAACGTAGGCTACTTCATGTGGTAAGCATTTATTAAAGTAAAAAAAAAATACAATTTACCCTAATATGGGTGACATGGGCTACAGAATCGAAAGTAGCCTACTTTAAGGGTCAAGCCTTAGGTTAGATTGCAGTCTAAACCCACCGTTCGCCGCTGCGACTGTTAGTCCAATAAAAAGCAAAATTCCCAAATGTATTAATAATGACACCCTGGCCATCACTGTTATTGCCGATAGTCTCCTTGAACAAAGTCAGTTTAAAATCCAGGATTGACCAGAAGTGCTGAGTGATCCAACTGCAGTGAAAAGTGACATTTTCTTCGTCACTGGCTTATTCCCACATGAATTATTCCCTCTCTGTAGTGTTTTCAGGTTTGTGGGTTGACAGAAGAGTGGAGCGCGACAGAACAGCATCCTCAGTTGCGCTCTTGGAGGCTTTATAGTGAGCACCTATCAGCCTGCGAGGCACCACCCGCTGGAACACCGCACTGATGTTTTGTCACAGCTGAATCAGTTATCATATGTATGTCATTAAATCACGTTTGCACGCACGCGGTAGAACATTATTTTAATGCCAATAGCACTTTATCAAATAAGATCGACATAAATTACATGCTCTATCAGCAGTCCCATTAATCAAAGGACCACACTGGTGTTCCAGTGCTTAAAATGCAGCTGTAGACAAGAGCTGTTAGTAAAATGATTCAACTAGGCATAAGAGGGGGCAAATTGTAAATTTGTAAATTGTAAATTCACAGAAAATTGTATCCAGTGCATGTGTTGGCCTCAACGTTGCTCTTTTAATGCATTTTCTGACTGAAAGACAGACTTCTGACTTTTGATGTTCAAACATAATTGCAGACATAAACAGTTTTTCAGAAATTATTTTACGTCTCACATCATTATACAATTTACCTGAGATTTTAGAATATTCATTCTGTAAAGCATTGTTGGCAGATAAAGTAACTGCTAGTATGTATCAAAATGACCTATAAATGTCAGCATCACAAATATTTACAAAGGAGAGTGTGAACTGAAACTGTGATGCCAGATTAACTGATTGATTGATTTAATCTCGAATATACCTTCCAATATAAACAGTGTCCAGGCATCTTATCTTACTTTTATTTTAAAAGTTTGCTGTCCATCCATGACATGCAGTAACAATCAGATTCTGACATGGCCTTCAGGTCTTTACTTGTCAATAAGTTTCCAGATAACTTGATTATTTTTTTTCTTTGTCTACTGTGTCGGCCAAGTCTCATTTTATACATTTTACTTCAAAAAATGTGAAAAATTCAAACAATTGAACAAATAATGCAAACAATAATGAAAAATAGTGCTAAGAATATTATAGAAGTAGTAAGCACTAATAGTGCTAGAATATAAGAGAAATATTATTCGAATCATCTTTAACCTTTTTATAGCATGTAAAACTAGTTCAAATATAAATAATTTACAGTGGAGTCGAAAAGTCTGAGACCACAAAAAAAAAAAAAAAAGAACAATTATATCTTGTGATTTTGAGAAATGTTATGGTGTAAAATGAATAATGTATATTTAAAATTATGTTCTAGGTCACACATTAACTGAAAGTAAAAAAAAAAAAAAAAAAAAAAAGTACAGACAGTTTTCTTGCTTACTTCTTAAGTCACGCTGGAGAACACGATCACCCGGTTTTGTTCATGTCAGCTCTTGTTTATTCTGCTGTCATTAATCAAAATGGGAACATTCCTTAGACTAAGACATCCTGACATTTTTTACTCTACTTTTTATTCAAATTGATCTGCTAATTGAATAATTAAAGAATGGTTCAGTAATTAAGAATGGAAAAGTTTAAACCCTGGCTCTCTATCTATTTTTCAACTAGCTTGCTTTTTCCTTCTTTCTGCTTCCATTTTAACCAGAAAGCACATGAATAAA
Source organism: Onychostoma macrolepis (assembly GCF_012432095.1). Taxonomy (NCBI): domain Eukaryota; kingdom Metazoa; phylum Chordata; class Actinopteri; order Cypriniformes; family Cyprinidae; genus Onychostoma; species Onychostoma macrolepis. The sequence goes on from NC_081165.1 coordinate 5,308,345, forward strand.
GTGGAAATAAAGTCAGTTGAAAGTAGAGGTACACCATAAATCACCTTGCACATGTCATGGGAATGTACAGCATGGGATTAAAATCCTCATTCCACATGGATCCCAGAGGGAAATTAATCTTGAAAAAACAGTCATGTTGGGGCCCTAGTGCCTGCCGGTATGAGGCATATGCAGTATAAAAGCTTACACAAAAGAGTTAAGAATGTATAAAGAGATTTTAAATATCAAGTCATTCAAGTGGTTTGCTGTTTGATGGTGGTTTAGATTGTAGTTCAGTATAGTTTTAACTGAGAATCTTTTTGCAAGGTTTTAATCAATGGCTGCTTGTGTGGCCAGTTCAGTTTCATTTATTTACATTCTCACTGAATTTAACTTACATTACACCCATAATTGACCATGACGTGATTGAATCCTGGTTTAGGGTGCCAGTGATAACACATCTTGATATTTGGGCTTTGCATCACTTAGCATATGATAACTAATACTGACATCTCAGCCTGAAAACGATCTGTTGAGCAGGGATTCTGCAGAAATCACAGCGGGCACCAAGACCTATAGCCATTAGGGGTGGCACGGTACATGTATTCGTACTGAACCGTCACGGTACGGGCATCTCGGTTCGGTGCATGAGGCCTTACGATGAATACAGGCAATTCACCCCCAATCCAGAAGGGGGCGCCCACAGTAATGCAACGCTGTTTCATAACCGTCAGCAGAAGAACAACAAATACAGAGTTGTGCACTTGAAAACAAAGCCCACTAAACAGTGACCATGTGCTGATTCTGAACGCGTCTCTCACATAGACTGACAAAGGAGTATACTTTAAAGGCTTGCGCACTCAACTGTTTGCGAAATGGAGCTTTGTGCTGGTGTATCCTACCTCTCTCATTCGGCACAAATCCAAATATTCCATAATATTTCCATATTTGCGATGTAACGTATCTGAAATCTAAAAATAAATGAAAAGAAACTGAGCATAGTAGATTTCTTTTTTTCCCCCCTGTTGTACCGAAATCGTATCGAACCGTGGTATGTACCGAACCGTGACATCTGTGTACTGTGCCACCCCTAATAGCCATAGTCTTCAGACATTGAGATACATATTAATATGTGTTTATTACAAGCTCTTTGTGAAATTACCACCCAGTGCCAAACCTGAATGGAAACCCAGAGCTTACTCAATGTAGAGGTAATATCTTAATATCAAACAACACAAGAAACCCCTTATTTATGATTGTAAGGGTGCTATGAAAATAATTTACAGTGTAATGCAAATAAATGAGGATGGGGCTGTCCAACTCAATAATAAAAAAAACAAACAAACAAACAAAAAACAAAACAATAAATAAATAATAATAAATAAATAAAAATAAAATAATCATATATGTGATTATATGTCTAGTCATCTGATGTTTTACAGTAATGTTTATGATGCTTTTTTTGTGGTTGTTGTTGTTGCTATCACTTAAGAGTTCAGCAGTCCTTATTCCCCTTCGTTATATGGAAAAGGTATTCACCTAAAAGTTCACCTTTTATGCTCTATGGCAGAAATAACATAATACAGATTTTGGAAGGAAGTAATGTAAATAAATAATGAAAAGTCTCTGTATCAACAGTAGGCCACTGAAAAAAAAGACTAAAATGGCAAGTAGCTAAAGATTTACACTTCTACTTGTAAAAAGATTTGCACTCGCATGTTTGATACCTCCACAGAGACCATTACCTGTCATCTGTCTGCACACACAGCTACGACTCCACTAAGAGCCACTGACTCTCACCACACATGCACTCCTCATGAGAACTGCACAAGAAACACGTTTGACAGTGAAATGCTGCCAGGCTATGACCTACAAAACATACAAAGATCAAACATATGTGATGAAACTATTTCTAGGATTTTTCTGTTTCAAGGATTTATGCAATCTTTAACTAAAAAACAAAACAAAAAAACATTACCTGGTAAACCTTAAACATATTTAATTTCTCTTTTTCATTTAGTTTAAGTTGAAGTTCTAAAATAACTAAACTAAACTTATTGTAGACATTAAAAACAAAAATGAAATAAATAAATAAGCCACAGAATTACTAGAACATTAACTAAAATGAAAACAGAAAATATTAAAATCATATTCAAAAATGTCTGGAGCCTGCAGCACTGGTCATACCCCACATTAATCTGAAACTCATCTGAAGATGCTTACTGGAGATGGTAGATTAAGACTAACTCATTTCTTGTCTGCCTTTTAACCCTGCAACATCTGAGAGCAATTTTACCCTCTTAGCCATGACCCATAGGTTTCTCGTGAAGCAAAGTGCAGAAATAGGAAAAGAAGTGGTGTGCAGCTGAAATTTATTAGACAAAATTAGGATCTGACTTGGATTTTTCAGGAGACCTTCTACATAAACTCCTTTATGTCTTTGTTAGAATGAAATCTATATACTATAGCTATATTAATCTACACTTTCAAATAAATGTTAAATAAAAAATGTAAGGTCCCACTTTATATTAGGTCAAGTCAAGTCACCTTTATTTATATAGCTCTTTTAACAATACAGATTGTGTCAAAGCACTTAACAGTATCAAATTGGAGGATAGAGTGTCAGTAATGTATAATGATAAGATTAAACACTCAATTTTCAGTTAAAGACATTTCATTATTGAATTCAGAGATGTCATTGTCTAGCTCAGTTTAGTTTAAATAGTATCTGTGCAATCAAATCGACGATAATTGCTAAAAATTAAGTGTCTCCAACTGAGCAAGCCAGAGGTGACAGCGGCAAGGAACCAAAACTCCCTCTGTGACAGAATGGAGAAAAAAACCTTGGGAGAAACCAGGCTCAGTCGGGGGGTCAGTTCTCCTCTGGCCAGACGAAACCCGCAGTTCAAAAGTTTATATTTCTATTTTTTATTTTGTTGCAATTTCTAACAATAATAGTATTATGTAGTTAGGTATTTTATTATATTTTTAGTTATTTTGTTATATTTTTAGTTTTATTGTATTTTAATCAAGGTCTTCACTGGGGATATGTCTCTGAGGCTAATCCGGGTGTCCTGGTCTCCACTGACGATCAGGGCTGTAGACATCATCTCTTGGTACCGATCCACCATCTGATCGGATACGGACTGAGAAACAGAATAGTAAAGAAATAGACAAACACTAGCACAGATGCCACTCCACCTACGATGCAATGAGCACATCGTGTGCCATGGGGAGTGCTCCCGGTTCCGGTTGATAACTTGATTAGGTGGCCTTAACTACTATGTACTTACATTTAAATTAATCATTTGATACAATGCACTTATTGTGTACATACATGTTCTTACGTTATACTTATATTGTTAATAATACATTTATGTAATTACATATGTAATTAATTTACATTTATAATTGCACTGTTGACCCATCCCTTACACCTTAACCCACTCTTAAACCTACCCATACCACCAAACCTGTCCCTAACCTTACCCGTATCCCACCTCTATAGCAGCAAATGTGTTTTGCAATACAATATGAACACAATAAGTACATTTTACTTATTTTTTGATGTAAATACATAGTAATTAAGGCCACCTAATATAAAATGTGACCAAATGTAATTACAGTTTCACAAAGTGGATGTTGAACCAAATCAACTCTTAAAATTCTCCCTTAACTTCAGGAGGATCTTGCCCAACAGGTGGTTTAACCATATAGCTACTTTTTCAAAAGCAGAACAGGTGGGCAAAGCAATGCATCACACAACTACCTCATTACCTTGTTAATAACTCTTCACAGTATTAGTTATGAATTACCTGATAGCCCATCTCACTAACCTTTCTTCACAGCTGTTCATCCATATTTCTCCTAAAGCATTTAACCTTTTGACCATTTCAACTTCTGCATATCTGTAACCTTTTATATTTCAAGTAAAATACATTTTATACATTGTTTGATGGGATTGTTTTTCCCACACCAGTACTACATGACTCACTGCAACTGCATAAATTAGAGTTATTGAACATTGTCTGTAATGTTCAGTAAGGAAGCATTATTATGCATTATGGACTTATATTTTAGCCAGAAGTGGTGTTTTGAATTTTAAAACGTCTTACAAACACACAGCTTTTCACTTCATAGTAAATTAAGTGATGGACTGGAGTGGTGTGGATTACATGTGGATTATTGTGATCTTTTCTGCTCCAATCATCAACAGATAAGGGAAATCAAGCATTAGTGTTTCTTTTCTACATGAAAGATGACCTCACAGCCCTTTAGAGTGATGTACGTGACCCACTCTTTGCCCCGAGGGCTAATTCATAACTGACATGTCTGATCCAATAAGAAGGCATGTGCTTCAGAAATGGAATTAGATTCCTGAAAGGTTTGTAAGAATTACAGAACCTCAGACACTTTGAACTTCTGAGATGGACAACACCAACACGGTGTATTAACATACAGACATCTGTCTCCACATCCCACTGAGAGAAAATGCGGGAAAACGCCTCTCTCACATATGCATCAGTTCCTTTTCATCCCCTTCCTTCCCCTCACCCATCCTTCCCTCCACTCTGCTCAAAATGGTCAATAGTAGATTGTAATGTTCTACATGAATGTAAGTGATATTTACAGTCATGTTTGGTATCATTGGAAATTGTCCCAGAGCGTCTGATACAATGGGCTCATTCTTACAAGAAGTAAACTAAAAGGTAATACAGATCCTAAGAGTTTAGAGATATTTTGCACACTGTAGAGGGCGGGTCAGTTTTCAGTGGTTTCTATGCAAAATGACCTTTTGTCCCAAAAGGTGTTAACTCGGTCAATGCAAATTCCAATCGTTAGCTCCTGTCTCCATCTCGGGGGATGTTGGTCTTGGTCTGGGGTACTTAAGGAAATGTTGCAAAAGGATCGGGGCAATTCTGTAGCCAGAAGCCCGTAGTGTGGTGTGTCTCTAGACTTCACACTATGTATTTCTATAAAGTCAGGTATGCATCTTTTACTCGTAGATTTATCTTTGAGAATTCAATGTTTTGTATTGATATGATTTGATATCTCTGAATTGGCTATGTAATTGACATAATACATATTTACCTGACTGATAATAAATTGTTACATTTGATCTTATTCTGTTTTACTCTGCAATTATTGACTCTAGTAGAATACGTTGTATCCTTGTTAGCGACATGAGCACCTGAATGAACAAGTAAATATAAAATAAAGAGTCACTAGAATAATCAAATATCAGAAGAATACTAATTAGAAATAGACAAACAACCAATTTGCAGTTCAACCTAAATTCGAGGTTATAATAAAATGGAGTCAGATTTGAAGTTAACCTAGATTGAATAACTTTGCGCGCTGAAAAGACCGAACACGCAGGAAACCTTCAGCCATGATTGGATATCGTCCTTGGACCAAATTCGTGGACCATACAAAGTGGTGACCAGCCTCCGTGATCTCCCTACCTAGGCGAGTGATGTCTTTCCAGCGCGAATTTCGGTTTGATTCTCACTGAGGATATGAGGCTTGAGCTCCTTCTTCCCTGTGTACAACTGCTGTGGTAAGTTCGCTCCTTTTACTTATTAAAAGTGTTGAAGGAAAGCTTTTTGAATCTCACATATAGACACATTTTTAGAACGGGTCGACATACCCATCATTAAACCAGAGACCGTAGAAACATGACTTTTCAGGGACAGTATAGCAGCAGTGCAGATCAGGAGATCATGGAAATTCACGCTGTGCATATAAATAATATCCTTCTTCATTTAAGCGGTAAAGGATTGAACATTACATGGAAAAACAATAAAATCATATCCTGGTTTTTGGCCGAAGGAGAAAAATTGGCATCTAAATCAAAATATAAAAAAACAACAGCTGCCATCGTCTACTTGCTTTGGAAAAATGACCTAGAAACATTAGCCGAAAATGAACGCATAATAGAGAGTATCAAAGAAATCGAGAAAGCACATTCGGATGAATTACAAGAGCTTAGAGCACAGGTCGAGGCATTTACATACGAAAGACAAGGTTGGGTAAGAAAAAGTGAAAACATGGCGAGAAAAATAGATGCGCTTCAAAAGAAACTCAAAGCCGGCAATAGTTATGTATCAGCCCTTGAAGACTGCTGTGATAATGCAGCCTTCCCAGTGGCTGCAGTTAAGAAAGCAGCACTGGATGAAACTTTTGATTCTGAGGAAAACGGTGATAGCGATGATGATGATGATGTTGCTGCGTTAGAGAGTCAGACACGGAGAGAAACTCGTAACCGAGCTCCCGTTCAGAGACATGAAGAACAAAATCAGTGAAGTCCAATCAAAGCAAGAGCAAAACCCAGCGAAAAACCACCCAAATCAATCCAAGTCGCTGTACTAAAAACCATGACTAACCCTAATGATGAAATAACCACAATTAGCCGCCCATTAACATACGAAGAGTGTACAAAACACAAACAGATCGTGGGAATGATGCCCAAAAGAGGGCCATTCCAACCCTACTGGGAAACACTGATGTTACAGGCTACAGTGTATAAACTAGAAACTAGAGATGTGTGGCAAATAGCACTCCTTACGATCCCTGAAGAGCTAAGATCGAAACTAAGCCCAGAGATGAAATCCGGTGACATAATCAAACGAAATAATAATGAAACCGACGAACGCATCTATGAATGATTAAAACAAATGTTGCTAGATATGAGGGGACCAACGACCGCGGATTGGAGCAGGATACTAGAAATTAAACAGGGAAGCAATGAACCGTTTGAAACATATGCTGAACGTCTGTGGGTGACATACAAAGAACATTCCGGTCTAGAAAATGCAAGCCGTGATCACGAACCGTTATTACAACTCATAAAAAACAATGCTGGCACTCCAGTCCAAAAGGCATTGTCAAACGGAGTAGATCCGGCCGAAAACACGTTCAGAACGATAGTAGATTGGGGTTCAAGGACAGAAAACAGATGGAAATCAAAGGCTCTCAATATTGCATCTGCACAGGGGTTAACAGAAGGGAAAAGCACAAATTATTCTAGCAGAAATGGGGCTGAAAAGCATGTCCACTTCTTGGAAGAGGTGACTTGCTGTGATGACTCTAGAACTTTTAGTTCAGAGAAAGCATGTGCCACTGCTCAAGATAGAGTGCCAGTTTCAGTTCTTAAGGTGATGCAGCACCATAATAGCACAGAGTCATGTACCAGAATGCATGGTGTAAAGGAAGCATTAGGGAGTCATGAAAAACCTCAAACTCCAGGAGAACACAGCAGACAACCCTATGGCAAAGACAGCAGGTTTTGTAGTTCCTGTCACAAAATAGGCCATACAGAGCAAAAATGTTGGTCACTGGGAAGGGGTAGACCTCCACCTTATTTTCTGAAACATAGGATATCACTTTCTAAAGGCAAAGATCAATTGTTTACATGTAACAAGTCATCCTCAGGTAAAACTCTTACTGAGTTAACTGCATTGCTCATGCAAGGCCTCCAGATACTGACTTCACTTGCTAGTGGGTTAGCAGCTTAATAGCGATGAGTTTAATATGTAAATATCCCAATTTCAATTATCCTGTTTGTATTTTCAAATTTGTAATTGTGCTAAACACAATGTGCGCATATAACACACAGCATAGATGTTTGTGCAACTACATGTACACATAGACTAGTTGAGTTTATTCTTTAAAAAACACATGACTGCTTTACTGTAACTGTGCGAAAAACACTTAGGTTTAAGGTTGTAGATGCTACATGCATACTAGACCGTGTGTCTTGTGTGAAATTGGAATAACTGTTATACTGGAATTACATAGCAATTTTAAGTTGCATGTGTGTCTATCTATGTTAAATTTGTTTGTCTCCTGAGTGGTACACTCTGCTATTTTCCATAGCTGCAGTTAAACCAGGCACAGGAGCATATAATTGCTATATGGCCACAGAATGTTTTCACAATTGTCTTAACAATGAAATTATCAGCAAGACCAAATGAAATAAATAGGCCTTTGAAACATAAAAACAATGACTGTGCATTGCATCAGCTCTGAACCTGCTCAGCTCCTCAACACCTTTTCATATTCAAATGAATTAACACGTGAATGCAATTTGTGACAACTTAGATCTTGTTGCAGATTGATATGCTACCCAGTGCCAAGAGGGAGGAGATGAGATGTGTTTTCATTTTAATAGTGTGGCACAAGTGATAGCAAACCAATTCATTCTTCGCTGGGTAACACCAACCAAAAAATTAATCTGATCAGAAGGACTGGTTAGCATTAATATTCCACAGTTAAACACCAACTGATTTTCTAAATTTACTAGAAAAATAATGAAAGGGAGGTGAAAAATACTCAAAATTAACTGGGTTCTCTCAGTATTTGTGAGAACCCAGTTATCATAGTGTTCCGTACCTAAACTGAGACAAATCCCACCGGCTTCCAGAAAGCACTAGGCCTCATTTCTACCTGGAAGATTATCTGATCCTAAGTGGTGTGCGCTAAATAGAAGTGGAAACTGCAAAATGTTGGTGTTGAAAATGTTGATTATTGATCATTGTATCACCAGGTGGAGCATGAGTAAGGCAGGGCAAAGCTTAGCCTTCCCCTGGCCAGAGGTTGGAAATTAACAAGGGCTTGGGACAAAAACGCCACTGCACAGTTAAACTAAATTCATTACGGCTGTCACAAAAAGAATGAAAATGAAATAAAGTTTCAACATTAAATTTAGATCTGCTAATGTTGCATCATATTTCTTGTGTTGTGCATTAACCAATCACACAAGATTCTGTTGAGTTTATGAATGCAATGACCAATCAGAGGAGTTCAGATTAGTCATCGCTGAAACGCCCTGTGTTCAGTGTGTGTGCTCGCTGATTTAAGTCTGCACACTTGTGAAATCTTTCATCAGGTAAAATCTTACAATGTTTTTATTAAATTGTCATCAAGTTAAATACAAATTCAGCTGTATACAATATTTTTTAAGTTAAGTCAACATCACTTTTTACAGTGCAGGTTTATTATATGTGTACTTAATAGATTACACTAACATTAGGCTCTTAGCCTTACCCTGCAGCTGGTTCACCCACCGCCTGTGCTATCACGGAAACACAGAAGCAGGTAGACAGCAGACATGTGACCAAACCGCAAAACTACTTTTCGCCTCTGAGTACTTGTGATTGGATCACGACAATGTATTTCAATACCAGATGGAATCAGGGCCTCAGAGGAAATACCTCTCTTTTTTCTCCTGGTGTGTTCTTTCCTGTATTTACAAAGTGGTCTATAAATGTGGGCCTCATTTATAAAATGTTGCGTAGAAACCCTCATACATTTGATCTAAGAACATTTCTCAATTCTGAAGTAAACACACACACACACACACATATGTATCTCTTCCAGATCTAAGGTCTATAAATTGCAAATTATCTTGAAATTATGCACAGCTGAATGGTTTTAGATCTCAGTCTTTTAAACGCCCTGTAATTATTGTCATTAGCATATAAAACAGCACCAGGCAATGACAGCATCCTTTACTTGAAACTGGCGAGAATTGCTTCGATTTCCAAATACCCGCAGTGCTCTGACTCTGCCACAGGGAAAACTGGGTACACTTGCTTATAACCGGATAATAAACGCTAATTACTTTCCATGTCAAAAACCGTTTTCATATCTCTGAACATTGGAGGGAGTGCACACACTCTAAGAACAAATCAGTGTGTATTAGGGGTGGCACGGTACACAGATGTCACGGTTCGGTACGTACCTCGGTTCGGGGGTCACGGTTCGAAACGATTTCGGTACAACAGGGGGGAAAAAAGAAATCTACTATGCTCAGTTTCTTTTCATTTATTTTGAACAGACAGTTGTGCAAATTGTAAAAAAAAATTCCATCTAGATGTGAAACCCTAGACACCATCTAGGGTGTTCCCAAGATGGCGGCGCGAGTACATCGCGAGGCTCTGGGTCTCTCCAGATTTTGCAATTTTGCGATATTTTTCTTACTCATCTCGGGACTGTTCGTGCAGAACAGTTGTGCCTTTACATCGTACACCCGTTGTGAGCTTTTGGATATCAGTTTGCGAATTTCCGACACTTTTATGGACAATCTTCAACTCCTTCCTGAGATCGCTAGGACACCCGAGGCTATGCACCCTACCCGGCCGGGCGGAAGTGCTCGCAGGCGGCGTCGAGATCGTAAACAAAGGCGGGGGAAGCGCGGAGGACTAAGAGCTAAGCTAAGGCTAACACCACACCGGCTCTCTTTACCCAGCATTTTCCTTGCCAATGTACGGTCGCTAGTGAACAAAATGGAGGAGATTCGACTCAGCATCACACACAGCAAGAAACTTTTGAACTGTAACGTCCTAATCTTCACGGAAACCTGGTTAAACAGCGGAATACGGACACCGCTATTGAGCTAGCGGACGCCACACACTCGGGCGGATAGAACATTAGATGGCTCCGGTAAGACCAGAGGTGGTGGATTGTGCATTTACATTAACAAAGCTTGGTGCACAAACTCTGCTATTGTTGGGAGTCATTGTTCAGCTAACCTTGAGTTTCTCATGGTTAAATGTAGACCGTTTATCTACCGGAGTTCACTTCCACCATTATAACTGCAGCCTATATTCCCCGGATGCTGATGCCAAGCTTGCTATGAAAGAACTTCACGCAGCCATCAGTAAACAACAGACTGATCACCCGAAGCGGCTTTTATTGTTGCAGGTGACTTTAATCACTCAAACTTAAAGTCAGTGCTACCCAAGTTTCACCAGCATGTTTCCTGTCACACCAGAGGAAACAAAACCTTAGACCATGTTTACACAAACATGGCTGGAGCTTACGTTGCGACACCCCTCCCCCACCTGGGACAGTCAGATCACCTTTCTTTGTTCCTCACCCCCAAATATGCACCCCTCATCAACCGTGTGAAGCCATCAGTGAAGACCATCAAGGTGTGGCCTGCGGGGGCAGATTCCACACTCCAGGAAAGGTTTCTACACACAGACTGGAGTATGTTTGCTTCTCAAGCCACCAGTGGCGCTCACACAGACATTGACTCTTACACCTCCTCTGTATTGGATCATATCAATATCACCATTGACAGTGTTACAACCCAGAAACAGATCACCACATATCCAAATCAGAAGCCTTGGATGAACAAGGAAGTGCGACTCCTGTTGAAGTTACGCAACACTGCCTTCAGATCAGGAGATGCACAAGCCTACAGCACATCCAGAGCAAACCTGAAGAGGGGCATCAAAAAGGCCAAGCACTGCTACAAGCTAAAGATAGAGGGACACTTTTCCAACTCTGACCCTCGACGCATGTGGCAGGGCATTCAGGCCATCAGTGACTACAAACCCACCCACTCCACCCCCGCAGCCACTGATGTCAACTTCCTGAACGAACTAAATTACTTTTATGCTCGCTTTGAAAGAGACAACAGAGAAACTGCCACCAAGCTCAATCCCTCAGCTGACCACCCACCAATCATACTCTCCTCCACAGATGTCTGCAAGGCACTGAGCCGGATCAGCGCGCACAAGGCTGCTGGACCAGACAACATCCCTGGTCATGTTCTCAGGGCATGTGCGGAGCAGCTCGCTGGGGTTTTTACAGACATTTTCAACCTGTCTCTTGCCTAAGCAGCCGTACCAACATGCTTTAAATGCACTTCCATTGTGCCAGTGCCAAAACACTCTAGTCCGAGGTGCCCTAATGACTACCGCCCTGTAGCACTCACACCCATCGTCATGAAGTGCTTTGAGCGGCTGGTCCTGGAACACCTAAAAGACTCTCTACCATCCACATTGGACTCACACCAGTTTGCCTACCGTAGCAATAGGAGCACAGAGGACGCAGTTTCCATGGCACTGCACTCTGTGCTCACTCACCTGGACAATAAGAACACTTATGCACGTATGCTGTTTGTTGACTTCAGCTCAGCATTCAACACTGTCATCCCAACCAAGTTAATAGCCAAACTTGGAGACCTGGGCATCAATACCTCAATGTGTAACTGGATTTTGGACTTCCTGACCAACAGACCCCAGAATGTTCGATCAGGATTCACCTGCTCCACATCCATCACACTTAACACTGGTGTACCACAGGGCTGTGTGCTAAGCCCGTTTCTCTACTCCCTCTTCACCTCCGACTGCAAGCCTGTGTATGGATCTAATTCCATCGTCAAGTTTGCAGACGACACCACGGTGATTGGCCTCATCAGTAACAACGATGAGACTGCCTATAGGGAGGAGATCCAGCACCTGGCCACATGGTGCACTGAAAATAACCTGCTCCTCAACACCACCAAAACGAAGGAGCTCATCGTGGACTTCAGGAAGGAGTCAAGAGGCACACGACACCATCCACATCAATGGAATGGCTGTTGAGCGTGTCTCCAGTTTCAAGTTCCTGGGGATCCACATCTCGGCGGACATGTTGTGGAAAACCAACACCTCCAGCCTGGTCAAGAAGGCTCACCAGCGCCTCTTCTTTCTGAGGACACTGAGGAAGAATCAGCTCTCCTCTGCTATACTGGTGAACTTCTATCGCTGCGCAATAGAAAGCATCCTGACCAACTGTGTCACAGTATGGTATGGGAGCTGCTCTGTTGCGGAGCGCAAGGCACTGCAGCGGGTGGTGAAAACTGCCCAGCGCATCACAGGGACTCCACTACCTGCCATCGAACACATCCAGAGGAAACGCTGTCTGCATCGAGCTCGCAGCATCCTTAAGGACTCCTCTCACCCAGCCCACAGACTGTTTTCTCTCCTGCCCTCCGGCAGGCGTTTCAGGTGCCTCCGGACCAGGACCAGCAGACTAAAGAACAGTTTCTTCCCCAGAGCTGTCTCTTTACTGAACTCTAACCCCCGTTGATCCACTTCCTCATATATTATTAACTCTTCTCTCCTACCTCACATCTGCCTTATTTGCACTACTGAATGTAAATTTTTATTACAGTAACAACTGTTTACTTTTGTATCTTGCACTACCATACCTAAATTGGACTATGCTCATTTGCACTGCCGACTGTTGTTACATTATCAATGCTTACATTAACATTTTGCACCGTATGTCTAATTGTAATACGCAATCACTTCCACTGCACTTTTACACCTTGTTTATAGTAATAGTCATCTGTATATATATTATATTGATAGTACATATCACCTGTAAATTCTGCTTATAGTAATAGCCATCTGTATATTTATTCACTATACATATTCACCTGTAAATTCTGTATATTTATTCACTATACATATTCACCTGTAAATTCTGTATATTTATTCACTATTCATATTCACCTGTAAATTCTGTATATTTATTCACTATACATATTCACCTGTAAATTCTGTTTATATTAATAACCATCTTTCTATATATATTTATACATATATTCAGTACATATCCTTGTCCTGCACTTATTCAACCATTGTATATACTGCACTTGCTACTATTGCACTTCTGGTTAGACCTAAACTGCATTTCGTTGCCCTGTACCTGTACTTGTGTAATGACAATAAAGTTGAATCTAATCTAATCTAATCTAATCTAAAATACTAAATATTATTACATGTTATATATATAAAATCTATTTTGTTTTCATTGTGAGTGTACACAAATAAAAGCAGTCCTTTATACAGTGATTATTAATAAGACAATAAGTGTTTAAAGTTGATTCTGCTGGTATAAGGAAACAGTTGAAGTGATCGCACCGGAGCACCGTTCTGTGCCTTCTCCGATGAACGCTCTGACGATTTCCTGGTTTTAAGAAGCCCCTCCCTCAGAAATACACAATGGGCTCAGATTGGTTAGCTGGCCCAGTGTGTTGTGATTCGTAAACCATCCAGAAACGTCACACCTTCACCGCAGTGGCATGTGCTGCAGTTGTATTGTAAGCAATGGCATCGTCAATATTGCTTATCCGTTTGAGCCCGATTGAGACCCAGAGAATATTAATGAAGAGGATTGCGCAGAACCTGTGCAAGCACGGCTCTTACAGAACATATCAGAACGGTGTTTTTTTGTTTGTTGTTGTCTCATACTTTTATATACAAGTATTGCTCGCTACCACGTGTGCAACCATGTTTAAGGGGCTGTAAAAATGTGTGGAAAAATTTTCCACAACAAGCATTTTCATTTGTTGGAGGTATTAAATTTCTGTTGATGTGCAATTGTGAAGAAATAGCCAGAACAAAGGCGGGGAGACACTTGCTTGCCATCAAATAAATGGTTTATTGACTCACAAAACCACTGGAGACATTAAAGCTGACCCTCCTCACGGAGGCCTCAACCAGAACTCACCCCTGAGAGAGACAGTAAGACCTTTTTACACCCAAGGGTCAAACCATATCATGGAAACTTAGGGGAAACAAAATATACATACACAAACACCTCAAACTCAATTAAACATTAAACAATTCAAAATAAACTAACATCAATTTAAACAAGATAAATACAAGAATTAAACAATATCCAGTACATTTATACATACAATATATTCCAAATAAACACAACAAACAATGACTCCCCCTGCTTAGCTTAGCAAGTCAACTATGCCTGCATTACCCAGCATTCCATATAATAGTATAAAACAGGAAACAGGAAGGCCGCACTTCCTCTTAACGACCCACCCCCGGAACCATACTGCAGTCATGAACCCAGAGGAAAAAGGTAAGGAAGTGAAATGAATAAACTTTAAATAAAGAAAGAAATTACAAGAAAAAACTCTTGGTGTCTCCTTTCTCTTGATCTAATGTGCACCTTAGACAAGAAAACGAGTCCAAAATTATATTTAAACAAACAATATAAGACAAACATGCATACCAATAAATGTAACCCAAAACAAACAAACCCAACAAAACACACGGCATATACCGAAGATTAAAATTAACTTATGACATCATCACAACAATTATAACATATCCAAAATACCTGTTAAGCTTTCAAATTTCCATCAACAGGTACTCTTGGCCTGTTGGCAATTACTCCCCACTTAAAAAAGCTTCTTTTCCCGAGCCAATAGATACCACTATAGGTAAAATATGTTTTTCTACTAAAAAAGATAGAAATTATGGTAACACTTTACAATAAGGTTCATTAGTTAACAGCATTAGTTAACATGAACTAAGAATGAACAAGACTTCTACAGCATTTATTAATCTTAGTTAATGTTAATTTCAGAATTTACTAATGCATTATTAAAATCACAAGTTGTGTTTGTTAACATTAGTTAATGCACTGTGAACTACATGAATAAACAATGAACAACTGTATTTTCATTAACTAACATTAACAAAGATTAATAAATAGTGTAATAAATGCATTGTTCTTTGGTTGTTCATGTTAGTTAATACATTAACTAATGTTAACAAATGACACCTTATTGTAAAGTGTTACCGAAATTATAAAATTAGATCTCTTTTTATTGAAAAAGTTACTACTTTGTTGCCTGTAATCTCTTACTGGAATAGCTTATTTAGAAATTTGAATTGGAAAAAAAATATGGTCTTTGCAACAGAAATACTTCCTAACTAATAAAGTAAAAGAAGTATCTTTTAAATTAATTAATACATTTTACACTGTTAAACATTTTATGGAGAAATATAAGGCTAACATTGATACTAAATGTTCATTTTGTCAATTTCATACCGAAACTGTTTTTAATTTATTCTGGACTTGTCATTATACTGAACAACTCTGGAAAAATATTGGTTAATTTATTAATGAGAATATCCAGAAAGATGTATCCATTACTTTCAAAGGAATTATGTTAGGACATTATGAGGCTGACTACTAAATAAATGCTTGTTTTATTATAAATTTTTCTTTGTAAATTTTATATTCATAAATGTAAATTTACCAACAACAAACCGCATTTTATTGTTTTTTTTTAAAGAAGTTAAAAATGATCTAAATACCATTTCACTGTCAGAAAATAAGAAAACAAGACGAACTATTTCATTCTGCAATGACTTTAATTTATATACTGTAATTGATACTTAAATATCTTACCCTCAAGTTCTTATGTTTTTTTTGTTGTTGTTTTTTTCCTACTTTTTCTCATGTAGGCCTAATCCTTAGTACTTGATTTCAGTTGACATAATGTATACTCATGATACTTTGTGTATTATGGAAAATTATTATTTAAAATGTAAACTCTGTGTTTTTGTATAGCATTAATAAAAAATAAAATAAAATAAAGTTAAAAAAAATGTGTGGAAAACGCTAAGCGCGCCGTTTTCTCTTTCTTTCCAAGCTTGCGCTCCCGTGGCGTCTGCCGTTGCTAAGCAACCATGACCTGCATTCTCCAGGAAGATGCGGAAGTTTCAACAAAGGATAAATGCATTCCCAGCACTAAAAATCGCTTGTGCCGCGTTGGCTCCGCGCCACTCCACTTCCTTGAGTGTGAATACCACGCATCTACATTTGAAATAATGAACTTGAGCGCGCAAAAGACGTGACATGAGAACGGCCCCTAACGCTACATGTATGTGAAAAAATATCTGTTTGTCTATACACATAAAGTGTATAATTGGAACACAGTTCATTGATGAATGAATGAATGAGGCATTTATATAGCGCTTTATTGTGTATTACAATACACACAAAGCGCTTTACAATCATGTGGGGGGGGGGTTCTCCTCAACCACCAGTGTGCAGCATCCACTTGGATGATGCGACGGCAGCCACAGGACAACAGCACCAGTGCGCTCACCACACACCAGCTACAGGTGGAGAGGAGAGAGAGATAGAGCCAATCAAGTGGATGGGGATTATTGGGAAGCCATGACTGACAATGGCCAGTGGAGGGAATTTGTCCAGGACACCAAGGTTACACCCCTACTCTTTACGATGAGTGTCATGGGATTTTTAATGACCACAGAGAGTCAGGACCTCTGTTTAACATCTCATCCGAAAGACGGTGCTTTTTACAGTAGAGTTTCCCCGTCACTATACTGGGGCATTAGGACCCACACAGACTGCAGGGTGAGCACCCCCTGCTGGCCTCACTAACACCTCTTCCATCAGCAACCTAGTTTTCCCAGGAGGTCTCCCATCCAGGTACTGACCAGACTCAGCCCTGCTTAGCTTCCTTGGGCTGCAGGGTGATTAATGGAGCTGACAATCTGAATCAGGTGAGAGAGAGAGAGCTGTGCAGAGCAGGGGATCCTGTTTACATTAGTGCGTTTTCGTTTTAAAATGCATTACTTTTTGTCATTTACACCACTCCAGCGTTTTCGACCCTCGAAAACGGAGACTTTGAAAATGCTGCAGACCCTGTTTAGTTTGAAAACTCTGTGGTTACTTTTGAAAACGATGACGTGGCTGTCTACTTTCGCTCTGTGTATCCTTGATGACCATGTAAACAATAACAATATGCTCATTGTTGTACCCATAGGTACTGTATAGGCAGAATCCCCATTCAACCGCTCCAAGCATGTACAGTAGCTGCATCCGCCATCTAAATAGGGAATCTACCTATAGGGGATGGGGGCGTGACGTCACTGCTCTAGCACCGCGGTGGCTGATGGGAAAAATCGCCATTTTGTGAGGCCACTTGTTGCGACGCACCGAGGAAGTTGTAATATGAATGTTTTAAATAGGATACAGAAATTTAATAAACTGTAAATCAACATATTAAAGTTATTCAACAAAACATTATTTAGTCAAGAGAAGTGAGGGATTTCCTCTGTCTTTTGTTGTTTGATTAACATTAATGACAGACGGCTCAGCTTTATTAGGCTGCTGTCACAAGACCTGTTTCACTTAAGACAAAACCGACAATGCTTATGAGGATACTTGCCAGGATGACCATTTTGACGTTATTTTGTGTGTATTTGGCCACTTAAGCGCAACAAGCTTTGTTTGTTAGCTTTGGATGTGACTGGAGCGCACGAGTACAGAAAGACTTAAAAAGACTTAAAAAGATGTGCAAATAATACATTTCTGTGACTGATACATTTCGCCGCCAACAATGACTGATTAGGCAATTGACAATTCTGTCAACTGTACCGAAACGCAAGCTAAAGTCTTGTATCGCAGCGTGCAGCACTAGATGCGCCGATGTGAAGAGAAGGTCAAAGAGAGAACGCTGTACAGCTGAATCACTCACGCCGTTTTCAAATGACTGGTTGTGTGAATTTATTTACTCATCTAACCTACACGCTATATTGAATAAATGTTTTGCAGGAATTTCCCTCATTTTAAAGTTGAAATTTGCGGGAATATGCACAATCCCACACCGAAATTCAGGACCTGATTAAGCATAATTCTACTGTACATAGAATTGTGAAACATGACTTTTCCAAAACTTTCTGGGTTTATTTATTTTTCCAAAACTTTCCAGGCCTGGAAATTGCTGTTTTAAAATTCCATGACTTTTCCAGGTTTTTCATGACCGTATATGAACCCTGAATGTGACGACTGGGTGCGGTTATCTAAATCAGACAAGAATATAGGTGCGGGTGGTTGGCCATCTTTTCCAGGTACCGGTTTCTTGCGTCCAGTAGAAGTTTGTCTCTGTATAGTACATTTCGTTCTTTTAATCGACTTTTCAACATTGTTTTTCGTTTTAAGTCTCGCCCGATGTGGCCTCACAATATGGCGGCGCCCTCTTGTTTACGTCCCAGAATGCACTGCGCAGTGACGTCGGTTGCCGTAACGCCGCCTAGAATTCTGGGAAACTGCTTTGTTTATCCGCCATATTTGCAGGATAGCGCTGCCTTTCCGCTATTGAGTTTAGGGCAGTATTTGATTTTTTTTGTCGTGATTGTGAAAAATGTCACCATTTTATGCCATTCATGCTGTATCGAGAATTGCCATAGTAGCTCAGATCATCGTTCTGAGAGAAAACTGGATAAAACAGTATGTTTTTTCACCTTTTTTCTATATGTAAACACTTCAAAGGAAGCAGCTCGCAGAGAAGACACTGAATAGTAAATCTGTTAATGTCACTGATTAAACCCACTGCCTCTCACTCAATAAAAGAATCACATTTCTGTGTGTTTTTGAAAGATTTGATTTTGTTGGTTTAATAATTAATGCTACCTTGTATGACTCGCTTGTGAATTAGCAGAACTTGAACAGGGGACTTTCTAAACTGCTTAAAGTGGCTTAATGTACCAAGACAGTGATGAAGACAAAATTGTAAAGCATATACTATGTGCAGATACGCATATAAGCTCAAAATGTGAATGCAACGCGTTTATTTACGTTAAACATTTTCCTCTCATAAGTCAAGTCAAGTCAAGTCATCTTTATTTATATAGCGCTTTTACAATACAGATTGTGTCAAAGCACTTAACAGTATCAAATTGGAGGATAGAGTGTCAGTAATGTATAATGATAAGATTAAACACTAAATTTTCAGTTAAAGGCATTTCATTATTGAATTCAGAGATGAGATAAGAACAAATGCACCGAGACAGTGATAATAAAAGAAAACATTCTGTACACACCTTACTAATAAATCATAATATGTGCAAAAAAACAGATGAGCCCCAAAATATGAACATTAAGCGCTTTCTACATTATGGTTTTCTGAGGGAAACGCTTAATGTTTAAACATGTCGTGTTAATATTCTGGCTCACCTGCATGTCTTAGTACATTAAACCAGCATTTAAAAATGCTACAAAACTGTTCACAAGCACCTAGGGATTTGATTTTGCTTGTCATTTGCTGAAATAAATATAAAAAGTACAGTGAGTTCGTGAAAAATTAATGTTTATAATGACAACAATTATACTTTATCATTTAAAAAAAAGTTTCCAACAAAAGAAATGGATCGACTTCTGTCAGCTTGTTGAACACAGTTTATTTGGATAATTTAATATGATGGCTGAAGCAGCAGCGAGCTTCCAGCGGGTGACACTGTTTTCACGGTAATCAGATCAACATTGTAAATTAAATTCTACAAAACCTAAGAGAAAAAAAATCTAATTATCATGCAATGCGACAAATTAGCTTCTCTTCCCTGCAAACGATACAATGAAGAATGAATTATTGTTTAACTTAAAAGGCAAAAACAAAACAAAAGATAAGCAGTTATCCGTATAGAGAATGAGAAGTAACCATGGGAACGGACAGCGTATCCTGCTAATATGGCGGCGCCTTCCCGAAATGCAACACGGAGTGAAAAGACTGTGACGTAATCCTCATTCTCTATACATATCTATGGTTGTGCCTGCATGCATGGTCATGTAACATGCGTTTTCGCTTTTGTAGTGTGGAAGAAGATTGTTTCTGAAACGCAGTGAAAACACCAGTGTAGATGAGGATCGTTTTCATTTTAAAGCACCGTTTTAAAACGAAAACGCACTAGTGTAAACAGGGCTTAAGATCCGCTGCTTTAGAACATTGATTTTGAAACTTGTGAATCCATTAGAATCGTTAGAAGACAGAATCACGATTCATATATGAATAGATTTTTTTGTGTGCACCCCTAGTTTTGACGGCATGGCAACAACTCTTCCTCTTCTCTAAAGCAGTGCAGCATGGCTCCGCCCCCTTTGTTTCATGTTCCTGTGGGCGGGGTTTATGTCAATTTCAGGGTTTGTGACATCACCAACCAGGGAAGTAGCTCATTGTAGTTCCTACCAGCTGTATTTGTAGGCATTAAACTGCCATAATTTTAAAAGACATCTCTGTTTGCATGTTTTTTTTTTTTTTTGTTATCAACTTTTTATTGTTTTTTTTACACACAACACCACAACATACATTCAAAACAACAAAACACAAAACAACAGACATATAATCAATACTTTAAAGAGGCCAGTCAAAAGGAAGAGAGAGAGGGAGGGAAAAATAAAAAAAACAAAACTAGTCATTCCTTTATATAATCAAGTATGTTAAAGGAAAAACACTGCCAAGCATTAATAGTAGGGGGCTTGGCCCCATTAATTTGCGCTGTTGTACATTCACAAGTCACTATTTTCAGGAGGCTGAAATTACTGTACGCCCTAAATTTCAGACAAAGATGCCAACGATCGGGTGAGACAGCCAGTCAGTTTGTCGCTGATTTAAAAAGCCTTGCTGAGCCATGCAAATTCGGTGCTTTGAGTGACGAATTAATTAGAGACCAACTTATTGAAAAAAACAAACAGTGCACGGGTCAGAGAGAGGCTGCTTATGGAAGATGATAGACTTAATCTGGATAAGGCTCTCACTCTGGCACTCCAAATTGAAGAAGCTACACAGTGTGCAGCTAAAATAGCAGAGACTAATGCAACTAAAACTGATGTCACCTCTGTACCTGCAAATACAGTCATGGATGACTCAGTAACTTTCTCTACATGTGGTGTGCAGCTGAAAGACTGTTGCATTCCGCTGCTTCTTGACACAGGAGCTAAGGTGTCATTGCTTAATATGGCCACCTACAAGAAATTTTTCTCTGATGTTGAGTTACAACCATCACCTCTGAAGCTCTGTGGTTATGGCCAAGCCAGCATTGCAGTGACTGCAGTAGTCAAACTGCCTTTACAATATGGACGAAAACGTCTACCAGAGTTTCCATTCTACATAATTCAGCATGGCGCTAATATCCTGGGTCTTGACCTGTTCCTTAGCCTTGACTTTTCTCTGCAACCATCCTTCAGGTGGACTCTCCATGGCAGACACAGTTTCCCGCTCTATTTAGTGGTTTAGGCTGCCTCTCTGTTTTTTTTCCCACAAACCCCTGCTTAACCCAGATGTACCGCCTGTAATCCAGCCACTGCGACGAGTGCCTCTCGCCATGCGCGACAAGGTCACCACTGAACTTCAGAGCATGCTACCTGCAGACCTCATTGAGCCCATTGATGCTTCCCCTTGGGTCTCAAATCTTGTGATTGTGCAAAAACGGTCTGGGGGCATACGTCTCTGCGTTGATCTTCGTGGGCCTAACAAGGCTGTTGTGCCAGACAAATACCCATTACCAACAATCGAGGAACTCCCAACACTCTTCTATGGCTCCTCAGTGTTCACAAAGCTGGATCTTAAGCAAGGTTACATGCAGATACCCCTGCACGAGGACAGCAGAAACCTGACTGCATTCGTGACTCACATGGGGTTGTTCCGTTTTAAGAGGATTCCTTTTGGCCTAAGTTCTGCTTTCAGAAAATCATGGCTACTGTCCTAGCCGTGCTCCCGGGTACGACTGTGTACTTAGATGATATTGTAGTACATGGAAAAGATGTGGCCACTCATGACGAATGCCTCAGATGGGTGTTCACAGCTCTGTCTAGACACAATCTGACAATTGAACAGAGAAAAATGCATGTTTGCTGCCCCAACAATAGACTTTGTGGGTCTTCGGGTGTCCAGTTCAGGTATCACACCATTGCAGTCCAACGTTGAAGCCATTCTCAACCTTCCAGTGCCAACCTCAGCTGGACAGCTTGCATCATTGCTTGGCATGACTGCTTACTTACTCAGGTTCTTACCTCAGTATTCTGAAATCACTTCCCCTCTACGACAGCTACTCAAGCATAACACCCACTGGGCATGGACAGCGGATTGTGAGCAGGCTATTCGATGACTCAAACACCTTCTTACGTCACCACCAACTCTAGCTCATTTTGATCTCTCCAGCCCCACCCTGGTGACATGTGACGCATCAGCAGTAGCAGTCAGAACAGTCCTGTCACAGCTGCATGATGGCATTGAAAGGCCTATTGCTTTTGCTTCATGGGCTCTGAGTACTCAGTGGGAGAGAGAGAGGCGTTGACGTGCATTTGGGCATGTGAGCGCTGGCACATGTATTTATATGGACGATCCTTTACTCTTAGAACAGACCACCAAGCTCTCACTACCCTCATGTCCTCTGCTGGAACGGGCCACAAGCCCCTCAGGCTTCACCGATGGGCTGACAGGTTGAATCAGTACAACTACCAGCTGCTGTTCACTCCTGGAAAAGACAACGTGGTTGCAGATTTCCTGTCACCTTCAGCTGCGGAGCCAACTAGCACAGCCAAGCAGCCAGAGTCAGATATAGAGAGAGATCTTGTGCAGTTAGTGTATGAGCCCTTACAGGCTGTAGTGTCTCTTGAAGAACTTCAGCGAGAGTCTGCAGCAGACCCACTCTTCGTTACACTGAGTACCTACATTCAGAACGGCTGGCCAGCTCGGGTAAGCGCTGACCTGACACCTTTCTCCAGGGCAGAATTGACATGTTGGGGTGAGTCATGCATTGCACGGGGGCACCGAGCAGTCATTCCTCTGTCCCTTAGGGGGCAGGTGCTGTCAATGGCACACGAGGGTCACGTGGGGATAGTTAAACTGAAGCAGAGGTGCCAAGATTTGGTTTGGTGGCCAGGGATTGACAGAGAGCTAGAAGCTCTTGTACGTGACTGTGCACCTTGTCTGCTTAGTGGTAAAACAGGTGCTCCACCTTTGCAACCTGTTGACTGGCCCACCAAACCATGGGAGCGTCTACAGATGGACATTTGTGGGGAGCTCGCCTCGGTTCCTCACCATCAGCGGTTTCTAGTTGTGCTGTATGACCTCCGCTCAAAGTGGCCCGAGGTTGTGCCTATGGGCTCAGTTACAGCCTCCGCAATGGTTGATTTCCTGGAGCAACTCTTTTCCCGATGGGGAATCCTGCAGGCCATTACCACTGACAATGGGCCGCAGTTCGTTTCCAGTGAGTTTTCATCGTACCTGGCTGCCAGGGGCATAGCCCATATACACACCATCCTCAAGCTAATAGTGGCGTGGAAAGATTTAATCAAAGTCTGAAAAATTGCATATGTGCACACCTTGCCCAATGTTTCCCATTTAAGGCTGCTCTTTCCCAGACACTCTTGCATTATCGTGCTATTCAACATGCCACCACGGGGGTGTCCACTGCCTGTCTCATGCTTGGCAGGGAACTAGAATTACCGTTGAGCAGGCTGTGCCCATCTCATCAGCTCCCAGTGAACACTTCGATTCGGGCACAGGTTCATCAACATCAGCGCAACATGAGAGCCAGATATGACTGCAAGCATCGTGTTCGGCCCACAAAGATAAGAGTACAGGATTGGGTAAGAGCCCGTAGGCCACATCACAGCAATAAATTGAGCTCTTTCCTGTCTGAGCCCCTCCAGGTCAAACGGCAGCTTGGGCCAGTCACTTTTGAGCTAGCTAATGGATCCCGCTGGCATGCCAGTTGTCTTCGAAGTGTGCCCACCTCCTCTGTTATGGAGGAAAACCTGAACCGACCTATGGACCCCATTTTGCATCCACTACATCTGGACCCTGATGTAGTCACCGGACAGGAAGTGAGAACAAAATGTTGTCAGGGCCCACAATCTGAAGATGCCCCTATGACAACTCGCCCTGTGAGGACAAGGGCACGTCCTGCACACTTCCAGGACTTTGAAGCTACGTTTCATACTTAAGCTTGGTGGGAGGGGGGAAAATGTTGTGGCTGCTAACCAGTTCTTCATTGTTATTATCTGTTGTAGTAATACTGTCGTGAAGTCATGCTGATGTGCATGCTTCACAGTTGTACCATATTCCGTTCTGTTGCCGCTGAAGTTCCTTGAGTAAACTAGCATTCACCCGAAGCTCCGTTGTTATGTGTTTTTGTTGAACATAAGTTTAATTTAAAAAAATTTTTTAAGGAGTTATGTATGCTCTATGAATGACTTTGAAGTGAATAAGACGATGAGCCATGTTTTTAGATGTAGTATTTGTCCTGCCCCTCTTACATTGATTGGACAGCTGGGTAAAAAGTGACAGTGACGAGAGCTGTGTTTTACCCAAAGCTAAACAGTAACTCTCAGCTACCAAAAAAAAAAAAAAAACTGAGCAAATGATCTTGTAAAATATTATAATGGCAGTGTATCAAAATTCAGTGTCATCAGTTTGCCAAAAAGAACACCATTTACACATAACGTACAAATACTTACATATTTTCAGCATTTAAATGTACAAAGCTGACGTATTGACGACATCTAAAAATAAATCCTTATGAATATTGAAATCGCGGAATTAATTTTATTATTAGTTGTTTTTAGTTGTCATATCGATTACCTTGTTTTCAACTGCATCATTAAATAGTTTACTCGTTTACTTAATACGAAATTATAACATTTAGTTTTGTTGTGTGATTTCTGCTGCCAGCTCGTTTCCAAGAATAGGCCTACATAATGTTAAACAAGACTTCACTTTAAACCTTTAATTAAATAATATTTGAAATCGTTTAACCTTTACTTGTCATGTAATGTTTACTTTGTTTGCCATGGGCCACAAAAGACGTTTTCTCCGACATGCTGTGACTGACAACAGAACTATAAAAAAAACACCAAAACCACAACATAATTACGAAATAAAACGATTTTATTTGTGCGCTGTAATCCAGATCTTCAGAATCCATACGACTGCAAGGAACAGACCCAAATCCAAGCCTTTATTCGACGATCTTCCTCTCCATCCCGAGCAGCAAGTCCAGCGACCGTGAACAGCAAAGCCCGCGCTGACTGACGAGTTCGTTACGAATTCAAATGTTTCCGCTTCAAACGACAGGTTTTACGGCCGGATAATCGAATGCTCATTGGCTCGCTTGCATTCGTCACAGATTGCCGAGTTGCCAACATGCCGTGTTTCTGGTGAGGTGTGTATTTGAATGATGCCAGCACGCGCGCACCTTCACGAGTTCACAGAGAACGAGAGGATCAGGAAAATCTGGATAATATTTTCAGTGATTAACAACATAAATTCTGCTCTGCACCTCACACAAACCTACTGTATTCCGCCAAAGAGGACTGCGGCTGCAACGCATCGTCATTTGGATTACTTTTGGTCGCGCTTTTGACATTTTGACATAATGTTTTGACATTACAATAAATAAATTATTGTAATTGTATTTACCTGTCTGTCATGTTTTTCTTATACTCTACATAAATATCTATGTTTAGGTTTAGAAGCAGGAGTGGGATTAGCGACTATAAAAACATTTTTAATGCTATATTGTTACTAAAATGGTTATTTTCCTGCATGTTTCGGTCAATTGCGTTTGATATCCTTTTATATTCGCTATAAAATGGGTAGGTTTAGGTTTGGCGGTAAATTTCTTATTAATAAAATTATAAAAATGCATACTCGCTGTAAAATGGGTAGGTTTAGGTTTGGGGGTAGGTTAAGGGGTCTAAAAGTCTAAATCGCTTATAGATAAAATGATAAAAATGCATTGATTCGAATATCTTAATGATATAAAAGATACGTAAATATTTTTAAGTTTTATAGCTTAAAATACGTATCGATTTGTACGTTTTAAATGTTGAAATACGTCTAAATTGTACGTTTCAGCATCAATAAAAACGTACAAAAATGTATGTTTTGTGTTTGTAAATGTTACGTATTAATACCTACGTATAAACATGAGACCAGGCTGCTATAGCCATTTGAATACCCTCAGGACTGATGGCATAGCCTAGGAACTGGATGGTACATACCGCATGACCTGATATTCATAACGGCTTGTAGGGTCACAAAAGTGGTCTTCCATTTGTTCCACTTCTGGATAAAAAATGAGGTTGATTGTGCTTAGGAGGTTCAGAGATCTGAGGCAGTAAGTTTAACAGGAAATAATGAGGGTGAGTGACGTTAGGAGTATTAACATAACTCACTCCTGGCTGAGGGGGTTGAATGGGTCACGTCAAACTGACATGTCCCCCTCCATTTGACGTGTCCCCCTCCACTGCAATATAGGCATAACCCCTGGGTCACCCGGTGTAGGCACTCTGCTGAGGATAGTCGGTAGGTGTCAAATTGCATTGGTTTGGAGCTGGGTTCTGGAAGCCAGAATGAGCAAAGGGTAGAAAATCTTATACTATTTTATTTAGTATACAATTTCTGTGAAAAATGCATTTAACATAACTCATTAACATAAATTATGTACAGTTTATATCAGAGAGTGAGGACACGTGTGCAGACTTTCACCAGCAGTACCAGTGTTAAAAGCGCACAAATTGTAAATTTACAATGGCTGATGATTTTTCATGTGAAAGAGGATGACATGTAATGATGCGCCAGGGCAGTTGTGAACGTGCTGAGAACCATTTGCCAGGCTGTGGATTAAAGGTAAAAATGTTGTAAATAATGTTTAGTTTCTTGCATAGACAGACTGCTTTTGCTTCATAAGACCTCAATGGATGGTCATGAGCCATGGTTATTACACAATGGACCACAAAATAAAGTTATCAAAGTTTATTGAATAATGATTTTTGGCATCTTTATAACTTTAGATTGGGGAAGAATTTACAAAAGACTCTGCAGTGCACAAACACAAAATCCATCGCATCATTTGCATCCAGTGTAGACACAAAGTTACAGTAGGTTAAATCATAACATGGAAATTTAATAGTGTGATTTGTGTCATTGCGACATAACACATGCTTAGTGTTATAAAAAAAACAAAAAAAGTGCAGGGAACAGAATCACCTGTTTCTAACAGGGGTGTAGCAGCCGTGGGGGACGTGTCCCCCACATCCCCGGTGGCTGCTACACCCCTCTACTCTATCTTGACCATGTGCTAAAACATTAAGAATGATGAACGGATAAACAGTTTGAAATAGTTTAATTGATAGTCTCAGGCCTTTGACAGTATGGTCTGTATATGCAGTGTCTTCCAGTTTTAGGGGGTAACTAACTGTAGTAGCCATGCTACCAGTAGTGTGGCAGTTGGTAAGCCTTAACCTCTTAAGACCCTGCGACCTTATATGAGGACATTATATTTTAGTGAATTTCTCTGAGACTATACATGCCACAGTTTTAAGTCTGGATGTGCTGTACAGAGCACATTCAGGGCTTTTCAGAGATACTAAATGATTGGCTGTTTCACCATGACCACTCCCTCTCCTTGATCTTCAAAAATGTCTGATATTAATTTAGTGACACTCTTATGGAGATATGAAAATATTTAGTAATTATCATTTAAATATGTTTAATTTTTAAACTGTGTGTCATAAATCAACATCTCAGGAAAATGTTGGGGTTTCAAATCAAAATATGACTTTCTGTTACGAAACACGACATTGATTTCATACATGTCCTCATATGAGGACACCGGGACTAAAAGCATGTTTATTACGCATTTTGGGAGAGATAACAAATGAATAGGGAAATAAATTATATTTCAGTATTCTAAGAAATATTATATATTATTATGAAAATCGTGCCAATTATTACTCCCATTATTTCACTTCTTCTTTCATTACATGTTGCCCCAAAAACACATTAATATGCAAATTAGATTTAGTTTATAGATACATTGTATATAATGAGAAAACCTGTTTATGGCCATTTTTCACACATTTAAAAAATGGTATATCAAATCATTCTGTCATAACATAGTTGAGAATCATCTTTATACAAAGTTTGTTAAAAAAAAATAAAATCCTGAAAAGTAGCATAGCATAGTATAACTCTTTTTTTTTAATGCTTTAAACAATGTAAAGACATGAAAAAAAAAAAACTTCATTCTTGGTTATATATATATATATATATATATATATATATATATATATGCATATATATACACACACACCCATATACGATTATGCAGTGATCATTATAGCCATTGTCCATTCAGCCAACTAGAACTGATAACAGTGCAGGAAGGTTAAAGTCTGTGATGAGTAAAAGTCTTTTTAGTCACACTGCTAGAGGCCTCCCACTGGCTGACTCATTGCCATCACTGCATTTACTGATGGCTTGATGACTGATCTCTGTGGAACCCCACTGTGAGAATGTATTCTTGGGCCAAGGCTTTATACTTATTCAGCCATTGTGAGTCAGATAAAGAGATTACACTCTCAAGAAGAATGTGCACATCCTGCGTGCTTTCTCCAGGTGCCCTCACAGAATTAAAGGTGAAACTCCTAGGGCTGTGAAATGCGGTATGATTCACAGCACATGTGCACCTGCTGATGGAGGGTAGCGTGAGGATGCAGGGACTGACTGGGTGTTTTGTGTGTACATAAAATTCACCTGGATGCACCTGTGGGCATGGACAAAATAATGAAGACTGTCTGTGGGTGGTTTTGAGTAAGGTTTTACTGTCTTTTTGAGGTCCAAATGTCCACACGAAACCTACATTGTGTGGACCTGAGGAAGGTTCCTGTGATGAAAACAGCTTTATAGACTGTAAAATAATAATAATAATAATAATAAAACAAAACAAAAAAATAAATAAACTGCAACTGTTATCATATTAAGCTTTTTCTTTGTTTGACTAAGAATTACTTTTGTTTATGTAACCTAAAAATCAGATTGTCAAATCACATAGGCTGTTTAACAAAAACAAACCAGTTTAATTATGTTACTTTACATGAAGCACACTTATAAAATTAAATTAAAATAAAAAAGCAGTATAAAGGCACTAAATAACTGGTTGTGTGTGTAATATTAATAATGTTAATATTAGTTAATGGACCTGAGCTTACATGAACTAACAACGAACAATTGTATTTTAATTAATAAATACTGTGATAAATATATTGCTCATGGTTAGTTAATGATAGTTAATACATTAACCAATGTTAACTTAATTCTGTACATCTAATCAATTGTTCCTGTATCTTGAAATGTTTTTTTATTTTTTATTATTGTATCCAAAGAAAAAGAGAGAAAGAACAGACCAAAAAAGCACTACAAAAGTCTAAATGACTAGAGCTGCATTTTGAATCCATAGCTATCTTAGATTGAGAAAACTTGCAGCACTCTCTATGAGGAACAAAGCGAATCGTAAGGTTTTAATAGATGAAAAGATTCCTTCTCTGTAAACACAGTCACTTCTCATTTAAAAGCTAAATTCAAAATTTAGCATGATGCAGAATGTCAGAAGACAGACAAAGAGCAAATGTCATTTGACATCATAGATGTGGTAAATCTTCTTCAGGCAACAGTTTATGAATGTTTGCAGGATTTCAGCATCAGCATTCAGACTGGTATCATGATTAAATTTCGGTCTGTTCCTCATGCAAATCAATCGTTTGGCCTTGAAAAACTTTGAATATTTGCAGTTATTTGAAAACATTATTTCGACTGAGCTTTGATCAGACTGTTACATCAACATAACAAAGTTATATCCCAGTATATAGATTAATGATGATAAAATACCATGTCTTTCACGTCAGCCTAATGATGGCAAGTTGCTAAAGCTGCTAAAGGGCTCTTTTGTCGTCTGTATGGTGAGGCATGTAGCAGTATTGGACACCTTGGGACTGAGAATGGAGTGTTTTGCCTTGTTTTGTGTGTACGTCCACCTTACTCAAGTTCAATGACTAGTTTTTGCTCATCATCACTGCTGCTGTTACTGTCCTCATGTTCCAGGTAACTACTGCTACCTAAATATGTTGGGTTGCTATGTATAGCTGGGGGACATATTTGATGAGTGTGCAGCTCTTGAATAGACATTTGATGTGAGGCATTGCAAGAACTGGGCCCAGCACTGCATGATGAAGCAATACTTGCATGAACAGTCTCAGTCTTTGAAGCACCAGAGTTATTTTGCAAAACGCTGGCTGATACAGTTGTGCCACTCATTTTGTGCTCTGATGTCTGTACTTGATTGTCTTTTGAATAAATCCAGTAGCTCATAGGACCCCTTGGATGTGTCTCCTTTTGGAATTCATTTTGTATGGTATTCACTTTGAGTGGGTGTACCAAAAGATGTCTGCAGGTTTGATTAGAATATTTTGGTGAAGATGTCTCCTTTTGGCTTGTCTCTTGAGAAGGACTCTTCCCCAAATATTCACCCATGCTGTCTTTTCTGGTATTGTTACATTCCCCTTGACCTTGATGTTGAAAGGTTTGTGAAACAATGTTTGTGCAAACAGATGCTTCCGGATTGTTTGGCACTCCAAATATCTCATGCTGAAGTGGTTCTGAAATGTTGAGGGACACTTCCCGAGAGAAATGTGGGTGAGCTTGAGCAGATGTTAGATGCTCCTCACAAGAAGTTGCATCTTCCTGTTGTCAAAGGAAACATACATAACATTAGTACACATTATGGAACGCCTCAGACCGACCACAGACAGTCCCCGCTCTAACGCTGTCTTTTGCTTGGATGTGAAGTGGTTTATTACTTAATACTTATAATAATTCATCAAAATAAAACATTTAAAAATAGTATATGGTCTAGAAAACTGTCACAGTGTAAAATGTGTTGTTGGTTAAGTCATTGCCCTCAATGTTATGCAAAACACCTGGTTGTGTATTCCAAATTTTTCTTGGATTTGAATGGTCTTTTAGGACTTCTCCTCTCACTACCTATGCTCCCCAATGACCTCCCATTCTTCATGAGCCCTTTCTATCTGCTCTCTCACCTTTCTTTTGTCTATTTTGCCATTGTCTTTGAAAACTTGGCATGTGTTGTTCTTGTCAGCCACCTCTGTGCTGGCTCTTTCCCCCTCTCCACCTCCACTCTCAGGATCTTTGGGGATTGATTCCTTGCTCTGTTTCCTAGGGTCCCTCTGAAACCGCAAGCTTTTGAGGGTACCATCCTCGGCAGGTCCTGAGGGCAGAACAATGAATGAATATATGCAGCATGTTTTGGGGTCTGTCCCTGAAGCCAGGTCTCAGCTTATTCTTTCCGTCCATCACAAAAGTTTGTTTGTATGTCCTATGAGGGCAGTTCCAAGTATTGAAATAATTTAACTGCACAAAGAGTATGGGCAGGTAGTATAATATATGTTTTTGAGGTTCAAATGTCCACACAAACATTGTGTGGATCTGAGGAATGTTCCTATGATGAAAACAGCTTTATACACTGTAAAAAAATCTAAAAAAAAGTCTGCAACTGTTACCTTAAGAGAAGCTTTTTTTCTTTTTTGACTAAGAATTACTTTTGTTTATGTAACCCCCCCCCCCCACCCACAAAAAAAATAAAATAGATGAAATGTGTCGAATCACATATTAAACATAAATAAACCAGTTCAATTACGTAACTTTACATAAAGCACACTTGCGGGGAAAAATAAAAATCCAGTATAAAATCACTAAATAATTGTTTGGGTGTGTTAATAGTAGTTAATGGACCTGAGCTTACATGAACTAACAATGAACAGTTGTATTTCCATTAATAAATATTGTAACAAATATATTGCTCATTGTGAGTTAATGATAGTTAATGCATTAACCAATGATTACTTAGTTTTGTACATCTAATCAATTGTTCCTGTATCTTGAAAAGTATTTTTTATTATATCCAAAGAAAGAGAGAGAGAGACAGCACAGACAAAAAAAAAAAAAGTACTACGAAAGTCTAAATGACTAGTTGCATTTTCAATCCATATCCAGTTTGTTTGTATGTACTGTGAGGCCATTTCCAAGTATTGAAATAAATTCACTGCGCAAGAGGATGGACTTGTAGTATAATACTGGCATGACCCGAAGTGTTACTTTTTATTATGTTGTTCAAAACATGAACATTCATAAAATATGAGCATGCACACCCAACTGTTTATGTCAACTTTTTTATGGGCAACTAAAGAGGTTTTATGGCAACCAAAAACTTCTTTATCCAAAACTGATAAATTGGACACAGAAATCTCTTTAAAACTGAACATAAAACTGTTATTGTGAATGCAAAAGTTTCAGCCAGAAAACTTATGCAATTAATGTGCAGATATTTTGCCGTTCAGCCTCCTGGAACATATGCCTCATTGCAAACCCAATGTCAGCCAAATGAAGAAAAAAAATAACATGACAGTTTCACATTGTATATCAAGGCACACGGACCAACATATGCTACCATATATTATGGCGGTGGAGATATAAAAATGATTGTCTTGATGAAAAACAATCAGTCAGGTTCTCTGGGGTGGAACTGGTTTGGCTGAACTCTTGCGCATGTCTCTGTGCAGCATTGCTCAGAAAAGGAGGCTGCGTTTGGCTCTCAGATTGCTTGTCAGCCGTCTGGAATGGAGACATGCGCAAAATCTCCCTTTAACCTCTGGGTCTTTTCTCTGGTGAGTCCCTGTGGGGACCATCTTCCAGTGATCTCTGATCCTGAGCACCCTGTCAATTCCCTGAGCACATCTGATCAGTCAAACCTACGGCAGTCCATGCTAGTTGGAAGGGTTAAGATTTCTGTTCTGATCAACTATTTTATCTCTAATCAAGAGACCACCATTCACTTTAACTCAAGAAGCAACCATTTCCTTAGCACTTTTCCTCAGCTTTTTCTTTCAGGGGCTGTGTGTTTGGTTTATTCTAAGCCCCTCTGATTGACCCTTGACCTTCTTCAATTTGAGTGACCTGTGATCTAATGAAAGGAAATCTCTTCAGAGTGTGATTTACACCGTAAAGACTGCAAGGATCAAATGTTTCCCTCTAACAAGTGACTCAGATAAGAGAAACATCAGGTCAGTGTGAGAATACAGTGGAATTACAAAGGTTAGGACAGAAAAATGCCGCAAAGAATGTGATGACAACGTAATGATGTTCACCTTAGATTCACCCTCTCACACTAAATTATTGGTGATCCTACTGAATTCAAAACAGGTTCTGCTTGTGAACTGATATTACTGAATAACTTGAATGGGCAAGACAGAATGGTTCAACAGCTTTGCACTTTTTTGACATAATTATACTAATATGTGGTGCTGCATACAAATCTGAGATGTCTCTGGCATGTCTCTCATGATACATGAAACATCATTTTTAATATAATATTAATAATGGTCACAGTTCATGCAATTTCTTTGGCCAATAGTAAATTGCATGTCCTTTAAATTTGATGTAATTAACTTTTTTTCCATGCAAGCATCCTTTTCTGAAGATGTCATTCTTTAAACTGTAATTTGCATTTTATTACTATTTTTGTCTGACTGCTTCAATAGCAAGGTTTTCTGTATTTATTCACATAGTATTCTGTAACATTTCACAAAGAATTCAAAGATTTTGGTACTATTCTTATGTTGCTACATCATGTGACTTTTCATAATATTGGTTAAAACAAACAAACAAACAAACAAACTTAGCAGCTCAACAGCTCAAGTGTTAAAAGTATAAAATGTCTGCTGTAATTTACAAGTGTGGGTGCAAATTAAACTTTCTCAGAGAGGTCAAGAGCAACATTGGAGGACAATGTCTAGGAACAGACACAGGAAGTTTTGAACTCTTGTCACCATCTTGTGGAGAGAAAATGTTATGGCACCCTGTGTTATAAGTATTTATTATGTATAATGTCTAGCTATGGTTGCTCTATCACTACACAGTGCTACACTTTAAACAGCATGATAATATTACCTTGCAGAGTTATATAGTTAGAATTTGGTCCCACCTGTAAATATTTCCAGATTGGCATGGTGTGTATGGACATCTCCACATCTGGTACTGTCTTCAAGAATGCTATGAATGTTAGATGTCCTGTTCAGCATCGGACAGGATGCTTTCACTCCACTATAGGTGTCATTCCCAAAGTCACCTGAGCCTAGAGCAAAGGCCTGTTTGAAATCATACTGTGTAGATGTTTGGCCTGGACAAAATGTTCCAGTCACCAGGGTCCCGTGCTTGCAGCTGAGCTTGCCTTTGTCACATGCTCTCATTTCTCTTCTATCTAAACCTGAGCTGCCACATGCAGCCCAGTGTGGCTTGTTGTGACTGGGTTGTATTGTGGAGTTTAGCTCTTTTTGCATATGATGTGATTCTGCAATAGAGGTCTTTTTCTCACAAATACAAGTTCTGATCTTTGTTTGAATACTTTCACAGTTTCCTGATAATGTGACTGGCATGAGGTGGCTTGTTTCATTAGGCTCTTCTGGCTTAATATTTGTTATAGTTTGAATGTGATTTGGCTCCATTAAACAGAACAGCTCTTTATCTCTGGATGCCTCTATGACTGTTTGGTCCTCCGAGGAGTTGTCAGAATCTTGGTTATGGACAGAACAGTTTTGGGGCTCTTTGTCATTTCCTCTTCTAGAATAGTTACTGTCCACTAAACGAGGTTCACTTAGTTTGTCTCCAGCTGCTAGTTTGTGGCGTGTCTCTGTGGCAACTTCAAACCCAGCAGATGTTCTCTCCTGTGAATTTTCAGGTATCTTCTGTGGTTCATACAATTGTCCAGTTGAATTTTTTTTGTAATCCACTGAGGCTGAGATATGAACCTTCGTCTGTGCATGTGACCAAGATGAAACACATTGAGGGCTTCCATTTGTATAATTTTTAGCATTTTGAGAGTTTAAACTACAAACAATTTCTGCTTTATTTATTGGACTGGCAGATTCACAACTGGAACCTTTCTTTTTGCTCATCTCAGCATTATTTACCATTTCCTGTGCCATGCACACATGAGTCACATCATTGCTATACACCTGTGAAAGTGTTGTCTGGTTTGTTAAAGTGCTTGAAGTTGTTGTTTCAATATGAGGCTCTATCAGCGCTAGCTGTTCATCAGAAATAAGCTGCATGACTATCTGGAGGTCTGCTGTTCGTACATAAAATGTGTTCTGAGCCTGTGTTGAGCCATTTACTAGTATCATGTTTCCTTCAGCCTGGGACCCTTGAAAGTCATCAGTGGCCATTTTAGAGGCCGTGCTTTTCAGAGTATTCTCATGCGCTGTGGATTTGGTGTCCCCTGTAAGACCAAGAGGTTTTCCTGATTCATTCACAGGGGAGGCAGGATGGTTTTGTACTGTAGGTGTCGTAGTTACTGAAGAATAGGTTTGTACACCAGATTCTGAATAATAACTCACTGTTGACGTGTTCAGTGATGTAACAGGCTGAGTGTTCTCTGAGGTTGATGATACAAAACCTGTTGACGGGTCTTCTACCACACGTGTTGCACAGTTGCTCTGCAACAAAGATATTTGATGCTGCACTGGTGAAGAAAAAAGTGAATTTGATGTAGGTGTGGTAGACTGAATCTGTGTCAGGAATTTTGATAAAGTGTTTGTTTGATTTAGCTCTGAACAGGAAAGCGATAAAATAGGCACTGAAGTTGTTGCGTACAATTCATCTTGTTTACTCTGGTCAAAGGTTGTGACTATTGAAACACCCTGACACTGCTTTGAGGGTTGTAAACTGTTCTCAAGATGACACTGCACTGTAGTTTGGCGGCTTTGCCTGAGATCTGGAATGTTTGAGCAAGTGCTATGTGCTAAAGTGGAGCCAGAACAAGAAGCTGACACTCCATCTGTGGAACACGGAATCTTCAGCTGGTATTTGGGAGGAAAGCTGGTCTTCGCTTCAGGGACAGTAGGGCTGCTGATAGAACCAGACGGGGTGCCAGATGTCCCACTCACGTTGATAAAACAAAAAGCAGGGCTAAGAGTATTACCAAGGAACTGACTTGAATTTGACAGCTGATGTATGAAGCTACCTTGCGGGTGGAGATTTTGCATGTTGACCTTTTGTGCTGGAACTGTGATGGAACCGTACGTTGCACAAGTTGACAGGGGTAATTGACTAATTAAACCACACAGATTTTCATTTGCCTCTCCAGTTCTAGGATCTGAAATACTGAGCATTTGCACATCGTTCCCAGTGCGCAGTTTCTTCCTCTCTGATGGGATATGGAAGTCAGTGTGTTGTGTTATTATTTCATCCCTTTCCATGTCTTCCCCCTTATTATTTTCAAAGCTGGTATATGACACCTTAAGGTCATTTTGTAAGGTCACAACAGAACTGGAAGTAAAGCTCAGAGACACGGATCCATTGTCCCTCTGTTGGTTAATTTGAATTCCCAGGCTTTGGTCAGAATTCAGTGTAGTCTTTTTCGCCTTCAGTGTACAGTCTTTCTCAGTATTGTAGAGTTTTGTAAATGTCCCACCTTTGTAAGTGTGCCATTTTGTGTAGTCAAATTTTCGGGCTTTCTTCCTGTAGTTTCCTTTTATAGTTGGCTCTGTTCCAACATCAGTGCTGTCCCCATCCAAGCTAAGGCTGCTAATACTACCTCTTTCAACTGGGGATCCCTCTGCAGTAGGCAGACAATCTACCGCTACCTGCCTAACTAGTGAGCGATGACATGGTGCTCGTTGGTCTGATGACCTTAATGGGTAAACATGCCCTGCACTGCACCGTCTGCTAAGATTCAAATTCATTGCTCCATCAGTGGGTTTGCCACCCATAGGGAAGGGTAAAGAACTGCTTCGTGTTAATGGTGCATGCTCCAAGCCAGTGGAGTGCTGTGTAGGCACAGAGCCGTGAATTGCCCCACCTCCTCTGTCTTGATTTTGTGAGCTTGAGCTGTGCTTGCTGCTCTTTATCTCAAAATGGAAGGAGTCTTTATAAGTGTATGGCACAGGAAGATCAATGCTTCCTTGTTTTGACAATATTGTCTTTCTTGGCCTCACAGTTTCCAGTTGTTTATTATCCACCAGCACACTATTCTCATATATAAGCTTTGAAATCCATTCTTCCAGCTTCTGCTTCTCCTGAATGGACACCTTGCATTTGGGGTCAGGGGTCATCTCTGAGGGTGCCTGGGAGGTGCCTGGTTCCTGCCGTTCCATAGTGGTTTCTGTCAATGATTCCATACTGGGATAATGCAAACTTGCTCCAGGACTGCTGGATAAATGATGCTCACTGCTGTCACTGAAGCCAGAGTCTGTACTGTCGTGGCTTTGAGATTTTCCTCGGGACATTGGGGAATCCCACGGTTTGGAGAACAAAGCTTCTTGCCTCTGAAGAGGCATACGATTTGGAGTCAGCTGTGTACATCCATCCTCACACAGTGCACTTGTCTGCTGGATAGCAGGATTATATTTCACACCATCTGATAATTCCACAGTTTTTCTCAAATAATTTACATTGTCTTGAAGCGCTGGTGTTGTCCTTAATCCATTGTGCACTATAGAGTCTACCTGACTCGGTATTGTCACTACAGGAATAACTTCTTTACTCCTCTTCAAGTCAGCTGAATCTCCGCCATTCATCTCACAGGATGGACTTGTACAGTTGTCCTTTAAACTCTCTGTGCTCTCCTGGCTGCTGAAGGTGCCTTTGTCAGATTCGCTGGAAAGGCGGGCATGAGCCTGGGTGCGCTTGTGTTTATAAAGGTTACTCTGCGTCTTGAAGGAAATGCCACAGGTAGTGCAGGGATATGGTCGCTCTCCTGTGTGGCAACGAAGATGTTTCTCGAGCACGCTGGGCTTCAGACAGTCCTTACCGCACTGTGGGCAAATATGCTTCCCAAAAGACTTAGGTCTGCCCGAGGTTGCTGGAGCCACTAGCCTTTGTTGTTGCAAAACAGCCCCGCTGGCAATATGCAGTGTCAGAGAGGGCAGAGTCGAGTTGCTACACATCCTTGGAAGGAACAGTGGTACAACCGTTGCATCCTGCAAGGCTCCAGGTTGGGCCTGAGGATATGGCTGCAGGCCAGGGGCAGGAACGCTGTGGACATACATAGTCGTGAGAGGGGCCTTAACACGCGTCTCTTCCTCTCTCTGTGCAGACGCTGAACACTGAGGCTCGGTAGCTCTCACAAAGCTCTGCTTGCTAGTTGCCATGGTAACACAACCCTTGTGATGCTGGGAGATGGAGCTCACTAATTACCTAAAAAAAGAAACAGTTTCATTATATTATTATTATTTTTTATGTATATTCTTTTTATTATTATTATTTTCATTAGGCCTGGACTCTGGATCAAATGATTCCTCCCTCAAATCTGAATTGGAATACAGGCGATAGGAAGCTAAAGATTTCACACATATTACAAATCACCATTGTTTAAAAGGACTGAGAGGGTAGAAGCTACAAAATGTGTATTAGAGCTGGTTGGCTAATCTGGACTTGAAAAGAAAATGCTATAGCAGCAGAAAAATGGGTGATTATTGATTTATTTGAAAAAATGAACTTGCTCACTTTAAGAGTATGTTTACATTTGACAACTGTTGTCTTTTCTCTGCTCAGTTAATCATGAAAATGTAAAAATGTGGTGAAGATACTTCATGATGGATTTGAGTTTAAGTCTAGTAGGAATCTCATATTTAATGTGAACACATGGTCAATATTTGCATATTGCAGAAGCACCAGAGGAGAATGAGCAGAAAATGGTGGTGGTAGAGTTATGACTCATTTCTAGAAAAATGATAGCATCAAGGACCTCCTACCTAGACTAGATTATTTTCGCATTTATGTAAATGTGAAGACATTTTTTTATTATTATTATTTAAAAATTACTTAACTTTGCTTATCTTTTGTCTCTTAAATTTTCTGTTTTAGCTCTTGTAACATGATTGCAGATTTATGATGATATTTGGCTTGTGAGGTTCTTTACACTTTAGAGTTAAGACAGTCCTGTCTAAAAAATGTATTACTTGGAGGTTTGAAAAAAGTTTGTCATCAATTTTTACTGTCTTAAAAAATTAAAAAAAAGAACCCTGGCTCTACACCTATGTTCATTAAATCGGATGCTGTACAGTTTAGCTTGTTCACAGGACAAATATTATTAGACAAATGCAAATTTACAAATTACATCACTATGAAAAAAAAAAATGATTTGAGAAGCCCAGGCTTTAAATTATATGAACTAAAATAACATTACCTTCCATCCCTACTCACTTGCAGAAATAAAGAAGTTAAATTTAAACAGTACAGTTCTTTGTATTGTTCACATCCTTTTATCTGTGCCCTGCCGTCTGTGTATCACATCATTACGCTTATGAAAGATTCTTATCAAGCTCATCAAAAGATACGAAGAAGATCAGTCTGCATGCTCTTAACATAGTGCAATCACAGGTCACTCACCAGAGCTTGGAACTTAAAGGTGACACGGCAGCAGCTAAAGATTTCCCAATTAAATCCACAATGTAGAAACAAAAATCCAGCTTTGAAACAGTGCGAGGTAAAACGAACAAGAGAGTGACAGCGAGCATGTGACTGTGGCACACTCTCTCACCACAAAGGCCCTTGGTTCCTCTTCCCGCTTTAGTTTTCTTACAGCCATTTCTGCTGCTGATGGAGGAAATACAAACGTCATTCATGCAAATGTGACTGGATGACGGTGACAACACAATGTAAAAAGTATATGAGAGAGAGTGAAAGAGGAAGAGAGAAGTCACTGACAATACCATTAAAAACAAAGTTCAGGGCGCCAGCACTTTGAAAGAAATGAACCCAAACCAAAGTGAAGATCATGCGATCATACATGGAGATCCAGAAAGAAAGACTAAATGAGATGGACACAGATATGGAAGAAAGCAGATGGAGGGAGGGAGAGAGAGAGAGAAAGTGAGAGTGAGCTAGTAAGACAGAGACAGAGTGCAGCACATAACAACACAACTGAACAACTAAAAAAACAAAATCCCTGTTCAAAAGAGGAAGTACTATGAACATGCAGACCCACCTCAAAAAGATAATTTCACCCACAAATGCACACACGCTGTGTTTGCTGCATGTACCTGACTTCTGTTTCTGGCTTTTCTCACTCCTCCAGTCACCCACACACCCACACACAAAGGAGAAGTGTAACAGAATTTGTGGCTGTGTAACATTTGATGGTGCGTGGTTTTATTTATTTATTTTGTAAGACATGTTAGCAGCTACTCATCAAAAGTGGCTTGTGTCTGGCACCCAATGATCAGAGAGTACATTAACTACCATCTGCGCTTTAAACTACAGCAGAGCAGTGGATGGCTTATTATTTCCTGTAAACAAAAGCAAAAGCTAAAGCAAATCCTCCAGAGGAATAAAATCTGATTCTGTTATCCTTCTGTGATAAATTGTTATGGCCTTCACTATCTGCTCCTCATCTAATTGTAATTACATCAGAAAGGCAAAAAACAAAACAACAACAAAAAACAGCCATAGTTAAAAATAAAACAAAACAAACTGTTTAGAAAAGCTAATTGATATATTTGATTGTTATATAATAAACAATATTGAGAATGCAGGTTAGAAGTTGAAAGTTAGCAAAAAATCTAAATGAAACCCTAAAAATGGTACATTACAGTTTTTTTTACGATTGCTTACACTCTGAAATTAAAAATAACACACAGTTAGTGAAAGCTTAGACTCAAGGAGCAAAACCTCAGTCCAGATCTTCACAACTATAAGTACATTATCAGCCTCACACTTTTTGCAAAACACTACACACAGTGTTTTGCAAGACACTAAACACACTTCTTTACATTAGACACAGAAATCTAACATGATGTCACTTATTTGCCATTTCAAGACACTGCTTTCTAAAATACCACCCCTATAAACCAGTTGATCAAACACAGCCACCAGGTGTGCAGACACTTAGGTGCTTAACTGTAAACTCAACAATCAGGTGCAAGCACTATAAAAAGGCAAAAGATGAGTTTGTGTCTTCAAAAAAATGGAAGGCAATGTTGCAGTAAGAGGGAGAGGGAGATACATTGTTGGCTACATAGCTATTTTGAATGTCCCGGGCCAATGTGGTGGTAACATCACAATATATGCTGCAATCATATGGAATAGGGTCTTCCACCGGCATGCCAACTTAGGCCCTTACAACATGGCCCACATATTCACATTTTTAGACAGACTACACAATATTGTCACAGCAGAAGACCAAATGGATGCAGAGCAGATCTGGGACA
Source organism: Onychostoma macrolepis (assembly GCF_012432095.1). Lineage (NCBI taxonomy): Eukaryota > Metazoa > Chordata > Actinopteri > Cypriniformes > Cyprinidae > Onychostoma > Onychostoma macrolepis. The sequence goes on from NC_081165.1 coordinate 5,349,793, forward strand.
ATGTATCTTTCCACTGATCTGCTGTGGTCCAAAACTGGTTTCATAAGAGTCCACCATTTTCAATCCAATACCTCCCACCATACTCTCCCTTCCCCTCTTTTTTATTTTATTTATTTATTTTTATTTTTTTGCCATGGCGATGGTTTACGATCTCCAGCCCTTTGTCAGGATATCCCTCATTCAAGCCATGGAGGAGGCTTGTGACCTGATTGATTCAGGGTCTGTGCAAGGATGGATTCGCCACTCAAGAAGATTCTTCTCTCACTGTCTTGAGAGAGAGGATGTGGACGAAGTGCTATGGCCAGATGAAGCGAAGATATGATGTTGAGGGTTTTTTTTTAATTTTGTTTATTTTGTATGCTTTCTTTTTCTCTCCACAAATCTTTTTGTTGTTTATGTTCTATATTGCATTTAGAATATGTTCTGATTTTCAGTGCAATATGCGACCTTTGGAAATGCATGGATGTATTGACTGATTTTACAATGTGGAGAGCGGTGTTAATTTCGTTGACAAATAATTTTCGTAAAAATTTTCGTCAAGGACATTTTTTTTCACCAATGACAATGAGACGATAATGAATGAAAACTCTTTTTGAATGACAAAAACTATGACGTAAATCTATTGACATGGGCGTAGCTAGGCCATCTTTAGCACCCCTAAATTTCTGCTCAGCCCCCCTAAAAATCTTGCGATTCTTTCCCTTTAAATTTCAAATGAAAACGGCAGCAGACTTCGGCTCCTCCCCATCTTTCTGCGCGTTCTTCAATCCACAGACTGCGGTGGCGCAGAGGAGAGGACAATGTGTGTGTTTATCAATAGATTGTTATAATATCTACATCTATGCAGTTCTTTGTCATAAATACAGTTTACAAAAAGTCATGGGAGAGCAATCGGTTTCCAATCTACTGTAAAGTTTTCGCTGCATTCACCACTCATCACACCACAGCTGTTTCCTTCAGCGAAAGCCCTTAACACATATGAACGCATACTTTATAAAACGATCACGTCATTGCTATTTTCATTTGAAAATTTAGCTCTCAATATAGAACATAACATTACAGTGCATGTGGCATTAACTACCATACAGTTATGCATAGAAATGATTAAAGACAGTGACCGACAGCACTCAGTCAATGCACTCATTTTAATTGCATATCAGAGTGATTGACAGAGATTGAAACAGTGTGTGTGTGTGTGTGTCTTGTATTAATTTAAAAAATAATAATTTTTATTGTTTGAATTGAATTTATGTAGAACGGTTCTACAATTTTTTTGTACAAATTTTCAATCAATGATTTTGTAAATATTTATTTTTTATTACCCTCATTGGGGGCTGAGCCCCCCTAAAATGAAAATCCTAGAATCGTCCCTGTCTATTGACATTTTTATGAAGGTAAAATGACATCAAAAAGATTCGCATGCGCAGGGTAAGATTTGTGAAAGTGTAGCCGAGTTCACACTGCACGATTTTCAAACTCGTCGGATCGCTGTTGTTTTCACACTGCGTGACTATCTGGGGAAGCATTCAGTCGCTGCTGTGTTCACATTGCACGATGGATCGGCGACAGGGGCTTTCACATTGCACGATTTCACAATAGGAAGAATCGCCGACAACTCTGTCTGATCCGCAAACTACGTTTCACAACAAAACACACGCGAGAAGTGATACGCGAGAACCTGCGTGCGTCAGCCCGTTGTTCTCGAGCTAGACTGAGACTGGAAGTAGCTATTAAAACAGTATAGCCTGCAAATGCACTGATTTCCAGCTACAAAAACAAAAACAGATTGCAGGAGGGAGATGCAGGGACAGGCCCGGCTCCAGGTACGAGTTGAAGGGTGGGCCAAGTGATATTCCATTTTTTTTTAAAGTGAAAGGATGAATGCCTTATAAACAGTGACATTTAAGACTTGCATTTAATTCACCCCAAAATGGGCCATTTGCACATTTTCACGTAAGTTCTGCTACTTCATGGAGTAAGGATAATTATGAAATTAATATTAGCCACAACAGAGGTGCAAATTTTGCAATACATAATTCAAATTTTAAAAATTAAATAGACCGCAGCAATTAACATTTTGTCAGAACCTCTAGTAAATTACAAGCTATTTGTTTAGTTGTCTACTGAGAATCATAGGAGAATATGATCTCTATTTGAAAAACAAAAACAAAAGAGATACATTTTTCCAGAATTGTACATATTCCTATGTTTGACTGACTGTTTCTCCCATGGCAGTGACGGGCAAATGTAATCCCTCCCTCCCCCCTCCCCCATACCATTTACAATTTTTATATATAGTGAAAAAAATCCATTATAAAACACTCGTGCTTTTAAGCCAAATACAAGCTGAAACGACTCTCCGCAATCTCTGCAATCTCCGCAATCTCTGATCTCGGGTTTCTCTGTATTAGAGCTGTTTTAAACTTGCTGTTTGAACGCGTTCGTTTACTGGATCCTTGGACTGAAAAGTTTACAGGAGTTTACCGGTTTAAAAAATATCTGATCGCAAAAACCTGGTCCTTTTGATTTTTCTTTTCATATTATAATGTATTGATTCAAATTAGAAATCAATAATTAATTATTATTTTGCCATCTTGTCTGGGGACAAAGCAGGCGCGGGCGCAATCATCAATCATATTTAAAGGGAAGCCGGCGCGTCCTGACCGCATCACTGTCTTTACTGGGTGTTTTTAGGGAATATTTGCATTTATTCACAGACGATTTGATTAGCGAATCATGTGGTGGACTGTCATTATTTTGGCTAATGCGAGACACCACTGAATGCGCATCAGAGGGTATTTAGAAGTAGGTATAGGCTACGCAAAGCCGACTGATAAGCCTTATTATACCTGAATATACCCTGCACTACACCACTGAGACTGACGAAACCATACATCAACAGATTCTTAGCTTATTGACAAATATCTGATCTTGTAAGATGTTCTCCCTTTACACAGTGCACTGTCCCACTAAACATTAGGCGTCTGACGGACGTGCAGATTATGTCTATATTGCGTCCGTCGGTCCAAGACCAATTCTGCACGTCTACGATGTGCAAACTAGGTCCCCTATTTGGACGTCTAACCAAGACCCCATTTGGACGTCAATATGCAGTTCTACATTTGAACGTCGGACTAGGTAACTTTTTTTGGACGTCGAAGACATGTGCAGAAAATGTACATTATTAATGAATGTAATATTTATTTTATTTAAGACAAATATCAACATTGTTCTTATCAGCATGGTTAATGAATATCAATATAGGTTACCTGTGATGAAACATTATTTGTTATTTAAATATTTATTTATTGAGTACATGATGTCTAAAATTAGTTTAAGTTTGATGTAGAAAAGACGTCCACAAAGACCCCATTTGGCCTACAATTAGCCCTTATACAGAGGTCCTGTGGACGTCAATACTGGACGTTCATTAGACGTTGGAAAAAAGACGTCATCTGGCGCCACAGTCTGCACCTTCAGGGGACCAAAATTGGACGCTCAAAAACGGCACAAAAGACGTTGTTTGGACGTGTCTTTGCTCAGTGGGGTACGCGTGATCGCCAAATGGAAAGTGAAAGTGAAAGGCGCGAGCGCTCATTCAAAAGCATTTCAATTTCGCGCATGTTGATAGCGGCTCCCTGATGCGCGAAAATACATTAGCACGTATTTGGGTGTGGGCGGTAAGAAAACGAAAAAGAAAAAATATATGAACCTCAATTGAATATCACAACAATTTTGTGATTGGCTGTTATGTGTGGGGCCAGGGTGGGCCAAGCTTCTGACTGGGTGGGCCAGGCCCACCCTGGCCCCCCCGTGGAGCCGGGCCTGTGCAGGGAACAGGGATTGTGTTCTGCAAAGAGTCGTAAATAATAATTTTGCAGTAACTGTTATGCTGATGTTGCGGCTGGTCAAGCGTTTGTGCTTGTTTCTGTATGATATAATTGTACATATTAAAATACTGATATGGTCTATAACTCCTCACCGAACTTCCCTCTGCCCTGTATCTTTGTCTCTCATTGGCTGAAGGTCATCGTGATGTAGTTTTCAGTCAGAAATCATTGCACACAGCGTGATTGTAAATCGCCGACAGCTCCAGATATTTAGCATGCCAAATATTTCACAGGCGTAGGCGACATATCGGCGATTCTCTCAGATCGCGTCTTTGGTAATTCACACTGCGCGATTGTCACTCGCGTGAACGAGCTCCGATTTGCCTCCGATGTCGGGCATTTGTCGGCGATTTATCAAAACCTGTCGGCGAGTGAAAAATCGGGCTAAAATCGTGCAGTGTGAACTCGGCATAAGATAGCAAGCGTAAATTAATTTTGCATTCGCAAGAAAAGTGCAAATTGCATTTCAAGCGTAAGAAAAAAAGATTTGCAGCCTTTTACTGTTTTTTTTCTGCAACTTCGTGCTAAGGCACAATAAATATGATCTGTATTCTTCTGACTTTCATTTTTCTGCGCTTACACTTTTGGCACTGTTGTTTCGCCCAAATACAGCCAAAAGTATTGCAAGCCTGTGCACAGCGTTTTGCAAGTGAAAACAACCGTATCAAGAACTACAAATCAGATTGACCGCCTAAAACCAATATGTATGTGTAGAAAAAAAATCGTTGCAACTGTCTAAATGACTTCTTGTGTGCATAGAGCAAAATGATCCCCAAATAACCCGCTGTGTAAGTCTGCGTCTTTGTGCTTGCAGTTTTGGCACGATTCTCTCACTGATTTCAGATTTGCAAGCGCGTGTGGAAGGCGGGACCTTCTTCTTGCAGCCAATCAAATGAGGCTTTCGCGGACTCTCGATTTACTCTTATCTGATTGGTTCAATAAACACTCCAGACGAGAACACATCTTTATGTTAATTTGGCACAGCCTCATTCTTATTGTGGGGATGGTATTTTTAATGCACAGATACTTATATAAAAAAAAAATAATTATTAATAATACAATAAAATAATTTAAAAAGCATGATCCTTTATAAGCTGTGTAGGCTACCATTAGACTGACTGCCATGTGTTCATTCTGAATTTCGAGCTAATACTAGGAAATTACATTTCTGTGTATTCACTCTATTTATCCTAATCATCCTCCTCTTCAGCAGACCATATGATATTAGTTTGTAATCTTGATGCTACTGAAAGTATCTGTACTACTATGCATAATTTCACCATGTCTCCTGATCAGGGTTGATGCCAGATTTTCTTTTTTTCTTTATTTACATGTATTTAAAGGAGATTTTACTGTACTACATATTTACCCCTAAATTATGCATTTACCATCTGTAATGCCATGTGAAACCACTAGATGGATGTATAACCATATAAAAATATCAACATTACTGTGTATTTCATGGTTTCTGGGAATATTTTATTCAGACATAGTTACTTTGCATTTGGTTTTTCATTTAGATGCATATATTTAGACATTATTAAAGACTATATTTTGTCAAAGTAGTTGAAGTTTTTTAAATGTTGATTTGGTTTGAAGTGTCAGTGTTTGCATTACAGTCAAATCTGGAGACAAATCACCATTAAACATTTTGATTGTGAAGTTTAACATCATTTCAGTGTTGTAGGCAGATTATCTAAAATCTTAAATTTCAATGCAATGTCAAACCAATCCAATAATGTTCACTCTAGCTTGAAAACCAGTATATGAGCACATGGTAGTCAGCCTAATGGTACACAGCTTCTAAGGATCATGCTTTTTGTTTTATTATTTTATTTTATTGTATTTATTTATTTTTTAATATATATGTGCATTAAAAATACCATCCCCGCAATAAGAATGAGGCTGTGTCAAATTAAGATAAAGATGTGTTCTCACGGCTGGAGTGTTTATTGAACCAATCAGATAAGAGTAAATGGCCTCATTTGCCTCATTTGATTGGCTGCAAGAAGAAGGTCCCACCTTCCACATGCGCTTGCAAATCTGAAATCAGTGAAAGAATCGTGCCAAAACTGAAAGCGCAAAGACGCAGACCTACATAGCGGGTTATTTGGGGAACATTTTCCTCTATGCACGCAAGAAGTCATTTAGACAGTTGCAACGATTTTTTTTCTATACACACATATTGGTTTTAAGCGGTCAATCTGATTTGCAGTTCTTGATACGGTTGTTTTCACTTGCAAAACGCTGTGCACAGGCTTGCAATACTTTTGGCTGTATTTGGGCGAAACAACAGTGCCAAAAGTGTAAGCGCAGAAAAATGAAAGTCAGAAGAATACAGATCATATTTATTGTGCCTTAGCACGAAGTTGCAGTTTCACAATACATGATATACACTTACAAAAAAACAGTAAAAGGCTGCAAATCTTTTTTTCTTATGCTTGAAATGCAGTTTGCACTTTTACAACTCTTTTCTTGCGAATGCAAAATTAATTTACGCTTGCTATCTTATGTACACTTTCATAAATCTTACCCTGCGCATGCGAATCTTTTTGACGTCATTTTACCTTCATCAACGAATAAAAACGAGACGAAAATGTTAGGGAGGGAAGATTTGGGAAGAGATTCATTCAGAAGAAATCTGCTGCGTGGTTCTGAGGTTAGATGTGCGCACATGGACCGGTGGGACATAAGCTAAAATACACTTGCTGCACGTCGCATTAAACGTTCAAAAATGTCAATATGTGGGAGTAAGAGAAGAGCAGGCATATGGATAAATCTGACGATGCAAGAGATAACTCAATTTGGTCTGGTTTTCTGAGGGCAGACACTGAAGCATACACACACAGAAAGGAGACGTGAGTCGCATGAACTGAGAATTACACACAAAATGATGTCGAATTGTCCGTTTTGACAAGTATTCACATAAACACAGTCAATTAAGTCTTAAGTGAACGTAAACAGTAGGGAGACAACCTGATCTCACAGAATTCCGTGTAATGTTCACGGACTTAATTAACCCCGAATCTGTGGTGGCATCACGGAATCGCCGAAAATTCCGTGATGGGCTCACAGAAAAAATTCCGTGATGGGCTCACAGAAGTGATACCAATGTAAGTCAGTGACAGGCATCAGCCGTGCTCCACACACGGAAACCCTTAGCATCAATATGCCGACGCGATACTGGGAAATGTATCGTCATCATTATTGTTCAGAACTGGGTAGGTTTAGGGTAGGGGTGGGGTCACCCTTACAAAAAATTACTGCAGTTTTTAAAAAAAGTAATACTGCAGTTTTTGTTACTTGTAGAAAAATGCAGTTTTTTGGACACGAAAAAACTGCATTATTGCCGTTTTACTGCAATACATCTGAAGTAATATTGAAATACAACTGCAGTAGAGCTGTAGTATTACTAACAAACAACTGCAATAGAGCTGCAGTATTACTGCAATACAGCTGAAGTATTACTACAGTTATACTGCAATAAATCTGCAGTAGTACTGTAATAATACAACTGAAGTACAATTCAGTACTACCAAAGTGCAATACTAATAAAATGCTGCACAGTAACACTGAAATGCAACCAGAATATTCAGAATAACAAGTTTTATTTGCACACAACTGCAATATAATAAATTAAGGTACAAAACAACATTGAATGTCTCAAACAGCACTGCAACAATAAATTATTTTACTTTTCTTTAAACTTAAAATAACAGGCTGAGAGTTACACTAAATGTATTTAGTGTTTATTTACAAATCACACAATCATGCACATTTCTTCCCTCATTATTCTGACAGGTTTCATTTTTTGAAGAGCTTATCCTCATCGTTCCACTTGGTTCTTATGACTGCCTTCATCTCAGATGTGGAAACACTATTTTTGATGTAGCCTGGAAAAACAAACAAACAAAAAGTTTTAGTTACACTTTTCACTACAGGCATATTTAGTATGCTTAAAATAAATCTTGAATTGTGATGTCACCAAGTGTTTGTGTAAAGTATTCATTCTACTCTCAATTAATTTCTTATGACATATTGGTCTGCATTAATAATGTCTTTGAACACTCCAGGTAACAGAAGTTAAAAGGTTGGTTCACCCAAAAATGAAAATTCTGTCATCAATAACTCACCCTCATATCATTCCAAACCCACAAGTCTTTCGTTCATCTTCAGAACACAAATTAAGATCTTTATAATGAAATCTCAGAGCTTTCTGTTCCTCCACTGATAGTCCATGCAGCTACCCCTTGCACAATAACATGCATTTCTGGGAAAAAGCATAGACACAATCATGTTTAAATACTGTACAGAGTCCTCCAAAATTATTTGCCCTCTTTATATTTTGGTTTTTCGTTCAAAATTCTAACCTTAAATAAATTAAAAAAAATAAATAAAAATAATAATAATAGAAAAAAAAAACAATTTACAAATATACAAGTATATAATTTAAATATGCTATTAGAATACAGTATATATAATATATGTGTTCCACAGTTATTGTGCCCCCTTCATTTAATACTGTGTGTAACCTATAACCCTCTTCACACATATGTGCTAATCCATGGCTAGGTGTGCAATACATGATTTTAATGCATGAGGTGGAGGCAAAGAACCACTGAAGTTGATTAAAATTGTGTAATACACACCTGTTACAGCTAGTTTAAAAAGTTAAGTTAAAGCTGCCTTTAAAGAGATAGCTAACCCAAAAATGAAAATTCTGTCATTAGTTAGTCACCCTTGTGTGGTTTCACACCCATAAGACCTTCTTTCCTCTTTGGAACACAAACAAAGATATTTTTAAAGAAATCAGAGAGCTTTCTGACCCTACATAGACAGCAATGCAACTTACACATTCAAGTTCCAGAATGGTAAGAAAGATATGCTTAAAGTAATTCATCAACTCCAGTTGTTTTAACTCAATTTTATGAAGCGACGCGAGTGTTTGCGTCCAAAAAAAAATATTGATCTGTAATGTGCATTCATGAGAGCATCACAACGCATGAGAGTTGTGTTCATGTGGCAGAAGACAAAACTGAGGTTAAACCACTGGAGTCACATGGATTACTTTCACAATGTCTTTCCTACTGTTCTGGAACTTAAATGTGTAAGCTGCGTTGCTGTCTATAGAGGGGTCAGAAAGATCTCAGATTTTATCAAAAATATCTTAATTTGTGTTTTGAAGATGAACAAAGGTATTACGGGTTTGGAACGACATGAGGGTAAGTAATTAATGACAGAATTTTTCATTTTTGGGTGAACTAACCCTTTAATGTTTGTGGAGTACAATTTGACTGGAAGGGTAAAACTAAGTAAATTTTCATGAGTTTGTTTGGTTACAGGTCATTCGATCTAGCGTTCTGACTGTATGTGTGTGCTACAGTACAAGCAGCGCATTGATTTAAAATAGCGATGGAACTGATTGTAATTATCTGCATTCACTGTTTTAATGCACACCTTCCAGTCAATCAGAGAGAATCAAAGAGTCCACAAAAAAAATGTTGAGAGTTGATGTTAAGCATTGAGAATAATTGCTGTTTATATCTAGATTTCATTACCTTTCCACTGCCTCAGCTCTCTCTCTGTTTTCATACTGAAATGGCACTAGTATTGCAAATCTTCTTTTAGCTCTTTGACTTCATTTAACTCCTCGATCTCTTCATGTCTGAAGATCTCTTCCATGGCTGAGACGACAGAGGACTTATACACTTGATTTCTCCAGCACTCCCACTGGTCTTAGTTTCCGAAATACAATAGCAGTTATTATGTATTATAAACTATAAAGATAATAGTTAATAAAAGATCGATTAAATAAAGTAGATTACTGCTCACCATTATTTGAGTGCTTGTTTCACCACAACCATCATCCTCTGTTGAATTATATTTTTGGTCGTCTTTTTTTAGTTGTTACCAGTGCATTTTCCTGAAAATAGCAGTCACACACTGATAAAATGTCCATTTCCACACATTAATGTCACACTACTGCACATAAATGCTGGTGTACAGTGCTGTGAAAAAAATCCTGATTTATTCTATTTTTGAGTATATCCAGCACTAAATATTGTCAGACATTCCTAAGAAAATTAACATTAAACAAAGGCAAATACAGTTATCATTAATAATCTTTATTTTGTGTTTATTCAGGTTGCCTGTTTCATGCATTTTTTTTTTGAAGATTTGAACCAATTTAAGTCAAGTCACCATTATTTATATAGTGCTTTATACAATACAGATTGTTTCAAAGCTGCTTTACAGTGATAAAAAGAAAAATAATGATGCAAACTAGGGCTGGGCGATATGGCCTATTCACAAAAAATCCAGTTTACGATTTAAATTCGATTTTTTTTTTTCCCTACTTAAAATCAATCTGCAGATGACAAAGAAATAGTTCAAAACAAGTTTTAACTTTATTTTGTTTTGATTTTCCCTTCTGGGATTTGATCTGGATTTCCCCCTTGGGGTTAAAGTGCAATCAGAAACAACAAGCCAAAGAGACAAGATGGCAGGCCCTGCCATTGTAAACAGTGAAAATGTAACATAACATAACATATAACATAAAACGTAACATAAAACTTAAAATTATGTGACCCTTTTTGATAAGTTTTCTTTAAACACAAGTTTAACATCTTGTTATTCAGTAGATAGGAGGTAGTTCTGATAAAGGATGGACGATGACATCGTGGGGGTTAGGGGGTGTGCCCAAAGCTTGAATCCGTATTCAGAAAGGCACGGAAAGCGAATAACGATTGCTAATGGTTGCCTGTTACAGTTACATTACAGTACATAAAATGTCACTTACCACATAAACAGAGTAAGGAGAGAAGAAATATACATTTTCCTCCCTTGTATTTATTCTCCGCAGTGAGTCAATGTCATGGACGTAAGGGTAGAGCACGTTTACGTATCTTTCTAGTCTATATCCATCTTGTAATCCCGCTGTTTTGGGTATTTAAAAAAAAAATCAGAATTATTTGTAATAGAGCAGACACTGACTGTTGTTCATGTATTTATGACGTCATTTGGCGAGACGGCAGACGCTGAAAACACTGCGCGCTTCAGTATGTGTGTAGCAAACGAAACTGCGCGTCTGTGTATTCATTCATAAGGAGACACGCAGGATTCATATTTAAATGGTATTTTTGCAGCTTAACATTTACAGATACTAGTTCATATCGCAATTTGATTTAAGTGTAATGACCTACTTTTGATTTATTCATCCAAACTTTGACAAATTCAATGACATTCCGCATTATACAGTACATTCTGTTATTGCTATCATTATTGCTGCTTCCATAGACATCAGCGTGTATTTTACAAACTATAAATGTATGGTTTTGCTAGAACTTATGTGTATTTAAATGTCTGAAATCTAAAATTAGCATTATATGGTTGAAAACACTGAATAAGTGATAATATGACAAGCGCTCGCACGTCTGATCTGGCTCCGCGCCAGAAAGCAGATTTGAATTCAGCAGTTGATGACGTGACGCACTGAACGCTCTAATCACACCGGTGTGATCGTACGCGTTAAAGGGTTAAAGGTCACTCACATTCTAGTTAGCCACAAATGTAAACCTGATTTTAGATTTTAGTCTTTAAATGAGATTCATAACTCCAGCTACTTGTAGGCCTACAGTCCTGTATATTTCACACTAAATTGTGATGCAGCCTGAATCATAATCATGTTCATTTGTTGTCCAGAGGAGAACTGATCCCTAAACTAAACATACTTTCTCCCAATGTTTTTTTTCTCCATTCTGTCACCTGACAGAGTTTGGGTTCTTTGCCACTGTCGAATTTTGGCGTGCATATTTGGGGACTAATAATATTCAGCAATATTATTGATCTGACTCCACCGGCACTATTGGATGAGGACTGAACTGAGCTAGATGATGACACCACTGCTATCTAGATGCATTAAAATGATTTTATATTTGATGATTTTCATACAGTTAATCAAAATTAACTGAGTCAACATTGATTTCAACTGAACAATGACACGTTTTACTGTTTAGAGCTGCTTCACAGCGGATGTGAATTATATTTGCATTAGGGCTGGGCGATAAATTGATTTTATCGATTAACTCGAATGTGTAGTTCACGTCGATTTGTTTGAATGAAAATCGTTTTTTTCTTTAACATCAGCCGATGGGTTAAAGCATTTCCAGAAATAAAGTCTCATCAACATCTGTTGAGTGCCTTTTCACTTTCTCTCTTCTCCTCTTTCCTAATGCTTCCTCTGTTGCAAAGAGAGGTACACTGTACACCTTTCAATGATTTATTCCTCATGTCAATTAGGGGTTGATGCTCTCCTAGAAACAAACAAACAAACAAATACACTGTATATTCAGTGCAGTTTTGTTCATTCATTATTATAAATGATGTACTGATGCTATTGAGAACTGTACTGAGCTGGACAATGACATGACTCATTTCTACATAACTGCTTATAACAAATTGCTGAGCCATAGCATAATTAAATACATACACAGGGTTGTCACTGGTTGGATTGAGATGTTGGTGTTTATTATAGTAAAAGTGTAGTAAAAACAGCATTAAACCAGTTGTTTTGTCTTTCTATCATAAGCACCTCGCGCACATACCCGCGAGCGCTACAGATCAGCACTGAAGCGGCGTTTCCTCTCATCTTCTTCTCATCTTAGCGGGTTGAATAAGATATCCGTCAAGTCATTTTACATCTCTCTAAAATTATAACTAAAGATATATGAGGACATTAGACATTATACTCACCGCTAAACTGGATGACTCGAGTCTCCAACTCGCCTGATGAACTTCTTCCGGAAAGCATTTCTTCTCTTTTGTCACACTTGTGAATGGTCTCGGAGTGTAATGTTGTTACTGTATGTCTTTGTGCTTTAAAGGAACACTCCACTTTTTTTGGAAATAGGCTCATTATCCAACTCCCCCAGAGTTAATAAGTTGAGTTTTACCGTTTTTGAATCCATTCAGCTGATCTCCGGGTCTGGTGATAGCACTTTTAGCATAGCTTAGCATAGATCATTGAATCCGATTAGACCAGTAGCATCGCGTTCAAAAATGACCAAAGAGTTTCGATATTTGTCCTATTTAAAACTTGACTCTTCTGTAGTTATATCGTGTAGTAAGACCGGCGGAAAATGAAAAGTTGCGATTTTCTAGGCCGATTTGGCTAGGAACTATACTCTCATTCCGGCGTAATAATCAAGGAACTTTGCTGCCGTACCATGGCCGCAGCAGGCGCAGTGATATTACGCAGCGCCTGAAAGTAGTCCCCAGCTATATTATAACTAGTTACCTATACTAGTTACAAGCTATTTAAAAGCGGAGGGAAAGGGGGAAAACTCAAGTGAACTAAAGACAAACAACTGCTTGATGCCGAATTGCCGCTAATTTTAAAGTGAAAGTAAAACGTGCATGGAGCTTTTACAAGCTATTTAAAACCGAAGGAAAGCGAGGAAAAGTGGGAAACCTCAAACGACCCCCACCACGGTGATACCGGTATTACTGGTGTTGTCACATGTCGATTAACCGGTGGGAAAATTACCTCACTGTCACAACCCTAGTATCAGTACATTGAATCCATTGCATCAGTGCATTCGGTTTTAAAGGGACAGCAGCCTAATTTAGTTGCTATTGTCGAAGTCATTGATGTTACAGTTTTTGCCTGCTTGAACACTTTTTGAAAAACTTCGGCTCATTGTGTCAAAACTTTACACACAAGCACACAAGACACAACACTGGGAAATAAACCATTCACATCTATGTCGAATTGAAACTCAAAACGTAACAATCCTTTGTCAAAATGTCACTCTGATGACAAAATGATACACACTTGCATCATATGAATACACTTTCAGATTAGCAGCAACACACTAGTGTACTTTATATAAAACACTGCAGTCTTTAATTTTCACTGTTTTTATTCAGTTCATCAGTTAGCATTCTGTGAAGCTCAATGCAACACTTACAGTTTTTGTTCTGGTTTTTTTCCAACAAAGGTTTTCACAACAACCAAAAATGAAAGTACTGAAAGGTTACAAATGACATCAACTCAATACTGCACATCACAGTACTATACTTTACAGAACAGTACAGTAAATGCAGTAATGCAAAAATAATACAAAAATAAAATACAAAATACACTACTGTAAATACAGAAAAACAGGCCAATTGTGCGTGGGTGGGATTACAGATCCTGCCGTCTGTTTGGGTCTGGCCACAGGATCTCATCACCGTCACAAGCAATATTTTCTCCTGCGAATCCATCCATGGATTGACGTTACCTCAATGTCTCCGCCTGCCTCTTCCATTGCCTGTAGAAGAGGCATGCGGGCATGTGTTTGGCGGTCATATATGCGCCATCTCCCAGCAGAAAAACATTATTCGATAGGGTTTAGAAATGGCGAGTAAGGGTGCAAGTATACAACTTCAAATTGATCATGGTTGGTGAACCAGTCCCGGACCAGAGCAGCCCGGTGGAAACTAACATTATCCCAGACAACAACAAACCTGAGCTGCTCTGATCTGTCCTGTACAACTGCATCATGAAGTGCATCGAGAAATGTTACAGTTTTTTTCAACTGCTTACACACAAAATCTTTACTTGTCACACAATTTCTGAAACCTGACACTCAAACACCAGAACCACACACAAAATCTGCAAAACCTTACACTAATTCTCGGCATTTGACTCAGTTTTCAATTTCAGAAAACACTTTTTGCAAAACACAAGACACAATTCTCTATGTAACACACACAAATCTTACAGGAAGTATCCTGATTTCCTTTTTCAAACACAACCATTTAAAATGCCACACTAATTCATCAGTGCTTCACACTAACTCCTCACATGCACAAACACTCATTGCTTTATTTAACACCAACCAATCATGGCTTTAGAATAGGCCTATAAATAGGCCGCAGGTCAAGTTATACAGTTTTTCTTGCTTCGTTGCTTTGATGCATTTCTCAGATCAAAAATGAAATTCTCAAAACTACTTTGTTCAACCTCCACATCATCTAGTCACTTGTGCACATCATAAAAGCAGTTTCTCATTCTTTTGAACAAGTTGCGATTGCTTTGGTACATTCATGCAACTGATTATGTACATTTGTCTGCGGTTTCCTACATTATCAGTTGCTAATGTCATGTTGCTCAAAATGTATTATATAGTTCTCTGTGCAAGTCAGATCACTAGTAAAAGTGTAACTGTGAATTCGATCCTGTCTCTTTCAATCAATATCACACATACAGTAGTGTAAAGTTGTACTTTTGAAATGGATATATGGCATACATAAGAAGTGCAGCCTTCTGTATTTCAATACAGTAACTGTCATCCAAACTGTTGCCATAGTTTCCCAGATAGTAAAATCCCAGCAAACAATGGCGGTCCACCAGCGTTTTTTGGGCGGCACAAATTCAGCGGCATAATACGGTCGGACCACCGTCGGCACACCATCGGCGAGCCGATCAATCTAAAAATGCTGTCGGTCAGCCGGCGTTTTTTGGGTGGCACGCCACCAGCGGTTTGCCGCGGTTGGGCCTCCGTCGGTGCACCAGTGGCAAGCGGTTCTGTCCCGTGTTTCTACTGAGCTCTTATCTTTGTTTTATAAATTATATATATATATATTTATGTTTTACATTACATTTTTACAGTTAAAAGGAATCTGAAGCACTGAATAAAAATAGTGAGAGTTATACTTATTAACAAAAGTTTAGTATAAAAACTGCAAGCACATTTTTAAACAAAATAAATAGTTTGAATGATCGTAAAAACAACAATACAAAATCTAATAAAAAAAAAATAGCAAAAAAAAAAAAAAAAATTAAATAAAAATAAAAGTGCTAATTTGTCCCACTATCACGTGCGGGTTGCAGTTTACACCTATGTATGAATGGGTCATATGACTACAAAACGATTAAAATTCAAAATTAAATTTTTTTTGTTGTTGTTGTTGTTTATGTTTATTTAAATGCTGCATCACTGTGACGTGATTTGTTGGACGCGTGCTCTGAGTCTCATTCAAACGCTGCAGCGAGGGAGTTACCATGGAAACGGTGCGGCAACTCTCCAACTGACGGCTGCAACACTGCGTCTCTCGCTGCTGTTTTCACCGTTTTCAGGTGAGTTTAGTCCCTAAAATCACACAAATATTACATACAACTGTTCCTGACACTTTTCTTACTTGTAATTGATACGCTTCTGTTGAATATTTACTTCATAAAGACGGTTTAGTGTCTTCGAAAAAGTCCGTTAGCATCTCAACTGTTTTCAGACGATGTATGCTAACTCTGTATATTGAGCTCTGATTTATCAAAGTTTTGACTTTTAATAGCTTTGTCAAGGTTTTGTCAATGGGTTATTGGAATTAGACGAATTTATTTAGCCTAAAATATGTACTGTAACTTTACTGTTAATCGGTGACGTCACTTAAAGGAGCATGTATTAACTGAATCTAGTTAAAACGTGATTTGATATTTAATGGCAAACAATTATTGATAAAAATTGTTCTGTGGTTTCAGGAGTAACACTTCTACAACAGAAGAGAAGCTCCAAGATATCTACATTTCTGAAGGAAGCTGCTGACAGAGATGTGGGAAACATAGGTAACGTTAAGCTGCATGAGAAAGCTCATTAAATCACTTCATATATGCAAATATGTAGTGAAAAAATGCATATCACCATGCATCTTTAACAATTCTTTATTAGAGTTATTTTAAGAAGGTTTTGACATCCAAACATGAGTGAGTGATCAAAGATGAATTTTCAGCATCATTACTCTTCAGTTTTACATGATGATTATTCAGAAATCATTCTAATATGCTGATTTGCTGCTCAGGAAATATTCCTATTCGTATTTTGTTTTGTGTTTTGTGTGTATTATTCAGGATTCCTTAATGAACAAAGTTTAAAATGAACAGTGTTTTTTTTTTTTAAACAAAAATATTTACTCTCACTTCTCATCAATTTAATGCATCCTTGCTGAATAAAAATGAATTTATTAAAAAACCTCACTGACTGTAAACTTTAGAACAGTATTGTACAGTACCATTTAAAGGTCTGGAGTCTATTTAACAATTAATCCTGAGAAGAAAAAAAAAAGTTTACGAAGTTTAAAATGTTTATCAGCACATCTTTTTTTATATATTGTTAATAATCAGAAATGTTTCTTGAGTAGCAAATCAGATTTATTTTTGAAGGATCATGTGACACTGAAGACTGGAGTAATGATGTTATATTCAGCTTTGATCACAGCAATACATTATAATTTAACATATTCAAATAATAATAAAAAACTGTTCTCTTGAACTGTAATATCATTTCACAATGTTATTGTTTTAACTGTTTTTTGAGTTGTGAGTATAAGATGTAAAAATCCTACTGACCCCAGACTTTTTAACAGTTGTGTAAATTAGTTATGATGTTCCTCACACTTCAATAATACTGCGGCAAATGTACACTGTAAAAAATCCAATTAACAAAATGTTGAAAGGGCAAAAATATTTGGTTACACTTTATTTTGATAGTCCACTTTAGACATTCTACTAACTATAAGTAACTTTGTAACTACGCGTCAACTAATTCTCATTAATTTGCAACTACATGTCTACTAACTCTCAGTAGGGTAGGTTTAGGGTTAGTAGAATAAGTTGACATATACTTGCAAAGTTTCTCATAGTCAGTATGTTGTGGACCCATCAAAATAAAGTGTTACCAAATATTTAAGTTGAACTCTTTTTATTGCTTGTGCTTAGTTGAGAAGACATATTAAGTCTGCACAAGTATATTTTAAAAAATATTAAATGAATGGGTATTTTCAAATCCAGTCAACATTCAGAATGCTAAATGAATGCCTGAGTGACTTCGCGGGAGAAACAGCGCTGCCATCTTGTAAAGTTCACGAGTCAGGTGAGTTGCACTAAACAAATGTTATTTTTTAGACTAAATTTAACGAGAAAATCATGCAACATATCCAACTTTTTTGAGTGGACATTTAGAAAGTGTTTTATGAGTTGTTAAGTGGATATAATTGAACTTTTTTAAACTTAAAATGTACTTTTCTTTCTCCATCAGGGTGTGGCCAAAGGTTTCATTGGTGCTTTGTCATCACTGCAAGATTTCAGATGCAACCCAGTCAGTTCTTCCAAGGCACCAAACACCAGACCGCTCCACTGCAACTACATACTGTGTGTACCTTCAAGACTAGGAGTTTATTGTTTTCATTCCAGGTAATGTGTGTAAATGTTTAGAGTGTTTACTACAATTAAAATGTGCTTTATTGTTCTCAGTGGCATCTACGCTTATATTAGTCTGTTTCATTCTTATTCCGAGGTCACCATAGCCACCCAGATCCAGTCCGTATCCAGATCAGATGGTGGATCAGCACCTAGAGACAACCTCTACAGCCCTGAATGTCAGCGGAGACCATGTCAGCTAGATGAGCTCCAGAGACAGATCCCCAGTGAAGACCTCGTTGGCCATCGGGACAAGACCACGAGAACCAGACAAGTCCTCTGCTCAATCTGACCTGTGCAGGAATTAAACCATGCCATGCTGGTTTCGTCTGGCCAGAGGAGAACTGCCTCTCAACTGAGCCTGGTTTCTCCCAAGGTTTTCTACTCCGTTTCTGTCACCGATGGAGTTTTGAGTCCTTGCCGCTGTCGCCTTTGGCTTGCTTATTTGGGGACGCTTGGCTGATTGCATAGACACTATTGGAAGAGAGCTGAACTGAATGATGATTTCATTGAATCATCAATGAACTGACTTTAACTGGAAAAATGACTTGTTAATGTCCTCTTGCATTATTAACAAACTATTTTCCTGTTTGACTGTAACGCTGCTTTGACACGATCAGTATTGCATAAAGTGCATTATAAATAAAGATTACTTGACTTGATTTTATATACTGTAACTCCTGCTTCATTTGTTTTTTTTTTGTGACTTCTGCCTCATTTTAAAGATGTAATTGTGAACAGTAGTAATATTTGTAAATGTTTGTTTGCTAACATTTTGTTTAGCTTGTTTAGGTTTTTCTTAGTTCATTAAAGTTTAAACTGAATTTTGCAGCTGTATTGCAGATGTAATGTTTGTCAGCTGGAGCTTTAAAGGGATAGTTCACCCAAAAATGAAAATGTTCTGTTAATTTACTGACCCTTAGGCCATCCGAGATGTATGTGACTTTTTTTTCTTTAAGCCTGTATGTTTAGTCTGTATGACAAATGTTATAAATGGAGATTGTTATTAAATAATGGCTATTATGTGTTGTAAATTGTGTGTTTTTAGTGATTGATAAACACCAGTTAATCATTTTTAATAATTTTGTTAAACTATAAAAATGTTTTAGTTCTCCCGCAATTTCTTATTATGCCCAAATAATAAATCTTAGTTGAGGTAACATATGAAACACAAGGAGTAAAGTGTTAAATTTTAATTGACATAACTTGCTGTAGTCTTCTAAATGTTTGACCAATTAAAACATTTTATTTGAATGGACTATAAAACTACTTTTTAGAGTGAGACTGTGTCTGTTCCCTGAATACTGAGGACAAATTATAAGCTTACTAAGGGATATAGAATAAAATCAGATTGCGATTTAACCAAATTATAGCAAAGTAAGCTAAATAATGCCACAAAACTCTGGACTATTGACAGTACCCAGAATATCAAAGTCCAGTAAAGGAGGCAGAGATTTTTCGCATTTTACTCTTAAACTCTCGAATAGACTTCTGATAATGTTTGGGGCTCAGACACACTCTCTCTATCTGTTTAAATCTAGATTAAAAATACATCTTTTAGCCAAGCATTCACATAACAACTCATAACCTTGTACTCTAGTAATAAATGCATATGATCATCTTTTGCCTGAAATAATATGAATAGCATCTCTGCTAATTCTTCTTTTGTTTTCCTGTTTCTATCTCTCAGGTTTCTCATCCCAGTGTTACTACAGCTTGGATCCAGCCTCACTTGTGGTTACTTCAGATGAAGACCCCAGATGATGGCAACTATATGTGGCAGGGTGGGTGACGTAATCTTTTCACATTGACTCATTAACGTGTGATTATCACCCATAATAGTCCATTAGAATCCGGGTATTTAAGGCTGGAGTTATGCCACTTGGTGTGCGTCACGGCTGGGGCTGCCCTTATGGAGTGCGGGTGTACAGGTGCGTGCTGAATGGCCACTTGATGCTGTGCGTTGGGTTGCAGGTTGTCCACTACATGTCAGGTATGCGTTCACCGGCACTACGCGCTGCTCGTTTGGCGTCGGGTGGTGTTAACCGGTGTTGATTCACTTTTTTTTTAGCAGTGAAATTCTTCGGTGACTGTGTCCTCCTGCACGAGATTCTATGCTTGTGAGCTGAGAGCAACGGTGCGATTCATGTGGCACCATGATTCATTTGGGTAGGTGCGATCTATTCTTTTCTCTTTTATAAGAAAAGTGATTCTTTTTTTTTAACAATCGCCCCTTTTCTTTTAGTGCACTGAGATTTTTCTGACGCCGTGTTGGTTAGTCGCTGGAGAACGCGGAAGTGTTTACACTCCGTGTCGAAGGAGGACGGCGTTGCTGTTTTCTTTTTCGTTTTGTATTCTTTTCTGTTGTTTATTATTATTATTATTATTATTATTATTATTATTTTCTTGATAAGTTTTTCTGTTGGGCGGCTAAATATCTGCCGTATGCTGGTTGGCTGATGCTTCAAGAAAACCTAATCTGAGCGGTCTTGAGTTGTCCCATTGAGACCGGCCCAATTCGTCGGGCTTTCGGCTGCTTGCATCTGTGACTCTGCCTATGCTGCGAAGGGTGTTTTCCTACGGCCCTGGGAGAACTGACCTTGAGGTGCTACTGCTTCAGTGAGCTTTCAGTGTGACTTCTAGCCAGCGTGTTTTGGTCGATTTCTTTTGCCCAATTCAAATATAATATTGTGTTATTTTATTGTGGTATATTTTCTTTCTTTGTTTGTGTGATGTGATTATACTACTGTGAGACTGTTTCTCCATATAGGTTGTGCTTCTTTTTGGTCTAAGTCAAAGTCTTTGTATTGTTTTATTGAATGTAATAGGTTTTGTTTTGTGTCTATTCTAGGCACTGTCGGGCCCCTAGGCTGGGAGGCTGGCTGGCTTCGTGTACTGGTGGTGGTATAATCGGGTGGAGTGCAGTGCTGCTTGGAATCACGCTTCACGTGTGTGTGTGATGCACTAGTGTACAGATCGGATCTTCACTTCAGCTAGCCTGCCCTTGCCGTTTGGCCAGCCTATGTTTGTTTCTTTGTTGTTTTTTTGTGAGTATTTTTGAGTTGTTTCCTTACTTAGCGTCGTACCCATGGTCACCATTTGTGTTTTATATTGTGGCCCGACACGTGGCATTGATGCCATTGGGGGGTTTTAATGATCTATTGTAACAATAAAATAAAGCGTTTTGCGCATTGTTCACACGCCTCTCAGGGTTTTACTTGAACCTGTGGTCTTTTCCCCGTTTCTTGACGGGGTGGCGTAGTCGTTTTTTTGTTTAAGTATGCTCTGATCCATTTATACATTTTTTTTCCTCCCCTCTGCATTGCCACATATAGATGAACATACCAACCTGACAAATGTTATGTATTGTAATCATTGCCTTAAAGCATACATTGAGTGATTTACAACCCACTTTGTATTGTTACTATGATGGTAATATATGTGAACGAACAATGTTTAATCTTTCTCTGAGTTCCATGAGATACATCCATTTATTTGTCAGCCAAATAATATTTAGCATTATCCGAGTATTGTTTATTTACATATTACAGACTTTGTGACAGTATAAAGTGGATTTAAATTCACCAAACTTACCCTTTAATGTTTGTCTGTTTAACTGAACATGACTTTGAACACATAACTTGTATTATCTTAGAGTTATTGACATATAGACATTAATTTGTTGCCAGAAGATGCTCCCCATTGAGTCACAGTCACCTCAGGCTGTTGATGGGATTTTTTTTTGAAACCTTGAAATTTTCTAAAGCTGCTTTGATTGTGAAAAACATTGTACCCTTACAACAGTCAACCATGTTTTTACTATGGTAAAACTAGTAATCATAACTAGTAATCAGGGTTTTTTAGTTTTTCTCAAACTAAGGTTTTGATACCATGGTTCTACAATAGTAATATTTTTGTAATGCTGGAGTAAAACTGTGGTAACCATAGTTTTTGAAACCATGGTGAAGTTTGTAGTTACTATAGGTTTACTACTATGCTGTAGTAAGACCATGGTTATGGTAGTTACTGTGAATTTACTACAACAATCATAGTTAAACCATGGTTAATTTTGTGGTTGACTTTTGTATGGACATATGTGAATTGAATGCTTCTGTTTGAAAGTCACATTGGATAAAACTATCTGATAAATATACTGTACGCATTTGTATGTTTAATCTGTGAAAATAAATTTGCAATTATCATTTTACATTGTTTTTGATCCATTATTGTGTACAAGGATATTTTGGTTAGCGTAATCGAACTGATTATGAACCACGGACCGACCGTGGACTGCCAGTAAACAGTAATTATAAACAGCGGCTCGTCAGCGGGCTGCTGTCGGAAAAGCGGCGGCTGCCGCTTGTGGTCCGCTGGAATAACGATGAGCAAAACGCCGGTGAACCGCGGGTGGCGTCCGCCGGTGTGCCGCCGACTCTACTACCAGTGGGCCGCCACCCAGCAAACACGTTAATGTGGGGCCCACATGGGTTTCACATGGGCTACAGGGGTACAGAGTGGGCATGGGCTCAAAATGGGCATCTTATCTGGGGCCCACTTGAGTGGCCCAGCTAGGACCCACATGGGTGAACCCAGGTGGGCATCTTATCTGGGGCCCACTTGGGTGGCCCAGCTAGGACCCACATGGGTGAACCCAGGTGGGCATCTTATCTGGGGCCCACTTGGGTGGCCCATCTAGGACCCACATGGGTGAACCCAGGTGGGCATCTTATCTGGGGCCCACTTGGGTGGCCCAGCTAGGACCCACATGGGTGAACCCAGGTGGACATCTTATCTAGCTAGGACCCACATGGGTGAACCCAGGTGGGCATCTTATCTGGGGCCCACTTGGGTGGCCCATCTAGGACCAACATGGGTGAACCCAGGTGGGCATCTTATCTGGGGCCCACTTGGGTGACCCAGCTAGGACCCAGATGGGTGAACAGGTGGGCATCTTATCTGGGGCCCACTTGGGTGAACCCAGGTGGACTCCCCATGTGGTTCCCAGTTGGGTAATTAATGGGAAATGTGTGCATGGGCTCAAAATGGGCTGCACATGGGACCCTATTTGTTTTATCAAATATACAAGTGCAAAAATAATTAATCACGTGGGGTGATTACATGTATATATATGCACATATGTGTCTTTAAAATTATTTTTGTTGTTGTTTTGATACTTGGATTACTTTAATCAAAAAAAAAAAAAAAACCCTCCTTTTTTTTATTCCAGTCTATGATTCCAATACTCATTCTACCCAATTTTCCACTGACATTTAGCCAAAAAATAAAAATAAAAATGCTGCCACTTTAATTGTGCTGACAACTCGAGATCTCCCGAGTTCCATCGAGATCCCATTCCCCACGACATCAAACTACGGCGAGATGCAGCCCTGCCTCGATCTGCATGCAGTGTGGATCCCGCGAGATTTCATTCAGCAATTCCCATCCCCCACGCAGCACGCGCTGCATCGCGCCGACGCCATTACTACTCTCTGACTGCTTTGCTGTAATTTTCGAGAGAAGATGTTTGCCGTCAGTGTAACCAAGGTAAGAATTACAATTTTAAAACTGAAAATGTAGAGCATGTAATTACATTGTTTTCAAACCATGATTTTAACCGAAACATAGCTTGGTTTTTGTCACGTTACAATTTAGACTTCATACTCAGATCGCGCCATATTTTTCCTCTTATTTCTGGCGCCAATGTCTAACATTAAACGATAATGCTGTATTGATGTTCCCTACGCCCTCTAAAACAAACAAACAAAAAAAAAAACACTAAAAAAGCTCAAACTGCAGAGTTTGGCAATGAGCTGTGTGCTCACGATACAGGAAGATTACGACGACGATGTGAAATGGCTTATAGCAGAGAAGCTAAGGTTAGTGTAAATAAGGTACGTTAGCCTGGGACAGATCTCCATTTGAACAGTAAACAAGGCTGTTGTACTTTTAACAATACATAAAATACAATAATAGTACAACAATATTTAATATTTATCATGCAAACAGGAGTTTCTGCCTTATATAAATCTGCAACAGT
The DNA here is from genome assembly GCF_012432095.1 of Onychostoma macrolepis. Taxonomy (NCBI): domain Eukaryota; kingdom Metazoa; phylum Chordata; class Actinopteri; order Cypriniformes; family Cyprinidae; genus Onychostoma; species Onychostoma macrolepis. The sequence continues at coordinate 5,373,956 of NC_081165.1, forward strand.
TTGCATTCCGGTGTTATTACAAATCATACAAATTGTTATGACTATACAAATGTTTTTGCCTAAATTAGAATTTTAATTTTTTTTAAAGTAATAAGCATTTTTCTTACAGAAAGTAATCGGACGGTCTTGGATGTTGATGCAGTGGAACAGAAATTGGCAGACGCCACCTTCCAGAAACAAGTGGTATGTTCTAACATGACCATTTAGCAGGTTCACAGGGCTGGACGTTAACGTTTTTGCACCTAAGTTACAGTACTGTGCAGAAGTCTTAGGCTACCATTTTGTTTATTTCATTTTTTTTAATACTGCCTATAAGCAGTATTTTCTTGTTGTATTCTAATAAAAAAACTCTGAGATAATCATTATACCATTTCCAAAACAACAAATGTAATGGTGGCCTAACACATTTTCACAGTACTGTAGCGCCACTTTTGTACTGATTTGTAGCGCACGCGGGTCAGTGCGTGAGGTGCTTATGATACACAGAACTTAAGTCTGATAGAAAGACAAAACAACTGGTTTAATGCTGTTTTACTACACTTTTACTATAATAAAACAAATCATAATTATATTATAAAATCTTAAAAACTAATCTAATAAAACAACATCTTAATCCAACTAGTGACAACCCTGTGTAGAGATGCATTTAATTCTGCTATGGCTCAGCAATTTGTTATAAGCAGATCTGTAGAAATTAGTTATGTCATTGTCCAGCTCAGTTCAGTTCTCAATAGCATCAGTACATCATTTATAATAATAGAATTAACAAAATCGCCCTGAATATACTGTGTATTTGTTTGTTTCTAGGAGAGCATCAACCCCTAAAAAAAAAAACATTAAAAAGTGTTCAGTGTACCCCTCTTTGCAACAGAGGAAGCATTAGGAAAGAGGAGAAGAGAGAAAGTGCATTCAACAGATGTTGGTGAGACTTTATTTCTGGAAATGCATTGAAGGTCACTCACATTCAGCCACAAATGTAATCCTAATTTTAGATTGTATTTAAATGAGATTAATAACTCCAGCCACTTGTAGGCCTACAGTTCTGTATATTTCACACTAAATTGTGTTGCAGCCTGAATCTGTCACGGACACGCCATGCTCTTACACCTATCAGCACTCACAATCACCAGAATACTAATCACGCACACCTGATTGTCATTCACCAATCACCCACACAGCACAATAAGAACACACAGTCCACATTGCTTGGTCTCCCAAGTGGAAAAGGACTCAAACCTATGCTGAATTACTTACCTGTTGCTCTAAGTCTCCTGTGCTCTCCTGTGTGTGAGTGAATTAGCTTAAATCATTAAATTATGCTTAAAGCACTCAGAACTTCTGAAACAATACAAAAACACACTGAGAAATTGGATTATTATAACAACACACTTCAGAAGATCAAAAACACAATTGATCAGGGTCAGTTCTGGAGCACTTGGAACAGTCCAATACAAAGCCACAAGAACTAGCCATACAAGATGGTCAAATTTGGAAAGATTATTTTGAGAAGCTCTATACACATCAAAATGACCCTCTGAATAATCCCAACCAGTTAAAAGTCCTTGAAAAATTTAATGCTCTTGAATCATGTATCAAAAACAACCAAAAACCACTAGATTACCCAATAACCCAACAAGAACTTAGTGGAAAACTGAAATCCCTCAAATGTAAGAAATCCTGACAACATAAAAAATGAGATGCTTAAAAACAGCTCTCCTGAACTTCAGAGTGCACTACTCAAACTTTTAATTTGACTTTGAGTACAGGCGTTTTTCCTGAGGTCTGGCACACAGGACTCATCTCTCCTATCTTTAAAAGTGGAGACAAAACAGATCCTAATAACTACAGAGGGATATGTGTAACCAGAAATCTGGCAAAAGTATTTTGCTCTATTATCAACTCTCAGATTTCATCTTTCTTAAAGCAGCACAGTGTCATCAGCATTGTCGACTGACCATATTCACACACTACACACATTAATAAATGAACATGTACACCAAAAGAAAGAGGGAAAAATATTTGCATGCTTCATAGATTTTAAGGAGGCTTTTGACTCCTTTTGGCATAATGGATTGTTTTATAAAATCATTCAAAGTGGCATAGGGGTTAAAATATATGACTTAATTAAAAACATGTATAACCAAAATAAATGTGCAGTAAAAATTGGACAGCAAAGGACAGACTATTTTTCTCAACAGCGAGGAGTGAGATAGGGCTGCTGCCTCAGCCCGACTTTATTTAACATACATATTAATGAATTGGCAGATCTACTGGACCAATCAGACAGTCCAGGACTACAATTATTCAACACAGAAGTCAAATATTTACTGTATGCTGATGACTTGCTAATTCTATCTAAAACACCAGAAGGTCTCCAGAACAACCTTGATATTTTAACTAAATACTGCCACGATTGGAACCTAGAAGTCAACATCCAAAAAAACTAAGATTATGATATTTCAGAAAAAAAACAGAAATCTAGAACATAAACATCTATTTACTTTAAACAACACCACACTTCAATATGCTTTACAATATAATTGTCTTGGTCTGGTTTTAACTCCCACTGGAAATTTCAATTTGGCAATAAAAACATTACTTGTAAAAGCCCGCAGGACACTGCACGCTATTTGAACAAAATTATTCAAAATAGACATCCCCATCAGAATCTGGACAACGATTTTGGATAGTGTAATACTGCCTATTGCCCTGTATGGAAGCGAGATCTGGGGCCCAACGAGTAACTACAGCCATAAAGATTGGCACAAACACCCTGCAGAAGCATCCTTCATGTGTACAGAAACACACCTAATAATGCCTGCAGAGTGGAGTTAGGCCGTCTGCCCCTGAATCTAATCATTAAAAAAAAAAAGAGTTTTAAAGTTCTGGATCCACTTAAACTCTAATTCTGAAGATTCTCTTCATTTTAAATCACTAAAAACACAAAAAAATTAGTGGAATATAGGAATATAACTCACAGACATTTACTGACGTAGTACAGACTGAGTGACCACCAGCTGGCCATAGAAAGAGGACGACATAAAAAGACTTGGTTACCTAAAGAAGAGCGAATCTGCAATGAATGTAGATCAGGATCAGTTGAGACGGAGGAACACTTCCTCCTCCACTGCGACAAATACACGTCCTTAAGAGACGCACTGTACAGTCAAATACAGCAGATTATTCCTGAGTTCCAGTCAAATGACAAACTAGGAATATTACTTGAAGGACCTACTTCCTCTTTGGTAGCACAACATATTTATAAATGCCATAAACTAAGAAGTAAAGAGTGAACACATCTGCATTAGTAGTACCATTAATGTTTATATAAATATATATGGATGTATTTTGTTTTGTTTATTATGGATGTATATTTGTTTTTATTCTGCTATGTGCAATGCTCTGGCAATATGTATCCAAGTATGTCATGCCAATAAAGCAATATGAATTGACTTGAATTGAAAATTGAATTGAGTGAGTGAGTGAGTGTAATACTACAATATATGTGACATTATAATACTACAAGAAACATGGAATGCAAGAGATTTGTCCTCTGGCTGCCCAACTGGGTTTAGAGAAATCATTTTACCATCAACCAAACTGAGAGGGGTGACACAGGGCAGAGACTCAGGGGGAATGCTGATATGGTACAGAACAGAACTCATAGACTCAATCAAATCTATAAAAATCGGAAAATCGTACATTTGGCTAAATATCCAAAAGGATATTGTGTCCACTGACCGTCACATATTCTTGTGTGCCACATACTTACCCCTGGCTGAATCTCCCTATTACAGTGAAGAAACCTTTTCTATCCTGCAAGACGAGATCTGCCATTTCCAGACAAAAGGAAATGTTTTAATATGTAGCGACTTGCCAGAACTGGAAATGAACCTGACTTTGTCAACACACAAGGAGACAAATATAAACAAACACCTGCCACTCTCTGCCCTCATATCACCTCAGAAAAAATTATTACAACTTCACAAACAAAAGTGGGAGGAGCCTACTACAGCTCTGTCAATCACTGGGCCTGTATGTAGTGAACGGTCGCATACGAGGAGACTCTTTTGGTTGTTATACCTTTAATTCCTTTCTTGGTAACAGTACTGTAGATTATTTCATCACAGACATCGATCAAGTGCATCTCAGAGCATTCACAGTCAGTCCTCAAACACCTCCGTCAGACCACTGTAAAATTACACTCTATCTAAAACCAACTCAAAACAATGAAATATGCAGACAGCCCTCTCATTTACTAAGGCTACATAAATCCTACAAATGGACAAAAAACAGCAAAGAAAACTATCAAAGTGCAATAGAAAGTCAAACTATCAAATTATTATTGGACAAATTTATAATTAACACATATCCACAAAATAAAGTAGGCATAAATCTGGCACTAGAGGACATAACAGAAATATTCCACCAATCAGCATCCATGTGCAATTTGAAAAAAATCATCAAAAAGAAAACCAAAAAACACCAATGAAAAGTGGTTTGACGATGAGTGTAAAAGAATTAGAACGACAGTACGAAGTCTATCAAATAAAAAAAACACAGAGATCCTGACAACCATGAACTCCGCCTTCAATATCATGAAGCTCTTAAAGTGTAAAAACAAACTCTAAAAGCAAAAAAGGAAGAGCATACAGAACAATTATTTCAAACAATGGTGGAATCAATAAATACCAATAACTTTTGGAACAATTGGAACACTCTCTATAGACCACAAAAGGAAGAATTGGCCATTCAAAATGAGAACATATGGAGCACACACTTTGAAAATCTGTACAAAACAATTGAAATAAATTCTGCTCGAAATGAAATAAAAACCAAATTCGAAATCTTGAAAGAAAAAATTAAAGACAATCAGAATCCCCTGGATTTCCCAATCACAGTAAATGAGCTAACAGACAGACTACATGCACTGAAACCCAACAAGGCATGTGGCATTGATGGAATATTAAATTAAATGATCAAATACACAAATGACAAATTCAAAACTGCAATAACCAAATTATTCAACATTGTTTTGAGTGTAGGATATTTTCCAGACACCTGGAATCAAGTCCTAATTACACCCATCTTTAAACAAGGAGGCAAGTTTGAGCCAAGCAATTACAGAGGCATATGTGTCAATAGCAACCTGGGGAAAATATTCTGTTCGATTATTAACATACGATTACTAAACTTTCTCAAAACTCACAAAATCTTGGAAAAAAGTCAAATTGGATTTCTGCCCAAACACAGAACATCTGACCACATTTATACCCTCCACACTGTCATTGATAAGCACGTACACCAAAACAAAACCAAAATCTTTGCTTGCTTTATTGACTTTGAAAAAGCTTTTGATTCAATCTGGCATGAAGGACTATTTCTAAAACTACTGGAAAACGGGATTGGAGGGAAAACTTTCAATCTAATCAGCAGCATGTATAAAAACAATACATGTGCTATAAAAATAGGGAACAAACAAACAGAATTTTTCTCTCAACGACGAGGAGTTAGACAAGGTTGCCCATTGAGCCCCACTCTGTTTAACATTTATATAAATGAATTAGCCAAAGAATTAAACAATTCGACCGCCCCCGGCCCAACCCTAACTGAATCAGAAATCAAATGTCTCCTCTTTGCAGATGATTTAGTCATTCTGTCAAAAACAAAAGAGGGACTAAAACAGCTCCTCGACATCATATAAACTTTCAGTCAAACGTGGACTCTTAAAATGAATCTAACAAAAAACAAAAATAATGATTTTTCAAAAGAGACCCAGGTGTAAGGAAAATAAATACACATTCAGAGCAGGAAACCAGGTCCTCCAACACACCCATGAATACACATGTCTGGGACAAAAAATCAGGAAACTTCAGTCTGGCTGTGAATGCACTGAAAGCAAAGGCACTGAGAGTCTTCTACATGATCAAAAATACAATTCAGTATGAAATTCCAATTCAAACCTGGCTAAAAATCCTAAAAGCAGTAATCGAACCAATTGCACTATATGATGTTTTTATTAACAAAGTTCGGGAGGAGCACGTCAGATACTTAGCCTAATTAGACACAAGTGGTACGCCATCAGGCTAATCAAAACAAGGGTACAAATACAGCTGACATACCTCCTTTCATTGACGGCTAATCAGCATCCCTCCACCACCCCTTCTCCACTATCATCACTAAAGTTCACAACACGGGGGGGGGAATACTCTGGGTTCGGGCAATTCCTGAGCTCTGAGCCCTTCCCCAGGACAGCACGCCAACAACTTATTACCGTACTTGCCAAATACGCATTACGTTACTCGTGCTAATATATGTAAGTGTGAACTCGTGAAATGGCAGTGTGATATGGGGACCTCTAAAAACCCAAGATTTCTCTAAATGGGAAAAAGAAGAAATTGAAATTATGCACACCCAAATTTGTAAAAATATCTTAAAAGTTAACAGAGCAACCCCAAACAACTCGTGCAGAGCTGAATTAGGACAATACCCACTATTAATTAATATTCAAAAGAGAGCTGTGAAATTCCACCAACACCTGAAATGCAGTGATCCGAGCTCTTACCAGGCTGAAGCCCTGCAGTGGCAGGAACAGAACCTGCAGAAGAGCACACTTTTACAGTTGGTACTCAAACTACTCCCAAACCAGCACAGCACAATCCATCCCAACCAAATCACACAGTTACAAAAACAAAACTACACTGCCTATTGGAAAGATGCCACTAAAATACAAAAGAAGATGGAGCTGTATTTACACCTGAAAAGAGACTACAAACCAGCAGAATACCTGAGCTGTGTAAAAGATCACAAATTAAGAAAGACACTAACGAAGTACAGACTGAGTGATCACTGTCTGGCTATAGAGAGAGGACGACACAGACAAAGATGGCAGCCACGAGAACAGAGACTGTGTTCACTGTGCTCGCAGAAAGAGCTGGAAACAGAGGAACATTTCTAGCTGCACTGTGATTTTAAATTCACCAAATTTTATGGCAATACCAAATGCAGAAAAATTAAGTCACATTTTAGGGGAAAATTCCAAAATGATTACAACAGCAGCAAGATATGTATCAGCCTGTCACAAACTAAGACTATCAGCCAGTGGACAAAACTGAAGCAAGATCATTTCTTACATGTTGTAAAAAGCTTTTTTATTTATTTATTTATTTTATTTATTTATTATTATTTTTTTACTTTAATATTTATCTATTATTTTTTTCTTTATTATTTTTATCTTACACATTTTTCTTGTTTGTGAAAAAAAAAAAAAAAGTACACATGTACATATTTACTTAATTATTTTACAGATCTATTCTTGTTCTATGTATTATATAATTGTTTGTTCCTTATTTATATAATGGATAATGCTTTGGCAATACTGTGCAAGTCATGCCAATAAAGCTAATTTGAATTGAACTGAATTGAATTGAATTGAGCGTGAGTGTGTGAGAGAGAGAGAGTGAGTGTGTGTGAGAGAGAGAGAGTGAGTGTGAGAGAGAGAGTGAGTGTGAATTTGTTCTTTGTTAATACATATATGCACTATTTGTAAGCAGCCCAGCTGCAATTGCTTTTGCAATACAAATGTATAGTTTTTGTCATGCCAACAAAGCACCCTTGAATTGAGCAAGTGTGTGAAAGAGAGAGAGTGAGTGTGTGTGAGAGAGAGAGTGAGTGTGTTGCTATGGTTACGATGGCAGTTGGCATCAAAATAATCAGCTCCTGATTTAACAACATTTTTACCGGAGAATGTATGTTTTTAATGACTTAATGACTCTTGATTAAATAATTGGATACCTAACTGTAAACAATAGAGGCAGAAGATTATTAAGGTAAGACCTCTAAAAAAAGTATTTTTTTTATTGATATCAACTGAAAACTGCATATAATCAGTACATCAAGCTGACTGCTAGCCAAGCTAACATTCCGTGGCAGTTAATTCAGTAAAGCAGAGGCATTTTTCAAAAATGAAGAGGAGCTGGAGATAATATATCCAGCAGAAGTTAAATCTGCCAAAGACAAGAAAAAGATGAAAGAAATGATCCTGAGAGAGAACCCTGAGATACTGTTATCTGACTACAGTGGACCAGAAAACAACAGAGTCTGGTGTAACCTGCTCTTCTTTACCGAACACCCATCATCCTGGCACACCGTCCTCTGCTCCGCCATGACATGTATGAGGAAAGGAGGCATCAGCAAAGGTAGACAACTCACTCTAGGAGACAACGAGACAAAGCTGACTGTGAACCTTTATCACAATGACACAGTCATGGTCCAGGGACCAGAAACCAGCCTCAATGAATTCCAGAGGAACTTCAGAAATCTTAAAAGGGAGCATCAGAAAATTAAGAAAGATCCTGAAGTAAAGAGCCAGGCAGAAGATGAGGCCGGCACAACCTCAGTTACCATCACTTACCCCAGCTCAAGAACAAATGGGCACACCAGCACTCCTGCGTCTCCCAAGATAAAGGCTTCGAGAGATAACATCGCTGAGCTGGAGCAGGAATTCTTCCTGTTTAAAGAGGAAACGAACAACAACCTTCATCAGCTCCTGAACCTGACCAGCCACCACAGTGTGCAACAACTTCAACAACTCTGCTCTGCTGTAAGACACCTGGTGGAGGACAGTCAAGAGCTGCGCCAGGAGCTGAGGAGGGTGAGAGAGGAACTGACCAGAAGAGCACAACACGGCCACACTCTGGAGAGACTGCTGGAGGAGATCAGAACCCAGCTACACACAATTCAACAGCAGCAGTGTGTCAGCACACAACCCCACAGCAGACCCACAACCACAACTCAACACCAGAGGTGTGTCATCACACAAACACCCAGCACCGCCACAAACTCAGCTCAACAGCAGCGGTGTGTCAGCACATAATCTCAGAGCTCCTTCACCCCTGCAACCCGTCAGTCTCCTCAAGCCCATCAGAACCTCAAGAGGAAAGACAGCAGCAGCACTCAGATTCATCCACAGACTACAACGTCATCATCCACGAGCAACGGCAGAGAACAGGAGAGAAAAGACAACATCATCATCCTCTGCGACTCCAACGGCCACCATCTTGACCCCAGACGACTGTTTCTGGGGAGATCTGTGAAGAAGTTCTGGTGTCCCACCTCACACTCTGCTTTAAGACTGCTGCAAGAGGGTGCATTGGGTGCCCTGTTACACATTATTATTCACACCGGAACAAACAACCTCAGCACCAGAAGGGTGGACGTCACAAAAGCCCTGTCCAACGTGGTGAGAACAGCTAGCAGGATCTACCCCAGAGCCAAAGTCATCATCTCGAGCCTTCTACCTCGCAGAGACGTGCCACAAAGGATCATCAACGCCATCAACATGGAGAAAAACTAAGAAAAGAATTACGATCATTATGAAATAAAAAACACAGAGACCCTGCAAACCAACAAACACGAGCCACATATCAACAAACCCTTAAAATATACAAGTCACTGCTAATACAGAAAAAAACTGATCACATGAAATAAAGCTCAACAAAATCGAGGAGGCAGTCGTTCAAAATTCTTTTTGGGAATTATGGAATAATTTAGATAAATCCAAAGAAGCTAAACACATTCCCATCCACGACCCAAACATCTGGACTGAACATTTCGGAAATCTCTATTCACAAAATGAACCTACCATTACCCAAAAAACATCTGACCTCCGAACTACATGACCTAGAATTCACTATTAAAGAGCAGCTAAACCATTTAGACAAACCCATATCATTAAATCCTGTTGCTTGGATGGAATATCTAATGAGATGCTGAAACACAGCAGCTCCAAATTAAAAGATGCTATTCTAAAATTATTCAATCTCTTACTAAAATCAGGACACTTTCCTGAAATCTAGAAAGAAAATCTAATAACTCCAATTTTTAAACAAGGTGAGAAGTACGACCCAAATAATTATAGAGGCATCACAGTCAGCAGTAACCTCGGAAAACTATTCTGCTCGATTATTAATGACAGATTAGTTCAGTTCATTCAAGAACACAAAATTCTAAACAACTGTCAAATTGGATTTATGCCTAAACAAAGAACATCAGATCACATTTACACACTCCACACACTCATACAAAAATACGTTCAGCAGACAAAACAAGGAAAAATATTTGGTTGCTTCATTGATTTCCAAAAAGCCTTCAATTTGGTATGGCACAATGGACTTTTCCTAAAACTTACATTATAAAGGACATATACAACGGGAACAAATGCTGTGTCAAAATCAATGACAAACCAACGGATTATTTCAGTCAAACGAAAGGAGACCGTCAAGGCTGCAGCCTCAGCCCGACTCTATTTAATATCTATATTAATGAACTGGCATCAGCACTTGATAAGTCCTCTGGTCCTGGTCTGACCCTCGAGGGCAGAGAAATTAAATGCCTCCTGTATGCAGATGATCTTCTGCTCTTGTCGCCTCATGAAGAGGGGCTGCACCAAAGTCTTTCCATTCTGGAAAAGTACAGTAACGATTGGGCCTTACCGATAAACATGGAGAAGTCAAAAATCATGATCTTTCAGAAAAAGCCTCGTCTTGCTGACAAAAAATATGAGTTCACAATTGGTGGAACAATTTTTAATCATGTCACCTGTTATAATTATTTGGGTCTGACGATCTCAGCCTCTGGACAGTTTAATACTGTAATAAAAGATCTGACGGATGAGGCACGCAGGGCTTTTTACAGTATAAGACGACCCCTGTTCAAATTCAACCCACCCGTTAAACTGTGGCTGAAAATCTTCGATAGCATCATCAAACCCATTCTTTTCTATGGCTGTGAAATCTAAGGCCCCAAATTTAAACTAAACTATGAATCATGGGACAAAAACCCTGTTGAAATTTTCCACCTTGAATTCTGCAAAAACATCCTGGGAATTCACAGAAACGCCCCAAATCTCGGCTGCAGAGCAGAACTGGGCAGATTCCCTCTGCTCTCTGAAATCCAGAAGAGAGCAGCGAAGTTCTGGATCCATCTTTCAGACGCGCCGACAGATAGCTACCACCACAGTGCTTTCACTTATCAGAAAAAAAACACCCAGAGAGTGACCCCTTTCACTATTTAGTGGAAAAACATCAGTTCAATTCCACAATTCAGTTAAAGTATTAAAAAATTAAAGAAACAGAAAAAATAACCCATGAAGAATACATTCATGATTGGCAGCAAAAAGTAACTCAAGTAAAGAAATCCGGAAAATGAACTTACTTCCACAGTATAAAATCTGATTATAAATTAGCGCCATACCTGAGCAGTATTAAAGACTATGGTCAGAGAAAGCTGCTGACGAAGTATCGTCTGAGTGAACACAGTCTGTGTGTGGAGACGGCCGACACAAGCAGAGCTGGAGAGCCAGAGAGCTCCGACTGTGTTCTCACTGCACTGAGAGAGGTTTAACAGAACTTTATTTGAAAACATTCCATAACAATCTTCACATTAACAACTCACATAATAAATATTGAAACTTAAAAATTCAAACCCAAGTGTTCATCATGAACCATACACAAAACATCATTAACACACCACATATCATTAAAACCCATCTCATTATTTACAAGACTATAGTATACAAATTCTATTTTTAGTCTACCAGCTACTAATTTCATGAACATCATTTCAGCATTAATACTATTGAACTGCAACCCTTGATTTTTTTTCTGGTTTTCCATATTGCCAGTTTTGCAGTTCCTAGTAAATAATTTAACAAACACATCTTCCTTCTTTCTAAAAAATTATATTTCACACCCCCTATAAAAACTTTCAAAAAGACCTTCTAACCTTTTACATTTTAAGAATAAATGCTCTAAATTCTCTTCCTTTCCACAAAACCTACATCCCACCCCTACTGCTGGGTTCAAGTGTGCCACATGTTTGTCGGTTGCTATTGCCCCGTGAAGAATCCTCGATTGTAAATCTGCGGTTCGTTTCTCCACTGGTGGCTTATACAGGGTTCTCCACCTGTCTCTCACTAGAAATTCTGGCTTCAACAGATCTGGCCACTTTGAGATCTTTTGTCTTTTAAGCGAATCTTGATGCAACACTTTGACTGTAGCATTATATATGGCTTTCTTTGATGTAGTTTCAAACAAGTCCAGCCGTGGAGTTTCAAAAGATAGAATTGAGCCTACTGATTCATCCTCTTGCCTTTCACGGATGACAGCAGCAACTCTTATTTTTGGAAAATCCAGTTCACTTTTTATAACTGAAGGAAATCTTTGTCCAATATTTTTTCTATAACCACTTGGTAATGCATTTACAATTTCTTCCACCAGCTTTTCAGTCAAGCGTGCAGACTTTAAAGCTGTTACTTCTTTCAGACTTTCCACTGATTCCCATCGGTCATTTTTCAAAAGTTGTCCCAACTTCACAATGCCATGTCTTTGTAAACATGCACACACACTTACAGATGATAAAAGTCTTGTCTGGACCATTGAATTAAAAAACAACGGTTCCTCCTTTATCCAACTTCCAAGTTCGTCAACATCTCTTTCCACTTTAATAACAGTTCTCCAAGAGTACAACACTGACCGATAAAAAGATGTAACCCCAGACAGGTTCATTTTTTCCAAGTCCATTAAAAACAGATGTCTATCTAATTTAAGACCACCTGCTTTTTGTAGAATCATTTTCGCAGTCTGAGCCGAAATTAAGTTCTTATGATACAGGAATCTCTGTACTGCTTGTATTCTGAAAGCACAGATCTTACTCCGCACATCCACAAGACCTTGACCTCCTTCATACACAGGAAGGTAGAGTGCTGCTGCACGAATCCAATGTTCTCCACTCCAAAAAAACTCCACAAATGTCCTCTGTATTTTACAAATGAATTCTTCAGGTGGCTCCATTACAGTCAGTCTATGCCACAAAGTTGAAGCAGCCAAGTTATTTACAACCAGAACTCTTCCTCTGTATGACATTAGTGGTAACAACGATTTCCATTTGAGCAATCTGGCAGACACTTTTTCCAGCATTCCCTCCCAATTTTTATTGTGAAATTGTTTATTTCCTAAAAAAACACCTAGCATTTTTAACCCATCTCTTACCCACAACAATCCACCAGGTAATTTTGGAGGTCCTTGCCCACTTTTCCACTGACCAATAATAAGTCCCTCACTTTTCCCCCAGTTTACCCTTGCTGATGATGCTTTCTCATATTGTCCAATAGCTTCAGTTAAAATATTAACATCATTTTGATCAGAAATAAAAACAGTAACATCGTCAGCATAAGCTGATATCGATATTCTGTACATATTATTTACATCAGGAAAATAAATTCCACTGAGATTCCTTCTTAATCTGCACAATAGTGGCTCAATAACAAGGCTATATAATTGTCCCGAAAGCGGACAGCCTTGCCTAATTCCTTTTAATACAGGTACTGGTGCACTCAACCCTCCACCAGCTTTCACAATCACAAAAACTTCAGAATATAACAGTTGAATGTATGATATAAAATCTTTTCCAAACCCAAAATTCCTCAAAACCTCAAAAAGATACATATGATTAACCCTATCAAAAGCTTTCTCTTGGTCTAACGAAAGCACACCCAGGTCAACATTATTAAACTGATTAAAATCAATTAAATCTCATATCAAAAACAGATTGTCCATAATTGACCTATTAGGGATACAATATGTTTGATCTCTATGTACCAATGATTCCAAAGTATGTTTCAGCCTATTTGCCAAACATTTTGAAAGTATTTTATAGTCCATGCACAGTAAAGAGACAGGTCTCCAGTTCTTTAGAAGGCATAAATCCCCCTTTTTAGGGAGCAAAGAAAGGACTGCCCTTCGACAAATTGTTGGAAGTAACTTATTCTTTATACTCTCTAATAATACTTCATATAAGTCATTTCCTAGTACATTCCAGAATGACTGATAAAACTCTGCTGGTAATCCATAAATTCCTGGAGAACGACCATTTGATAACTGTTTCATTGCTTCAGTAATCTCCTGAAACGTAATCAACTTATCTAAAGAGTTTTTCTGTTCATTTGTCAGCTTTGGTAGATCACTCAACAAATCAGAAACACATTCAGGATCACAAGTCTCAGCACCATACAAGTCCATATAAAAGTTAACTGCCAGTTTCCTTATTTCCACCGGGTCAGATGTTATGACCCCATCAGGCCGACGAAGATGATACATTTGCTTTTGCTGGACACTTTTCTTTTCAAGATGAAAGAAATATGAAGAAGGAGCATCCATGTCTTTAATTGAACAAATCCTTGCTCTTATTAGCGCACTTGTTCTTGTAATAATGAACCAAGTTCCTTCTTTTTTTTTTATATGCTCATTTTGTACATTTCCATCATTGTTATTATTCACAAGTATATTCTCCAAAGCTTGTATATCTCTTTGAAGTTTTTGTATAGCTTTTTTCACCATAAAAGTAGAATGTGAACTATAATTTTGACAAAATATTCTTATATTTGCTTTACCAACCTCCCACCACATACACAGATTTTCAAAATACTCTTTTCTTAACTTCCAATCATTCCAAAATAAATTTAAATTTTCACAAAATAAAACATCTTGCAAAAGTTTAACATTAAAATGCCAAAAATAATTTGGCTTTGATGTTCTTTTCATGTTCAAACCAAACAATATCAAATGATGATCAGAAAACCCAACAGGTAGCATAGAAACATCTGTAATTTTATTATTCCATTCTTTACGTATATCAAATCTATCTAATCTAGCTCCACTAACCCCACTATTAGATACTTTAAGCCAAGTATACTGTTTAATCCCTATATTTATTCTTCTCCAAATATCTATTAATTCAAATTCTTTTAAAATATTTGACAATACAAAACTAGATCCATGATGGGGTTCTTCTCCATTTCTATCAATAATAAAATCAACAGTGCAATTCCAATCACCTCCAATAATAGTAACAACATTATCATCGATTTTCTGAATAGCATTCCTTAACTTTAAAAAATATCTCAACCGCTCAGGTCCATTATTTGGTGCATAAACATTTATCAATACAAACACGGATCCCTCATATTCCATCTTTAACAGTAATATTCTTCCTTTTACAATTTCCTCTACAGCCAAAATATTAACATTAATCTCTTTAGAAAACAAAATGGCTATACCAGCACTTATATTTGTCCCGTGACTCAGAACACTTTTCCCCTCCCACCATCTATTCCATTCAGATTCATTGTCTAAATTAGTGTGTGTTTCTTGTAAGAAAGCTATGTTTACCTTTTTAATACTAAATAACTCTGATATCATTGCCAACTGATTTCCATTTCTACCCCCATTTATATTTAAAGAGCCCACCCTCAACAGCTCCATAGAAAAAAAATAAAAATAAAAAAACAACAGAAAAAGATATTCACACCATGTGACTTAAACATTTGATTTGTTTTGTAAAACAGATGCTTTGTTCTTTCTTAGCTTTGTTAACATCTTCTTCAGCCTGAATCTTTTCTGTGCACTTAAGGCCTCATAACTAACATTTCTCTGCAACAATTTCACTGTATGAATGAATTTATCTACATCTGGAAAAAAATCTTTAACTTCAATATTTCTACCGAAAGTTACATCCAGAAACTCGTTTATATCTTGCAATGTATACACATCTTCCACATTTCCACACTGTGATCCAATGTCAGATATCTCAGAGAATGTATCATCATCTTTCAACCCCAAATCAGCATCAGTACACATTTCACCAAAATTAGACATTTCAAAATTTTCATTAGAATCCCTTTCAACACTGACCGTAGCTACATCATCATTATTTACACTATCACCATGCAGTTCAGAAACCTCCTGATTTCTACCAGAATCAACCATTTCATTAACATCCTCAATCTGACTTTCACTCAATCCATCACTATCTGTGTTTGTCTGTGATGCAGCTTGAGGCTGCACGTCCTCAGTAGTTGAATTACTACTGTCACCAGCAGCAGAAGTACTAGGCCTGACTTCCACTCCACTAACCTGGGCCTTATGTGGACATGCATGCCTTTTATGTCCAATATCCCCGCACTCAAAGCATTTCATGCTTCCAGTGTTCGCGTAAATAACATACGCTTTCCCTTCATGCAACACTCTGAACAAAATATCCAACTCTGATTCATTTAAGAACATAAACACCTGTCTCCGAAAAGACATAACATGTTTAAGAGCCAATTAATTCCAACCTCAATGGAATCATCTTAATCTCACAAGCCAATTTACCGTATCGCATTAAAGCCTTCTCAATTTCATCATTCCGAATAAAAGGAGGCACATTGGATATCGTAACTCTAGTTGTCGGAGTAACAAGAGGTGAAATTATTAAAAAATCACCACTTACCACAATTCCATCGCTCACCAACCGGTTAACTATGTCTTCCTTCTCGACAAACACCACTACTGCTTTATTCATCCTAGATGCTGAAGTAATGTTTTCATATCCAAATTTTTCTCCAATTGCTAGCAGCACGTCTTCCACAGTGACTCCCTGCGCCGGTACACACCTGATTCCATGACGGAGCGGCACAGGTGACGCCACCCCGGCGGGGGTAGACGCCATCCCGATACCGCCTCAAAAGTTCCAAAGCACTCACAAAAAAAATCTAATGTTATTTTGAGAAAGAAAACAATCATTCATATTATTAGAAAACAAGAAAACAAGAAAAAAAAATATATATAAGTGTGAAAAAACCCAAATCACTCGTCCTCTCCCCTTGAGCACCCTCACACACACCCCAACACTCCCAGCATGCACCGAGAGAGAGAGAGAGAGTGTGTGTGTGTGTGTGTGTATGTGTGTGTGAGTTAGTGAGTGAGCACAGTCTGTGTGTGGAGACGGGACGACACAAGCAGAGCTGGAGAGCCAGAGAGCTCCGACTGTGTTTTCACTGCACTGAGAGAGTGAGTGTGTGTGTGTGTGTGTGTGTGTGTGTGTGTGTGTGTGTGCGTGTGTGTGTGTGTGTGAGCACAGTCTGTATAGAGACGGGCTGACACAAGCAGAACTGGAGAGTCAGAGAGCTCCGAATGTGTTCTCACTGCACAGAGTGTGTGTGTGTGTGTGTGTGTGTGTGTGTGTGTGTGAGCACAGTCTGTGTGTGGAGACGGGACGACACAAGCAGAGCTGAGAGCCAGAGAGCTCCGACTGTGTTCTCACTGCACTGAGAGAGAGAGTGTGTGTGTGTGTGTGTGTGTGTGTGTGTGAGCACAGTCTGTATAGAGACGGGCCGACACAAGCAGAGCTGGAGAGCCAGAGAGCTCCGACTGTGTTCTCACTGCACTGAGGGACTCACAGAGGACTTCCTCACGGAGTGCAGCAAATATAAACACATCAGAGATGCCTATTTCAAAACAAATAGCTCTAGTTTCACCTGAATTTAAGCATACAAGCAACTTAGACAAACTCTGTTATATTCTGGGAGAAAAGGAAAAGTGTATCCACCTGGCAGCGCAGTATGTGTCCTCCTGCCATCAAATGAGGGACAAAGGCTGATCCCTCCTTTCCATTTATAACTGCTCTCTGTATTAATTTAATCTTTTTTTTAAATCTTTTTTTACCTACATGTATAATATGGACAAGTATATGTGTTTCCCCTAGATTTTGTTTATCTGTATAATATATGTATTGCTTTGGCAACATTGTGATGTTACACAGTCATGCCAATAAAGCTAATTTGAATTGAATTGAATTGAGTGTGAGAGAGTGTGTGTGTGAGAGAGAGAGAGAGTGTGTGTGTGAGAGAGAGTGTGTGAGTGTGAGAGAGTTACTTACTTACCTACCTACCTGCATCCAGTCTCCGTCAGACTTGGTAATCAAGAATATCAGTATCGTCTCCAGTTCAGTTAAAGACTCTGAATCTGCTATACTCACCAGTTCCTTGATCTCCAACATAGCGTTCAATAAACCCGTCTGCTTGATTCTAACTCACCTGTGTCTCGAGTCTGACTTCCCGTTACAGAATCATAATCGCACCATGTTCATTTTTTGGCCAGAGGGGAACTGATCCCTAAACTAAACATACTTTCTCCCAAGGATTTTTTCTCCATTCTGTCACCTGATGGAGTTTGGGTTCCTTGCCACTGTCGACTTTTGGCTTGCTTATTTGGGGACACATAATATTCAGCAATATTATTCTCTCCACTGACACTATTGGATAAGGACTGAGCTAGATGATGACACCACTGTTTTCTGCACAACTGCTATGTAGCTGCATTGGAATTATTATATATTTGATGATTTTTATACAGTTATTGAAATTAACTGAGTCAACACTGATTTCAACTGAACAATGACACTTTTTACAGTTTAGAGCTGCTTCACAGCAAACAATTCTGTGGTATCTTGCAGTATAATTGAAAAGTAAAGCAGACGAGACAGGAGTAGCGAACACTCAGCATGTTTACTCCACTTCCAACTCACGCTCACGTCATTACATCACATACGTAGAGATACAACAGTTCAGGACTTACTATTTCAAAATAGTAGTCACAATGAAATGTTACTCATGAACACAACATTTCCCCCCTTTTTAAAGAACATACTTTGGGGTAATTAGACAGCAAGATTAATCGCTTAATCTATTAATTATTAATCAGAGAGCAGAGTCATCTTGTACATTTAACCAACCTTTAACTCTCTATTATACAACACTGTAACATATTTGGAACAGCAGTGATACAGATTGTAACAGTTCTGTATTATTAGAACTTATTGAGTCAGGATAGCACAACTTGGTAGCATAAGCAATGCGGGCACAGTGCATGCGATACATCAGATCTAAGGAACATAATAATTTAACCAACTAGGTTTATGAGCATTACGTTTGGGTCTAAGAGTATGAGTATTAGTACAGTGACCAGCGTTCTCAGCAGGAGTTGTTGTTGTGCATGGGAATGCAGTGAGATTGGAAGCATTCCAAGTTTTTCCATCACTCAGAACATATGTACCCACTCCCAGTTTTTGTTAACTTTGAGAGGGTCTGTGAACTTCCTGTGTCCCTTAGGAACATGCAGATGATTCCGAACTCTCACTTTATCCCCCTCCTGGAAGCAAGGAGTGCGTGCACCCCGCTTGGCATCAGTATACAGTTTCATTTTATGTTGCAAACATGTTTATGTTTTATGTTTGGCGAACAGTCATATCAGTGGGTGAGCACACAGGAGGAGATGGCAGAATACACCTGCAAGAAGTCAGTTACAACAGGTTTCCACGGAAGATGTTGCTGGATGGCCATTTGGACAGTGTGTTTGAGAACACGGTTAAATCTCTCTACAGCACCATTAGCTGCTGGATAGTAGAGAGAGGAACGATGGTGACGAATATTCCGTTTTTCCAGAAAAGCAGCAGATGTAAACTGAACACCGTTGTCAGTAACTATGCTCAGTGGATTGCCATGGCGACTGAATACTGATGACAGAAACGAAACCACAGAGTCCGTAGTGACGGTGTGAGTAAAGGAGACCTCAGGCCATTTTTTGTAATAATCAGATGCGGCAGTGTCAAATGGTCTGACTATATCCACAGCTACTTTCTGCCATGGTCCATCTGGCAGCGGCACCGGCTAAAGAGGAGCAAGATGTGACTTCACAGTTTTGCCATTAAGTTGACATACATGACAGGAACAGACAGCATCGTGAACTTGAGCATCCATCCCTGGCCACCAATAGAGGTCACGGAGGCGCTGTTTAGTTCTCACCTCCCCTTGGTGTCCTTCGTGCGCTATGGAGACCAGTGTAGAGCGAAGAGCAACAGGTGCAATCAGTCGTGAGCCTCTGAAGATGAATTTGTCCTTAACAGACAGTTCCAGTCTGCAGCTGATAGTACGGCAACAATTCAACATCCAGTCCCTTGGGTGAAGGAGGCCAACCATTAGAAATCTGTGTACGAAGTTTGGTTAGTGCAGGACAAGAAGCACATGCAGCATCAACATCAGCAGTGGACAGAGAATTATAGGTGGTGAAGAAGATTTTTATTGATAAGGATCTGAATTAATCGAGTATAATCAATGTGAATCTTGCCATTAATATATCTATTTAATCTCCCATTATATTCTAAGGCCTCTGTGCAAAAGTGCCTACGTGGCAGAAACATCTGGAAGAAATGAGGAGGGGGCTTTTTCCCCTTAACATAACAAAGTCTAGAGGGTCTTTTCTCCCAAGGGAGAGATAGAATTACATACGTAAGTGAAATGTAGAATTGTATACATAAGAGGGTTGCTTAATGTATAGAAGCCCGCCTTAAAATCACGTATATACCCACATAGCAATTTTTCTCTGGTCCAGCTCTGGTCCCACACGATCAGCTTTTGCTTGGCCCACATACCGCAATGACTTACGGTCCTAGTGTGTACCAAGTCTGGATTCCAGACAAGGTCCACACATGGGCCATAACTGGCCCAAGTCTGAGCCAAGTTAATTACCCATAACTGGCCCTGAATTGGGCCAGTTATGGCCCATGTGTGGACCTTGTCTGGAATCCAGACCTGGTCCACACTAGGACCGTAATTCATTGCGGTATGTGGGCCAAGCAAAAGCTGATTGTGTGGGCCAGAGCTGGGCCAGAGAAAAATTGCTATGTCGGCCGGAGCTGGGCCAGAGGAAAATTGCTATGTGGGACCATACCTATATGACCATAGCTGGCCCAGACAGCAACATAGTATTGGCCCAGATCCGGCCCACATCTGGCCTGCGTGAAATCCATGCGGATCTGGGGGTCCTATACACTGGACCAGATGAGTTCCACATGTCAGCCTCAACAAAACTATAACCAAGCCACTTGATACACACCCCTCCCAGATGAATAGTCACAACAACGACAATATTCTGAACAAATATTTAATCATGTTTAATCAGCAAACCAAGTTGAATGAATCTCACACCTAACATACAGCATTATGGTCAGTTCACACTTTCACAAAAACTATAAAAAACTATTAAAAAAAACATGCTTATTTGTTTTGCTTGGTCAGTGTGTTCACCCTGTTGGAGTATGGCAGTGTGAATTGGCTTTTAGGTGCTTTGGAAAACAAAACAAAAAACAGTAAAAGAAATATATATTTGTTTAATGTTCACGCAATTAACACAAAATTCTTAAATAAGGTAGTTTCTCTATTTTTGCAATATTCAAGTGTTCATGTCCCTGAATAATATCTGTATGAACCCAAGTCTGAAGAGTACACATAATATCTAGTAGACAGCAATCCTTGTGAGTGAGAAGTCTGGTGTGGAGGCTGGATCTGGAACTGACTTCTGTCCAGGTTATCCGTCTTCACGAACTGCCCTGGAATACAATTCAAACAAACAAACAATGTAGTGTGAGGCTCTTACATTCACAATGCTCATTTTGGCCTCGGTGGTGAAGTGTGCAGAAAATTCTGCTGGACTGAAATTTAGTCTTTGGTGAACAGTCTTCAAGAGTGCAAATAATATTTCAAGTTTTAAGTATCTTTCAGGCTCACGTGAGATTTCCACAAGCAACAAAGTCTGCTTAAACAAAAACTACACTACATTTAAAGTCAGACCGTTACAGTTTGAAGTGAGGTGCATTCACAGTACTGGTTCTGTCTTACCATTGTTAATTTTAATTTCAAAGAACTTTTATCATCTGTGTCTTTTTTTGAATTATGATTGACCCATCTGTAGGTTGTTGTGTATGAAGTGTCCTCAGAGCAGAGTTAAACAAGATGGCCTTGTAGGACATACAGGAACCCAGACAGCAACATAGTGTTGGCCCACATCCGGCCCGCGTGAAATCCATGCGGGCCAGATGTGGGCCAGATCTGGGCCGACACTGCTTGCTGTCTGGGAAATATTTGATATTTATTTGATATATTTTTTTGAATATTTGATAAACTTTTAAATGTTTGAGGTTTTACTTACTAGTCAGATGGTTCATGGCGCTTTGGAGATGTTCTTCGACAGGAGATCCGCTCCGCTCCAGCTCTGCAGCACAACCATCAGCATGGAAGAATAGGAACAATATGTCACATAGCCAACAAAATGTAGTATACAATGTCAGGATTATTAGAAATAAACAAACTACAGCAGAGGTGAAATGCAATAATAATAATAATAATAATAATAATAATAATAATATACAAAACATACAAAAAAATCTTAAGATACCAGAATTCATATTTTTAGGTTTTACAGATGCATGATATAGTTGAAATATATAGTGAAAAATTCATATAAAGTTATTTAATAAGATATCTCAGATCACCTGTGTTTCCTGTATCTCTGTCAGCAAGTCAAGTCACCTTTATTTATATAGCGCTTTTACAATACAGATTGTGTCAAAGCACTTAACAGTATCAAATTGGAGGATAGAGTGTCAGTAATGTATAATGATAAGATTAAACACTCAATTTTCAATTTTCAGTTAAAGGCATTTCATTATTGAATTCAGAGATGTCATTGTCTAGCTCAGTTTAGTTTAAATAGTATCTGTGCAATCAAATCGGCTATAATCGCTAGAAATTAAGTGTCCCCAACTGAGCAAGCCAGCGGCGACAGCGGCAAGGAACCAAAACTCCCTCTGTGACAGAATGGAGAAAAACCTTGGGAGAAACCAGGCTCAGTCGGGGCCAGTTCTCCTCTGACCAGACGAAACCCGCAGTTCAAAAGTTTATATTTCTATTTTAATTTTGTTGCAATTTCTAACAATAGTAGTATTATGTAGTTAGGTATTTTATTATATTTTAGTTATTTTGTTATTTTGGTTGATATATCTGGGGATATATCTCTGGGGGTCATCTGGGTGTCCTGGTCTCCGCTGACGATCAGGGCTGTAGACATGATCTCTTGGTGCTGATCCAACATCTGATCAGATATGGACTGAGAAACAGACTAGGAAAGAAACAGACAAATATTAGCGTAGATGCCATTCAACTTACGATGTAACGAGTACATCGTGTGTTATGGGGAGTGTTCCCGGTTCCGGTTGATCTAATTAATGCAGCCTAACAATCCTTTAACGGATTTGAATAATAGAAGCGTATTAATGTGTTATGTGTAAGCCAGGCTAAAGAGATGGGTCTTTAATCTAGATTTAAACTGACAAAGTGTGTCTGCCTCCCGAACAGTGTTAGGTAGATTGTTCCAGAGTTTGGGTGCTAAATAGGAAAAGGATCTGCCGCCCGCAGTCGATTTTGATATTCTAGGTATTATCAAACGGCCGGAGTTTTGAGAACGCAGCGGATGTGGAGGACTATAATGCGATAAGAGCTCGCTCAAGTACTGAGGAGCTAAACCATTCAGGGCTTTATAAGTAATTAACAAGATTTTAAAATCTATCCGATGCTTGATAGGGAGCCAGTGCAGTGTTGACAGAACCGGGCTAATATGGTCATATTTCCTGGTTCTAGTAAGGACTCTAGCTGCTGCATTTTGGACTAACTGTAGTTTGTTGATCAAGCGTGCAGAACAACCACCCAATAAAGCATTACAATAGTCTAACCTTGAGTTCATAAACGCATGAACTAACATTTCTGCATTTGACGTTGAGAGCATAGGTCTCAATTTAGATATGTTTTTGAGATGAAAAAACGCAGTTTTACATTTTCTAGAAACATGGCTTTCAAATTAAAGATTGCTATCGAACAGCACACCTAGGTTCCTGACTGATGAAGAAGAATTGACAGAGCAGCCATCAAGTGTTAGATAATGTTCTAGGTTATTACATGTGGGGTTTTTAGGTCCGATAATTAACACCTCTGTTTTTTCAGAATTTAGCAGTAAAAAGTTACTCGTCATCCAGTTTTTTTATATCGACTATGCATTACGTTAGTTTCTCAATTTGGTGTGTTTCACCGGGCCGCGAAGGAATATAGAGCTGAGTATCATCAGCATAACAGTGAAAGCTAACACCATGTCTCCTGATAATATCTCCCAAGGGTAACATATAGTGCGTGAAAAGTAACGGCCCTAGTACTGAGCCTTGAGTTACTCCAAACTGCACTTGTGATCGATATGATACCTCTTCATTCACTGCTACGAACTGATGGCGGTCAGATAAGTACGATTTGAACCATGCTAAGGCACTTCCACTAATGCCAACAAAGTTTTGTAGTCTATTCAAAAGAATGTGGTGGTCGATAGTGTCGAACGCAGCGCTAAGATCCAGTAGAACTAATAAAGAGATACAACCACGATCAGATGATAGAAGCAGGTCATTTGTAACTCTAATGAGAGCAGTCTCAGTACTATGATACGATCTAAATCCTGACTGGAATTCCTCACAGATATCATTTTTCTCTAGGAAGGAATATAATTGTGAGGATACTACCTTTTCTAGTATCTTTGACAGAAAAGGGAGATTTGAGATCGGTCTGTAATCAACTAGATCTTTGGGGTCAAGTTGTGGTTTTTTAATGAGAGGCTTAATAACAGCCAATTTGAAGGTTTTGGGGACATATCCTAATTACAATGATGAATTAATAATAGCCAAAAGAGGATCTATGACTTCTGGAAGCAGCTCTTTTAGCAGTTTAGATGGAATCGGGTCTAACATACATGTTGTTGGTTTAGATGATTTAACAAATTTATACAATTCTTCCTCTCCCACAGTAGAGAATGAGTGGAATTGTTCCTCAGGGGGTCTATAGTGCGCTATCTGATGCGATACTGTAGCTGACGGCTGCAGGGATACAATTTTATCTCTGATAGTATCGATCTTGGAAGTGAAGTAGTTCATAAAGTCATTACTGCTATGCTCTTGGGAAATGCCAACACCTGTTGATACTTGATTTTTCGTTAATTTAGTTACTGTATTGAATAAATACTGAGGGTTATGTTTGTTTTCTTCTAGAAGAGACGAGAAGTAATCAGATCTAGCAGTTTTTAATGCTTTTCTGTAGGATAGGGTACTTTCCTGCCAAGCTAAATGAAATACCTCTAATTTAGTTTTCCTCCAGCTGCGCTCCATTTTCCGGGCTGCTCTCTTTAGGGCGCGAGTGTGCTCATTATACCACGGTGTTGGACTCTTATCCTTAATCTTCCTTAAGCGTAAAGGAGCAACCGCATCTAAAGTGCTAGAAAAGAGAGAGTCCATAGTTCCTGTTACATCATCAAGTTGTTCTGAGCTATTGGATATGCTGAGGAACTGAGATAAGTCAGGAAGATTATTTATAAAGCAGTCTTTTGTGGTAGAGGTAATGGTTCTACCATATTTGTAACAAGAAGTTGGCTTTACAGCTTTAGCTATATGGAATATACAGGAGACTGGATAATGATCTGAGATATCATCGCTCTGCTGCAAAATTTCAACGCCACTGACATCAATTCCATGTGACAGTATTAAATCTAGAGTATGATTTCGACAATGAGTAGGTCCTGACACGTGTTGTTTAACACCAATTGAGTTTAGAATGTCTATAAATGCTGATCCCAACGAATCTCTTTCATTATCAACATGGATATTAAAATCACCAACGATTAGGACTTTATCTGCAGTCAGCACTAACTCCGATAGAAGATCAGAAAATTCTTTAATAAAGTCTGTATGGTGCCCTGGTGGCCTGTATACAGTAGCCAGTACAAACATCACAGGGGATTTATCATTAACACTTGTTTCTTTGGATAACGTTATATGAAGCACCATTACTTCAAACGAATTATACTTGAAACCCAACCTCTGAGAGATACTGAAAATATTTCTATAAATTGTAGCAACACCTCCCCCTTTACCTTCTGGACGCGGTTCATGTTTGTAACAGTAATCTTGTGGTGTAGACTCGTTTAAAGTAATGTAATCATCTTGTTTTAGCCAGGTTTCTGTCAGACAAAGCACATCTAGTTTATGGTCAGTGAACATATCATTTACAAAAAGTGCTTTTGAAGAAAGGGATCTAATATTTAATAAGCCAAGCTTTATCATGTGTTTATCTGTATTATATCGTTTTTTTATTTGTTGAACATCAATTAAATTGTTACTATTACTTTGGTTTGGATGTTTTCTGTATTTTCTAGTTCGGGGAACAGACACGGTCTCTATAGAGTGATATCTAGGTGAAAAAGTTTCTATGTGCTGAGAGTTAACTGACTTCTGTGACGTGAGGCGGCTAGCAGACGGTCGGTTTAGCCAGTCTGTCTGCTTCCTGACCTGGGCTCCAGTTAGTCAAGTACAAACTCTAAGACTATGTGCCATATTTCTAGAGAGAAGAGCGGCACCACCCCAGGAGGGATGAACACCATCTCTTTTCAACAGGTCAGGTCTGCCCCAAAATTCTTCCAATTGTCTATAAAGCCTATGTTATTTTGCGGGCACCACTTAGACATCCAGCCATTAAGTGACGACAGTCTGCTATGAATCTCATCACCCGGTAAGCAGGAGCGGACCAGAGCATATTACAGTGTCTGACATCGTACTTGCAAGTTCACACACCTCTTTAACATTATTTTTGGTGATCTCCGACTGGCGAAGTCGAACATCATTAGCGCCGACGTGGATAACAATCTTACTGAATTTACGTTTAGCATTAGTCAGCACTTTTAAATTTGCCAAGATGTCAGGCGCTCTGGCTCCTGGTAAACAATGGACTATGGTGGCTGGTGTCTCTATTTTCACGTTCCGTACAATATAATCGCAAATAACTAGAGCACTTTCATCAGGTTTCTCAGTGGGTGCTTCACTGAGTGGGGAGAACCTGTTTGATGTTCTGATCGGAACGGAAGAGTGGCGTTTTGACCCGCGACTATGCCACCTCACTGTCACCCAGTTGCCCTGCTGCACGGGCTCAACCGAAACCGAACAATGTACAGGACTCCCTGAGCTAGTCGCATCCAAAGCAGTATCTACAGCCCTCACATTCTTACTGTCCTCAACTAAAGTTTGGATGCGTGTCTCTAGTTCTAAAACCTTCTCTGTCAGCCTAACTATTTCCCTGCATTTATCACATGTGAATCCCTGGCTGCTGACAGAGACAGATAAGCTATACATGTGGCAAACAGTGCAAGCCATTACTCACCGTGATTGATGAATGATACCAACTTAACTTACCACTTACCACTGTTGTTTGATGAGCTCGTGAAAAACGGAGCGAGGAAAAAATAAAATAATAATAGGCGCGAATAAAATGCAAATGGAACCGTGAGTGACAAGCTAATGGGCTAACAAGCTGCACTCGCGGTTTTTAAAGGCGAACAATCAAATTAGTTAGATTAGTTTGAAAGATAACACCAGAAATATGGTGGGAATTAAGTTATATATTATCACTTTAGACAAAAGGGATTGAAAGTAAGGTAGAGATTCAATAAAAAGCGAAGGTACACGGAGCTACAAACACAAACCTCTCAGCAGCACAACAGACTGAAGCAATCGTCAGCAGCTCTCATTACAAATTTTCTTGTAACTTCCCCTGTTTTAGGTATTTTTTTCTGACGCTCCTGAAATCACAGCTTATAATTATAATTAGCTTATAGTGACTTCCATTTATCTATTGACAAAGTATCAGCAAAACATTTACAAAACTATCAAAGCCGCTCATCTACACATAAAAGGTGCTTAAAAACTCAAACGTTCATTAATAAGAGCTCAAATCTATAAGTTAGTTTACCTCTAATTGTTAGCCTCTGATGCTAACGGTCTTTTTGAAGACAGTAAACCATTCCTGTAAAGTAAAGATTCAACAGAAACGTGTCAATTACATGTAAGAAAGTGTCAGGAACGGTTGTATGTATTATTTGTGTAACTTTAGGGACTAAACTTACCTGAAAGCAGTGAAAACAGCAGAGCCTCCAGCTACTTGTCAGCTGAGTGAGTTGACGCCCTGTTATCATGGTAACCTCCTCCGCTCCAGTTTAAATGAGATTTGAATGCTCAACACGTGCGCTCATTGGCCCTGTCCACACGAACGCGGTTATTTTCAAAACAGCAGCCTTTTCTATGCGGTTTGGCCGTTCGTCCTCACGCAAACGCTGCACCAGGTCACTGAAAATGAACATTTTGATAACTCCTGCCAGGGTGAAAATTTTCAAAAACTCCGGCTGCAGTGTTATCGTGTAGACAGCAAAACCAGAGTTTTTGGCTTGTGACGTCGGAGCCTGCGCTGTTATCTCCGCCTACTGAAAACTTTTTCAGGCTTCTGATTGGCCAACATGGCCTAAAACGCATCAAAGTTATGCATTTACACAAATAGTACATAAAAGTAAAATAAAATGTCCTGAAACTTCATCATGTATTGTTTAGTAGGCCTACATCAAACTGTAAATTGAATGAGAATATGAAAGCAGTGAATGCAAAACATTGTTTGAAGTCAGTTGTATATAAATAAAACAACAGGATATACTATTCTATAATATAGCATATAATATCATATCATAATATCATATGTGGCATGAATATGATTTCACATGTAAACACACAATATGAGCTTTATGTTATGCATTTTAAAAATATATTTTCAAAATGTATTTCAATATATTTAACAGTGTTTCACATATATGTGAATATATTACCTTTCTGTATGGGAAAACATTGGGATTTTAGTCAAAAATATTTGAAATGGATTTTAAATGTGGGTCAAGATCGGCAATACTTATGTGGCTCACATATCTACATTTGACATCTGGCCCATGTCTTGTGTGCTGTCTTAAACCCGGTACCACCTCTTGCAAACCCGGGCCATGTTTGGCCCACATGCTGTATGCCAGTGCCGGATGAATGGCGGATGAATGGCAGATGAATATATATATATATATAAAACAGAATATACTATTCTATAATATACTATATAATATCATATATTATATAATATCATATGAGGCATGAATATAATTTCGCATACAAGTAAACACATAATAACACACAACATGAGCTTTATGTTATGCATTTTAAAAATATATTTTAAAAATGTGAATATATTACCTTTCTGTAAGAGAAAACATTGGCATTTTACTCAAAAATATTTGAAATGGATTTTAAATGTGGGTCAAGATCGGCAATACTTATGTGGCCCACATATCTATATTTGACATCTGGCCCATGTCTTGTGTGCTGTCTTAAACCCGGTACCATCTCTGCCAAACCCGGGCCATATTTGGCCCACATGCTGTATGCCAGTGCCGCATGAATGCCAGCGGTGCCGGATGCATGCCAAATGATACTGTTACTGATGCAGATATGTCAAGTTGTAAAGTATGTGTAAAACATGTAAAATTCAATATTACTGTTAAAAATAGTATAATAAAACACAAACACTCGCATAAAAACACACACACACACACACACACACTAAAACAACCCCTATACAGTTAAACATTTAGACTTTTATGATCTCATACAAACCTTTTACAAATAAAAACTTCTTATAATCACACTGGGTATCTCTACAAGATGATGAAAAGCAGTATGATTAAACAATGATATAACTTTTGTTTTAACAAATAAGCTTTTAGATCTTTCAAACCTAAAACCATTATGCTCTAAAGCAAAGATTAGAAGCAGTCAAATGGTCCTCTGATGAATGCAAGGCGGTTACAGAGATTTTTCTTTATGAATTAGACCTAAATTAGAATAAAAATTTGTAGTCACAAGGTTGTTTGCAACAAAAGTAATTCCTAAACAAGGTGCCACAAATGCCTCACAGAATCTTTACAACAGATTAGAAATTCTTTCTCACTTAAAAAAATGGTATTATTAACCATGGTGTTTAAATGCAGCATATTTTTCACAGTATAATGTTTTATTTTATTAAAATAAAAATAACTGGTCTATATAGGTTTATTTTACTAAGATTTGATCAAATAACTGATATAAGAATCATGCAAATATTCTTATCACCCCCAAACTGATGTGCCTGATGGTTTGTGATGGCATACATATCTTACTGATACAGATGTGTTAAGATGTTAAGCATCTGTAAAAATAGTTTAAAAAGTTATCTTTTTTAGCTTTCATGTAGGATTCGTGTCCACACTCAAGTGGTTTTTGTGTAACAGAGTCCTGAGACAAATGAAAATAGAATGCATGAAAGACCTTTCTCTTTAAGATATATATAAATCAAAACCACCTGATACCCTGAATCCCAGCCTTTTAAGTTAAGTCTATTCCCTGTACAGATAGACCAATAAGTAACTCTTTTTCCACCTAACAAATACAATTACAGAAAAATACATTTAGAAATGACAAAACAACACAGACACTGAACAAATGCAGGAATTTTAAATAACAGTAAAGAGTATAAAATAGAAATTCTAAAAATGCGATTTCATTTTTGAAGTGTCTGCATTGGTCTCCACCACAATGCTCTCAATCCACTTGTTATACTTCTCCAAAGTTGTGAGGAGACGTTCATAGAATTCCTGTGGAAGAAAAGTAATAGATCTCGTTATACAAAACATTAAACAAAGCTCTAAAGGGATAGTTCACCCAAAAATTAAAATTCTGTCATTAATTACCCTCATGTCGTTCCAAACCCGTAAGACCTTCGTTCATCTTTGGAACACAAATTGAGACATTTTTGATGGAATCTGAGAGCTTTCTGAACTTCCATAGACAGCAAGGATATTACCACAATCAACGCACAGCAACGTAGCAAAGGACATCGGTAAAATAGTCCATGTGACATCAGGGGTTCATCCGTAATTTTACGAAGCTATTAGAATACTTTTTGTGGCCAAAGAAAACAATAATTTATTCAACAATTATTCTCCCTGAGTTACCGTCTTCCACCATTTTGGAGATTATCCCCTGAACGTAATCAGCATAATCAGTGTTGTTTATGTTCAGCATGCGCGCAGTGCGTAATTAATGACAGAATTTTCATTTTTGGGTGAACTAACCCTTTAACATTAAACTAGCCCATTTACATGAACGTGTTAAAGAACAAACATTGGGTTCAAAAATTGTAACCCAAAAAACAACTGTTGTAATGTTAATAATACATACAAGCAAGAACTACATTTACTTAAGAATTGCTGAAAACAAAGTGCACCTGGGCTTTTTGGTTGCATTTACACTGCAGGTCCTGATGACCAATTCCGATTTTGTGACTAGATCCGATTTTTTGGACGACATGCTTACATTTCTTTTAAAAGTGACCCGTATCCAATGTGTGCATTTTACACTGCACTTGGTGAAACAAGCCAAAAATAGCATATATGACATCACAAATCAATTTGAATAGTACATTAAGTTTAATTTATTGACATGGAATTCATATAGAAACGTTTTTAATGCAATAATTACATCAATGAATGGGACAGAAGCGCTCGTCTGTGCACGAGCCGTCATCCCTGACAACAGCAGCAACGAGCACTCAGCGTGATTTCAAAAGCAACACATTTCAGCATCAGATCGCCTTTTATTTAACACAAACAAAATGAATACTCTGCTACTCAACTAGAGAGGTTTCATTTGTTACAGGTATGTCTGTACCGCGAAATGTAAAAAAAAAAAAAAAAACTCACTTTTCAATGACGTAGGATTTGTATTTACAGGGGAATATCCGATCTGACCGCTTACACGGCAGGCGCAAATGCACGTATCTGATTCATATCTGATTTATTTCCACATATGAATGAGGCCTGAAACCAATCAGAGTATATTGGAATCCATGTGATTTTTTTCCTGCTTACGGTCGTGGGCCATATCCGATCTGTGCCACATGGGAGGAGAAAAAAACAAAAACAAAATCGGAATTGGGTCATTTGAATTATGCAGTGTAAATGCGGCCTTTGAGTTTGCTGGTTGCACTTTTCTTTCAGCTTCTGCATCTTTTCCCTGAACTATTTAGTTTCACAGTTGCTTTCTTCTATCATTTTCACAATTTCCTCCCGTTTCTATTGGATCTTTTCATGTTGCCTGAAAAAAGTAAATAAATAAAAAGTTAGAACAGTGGTTTCCAAACGTTTCTGGCTAAGTACCATTTTGATCAAATCAGAACATTCAAGTAGAGCACAGGGTGATTCTCCAGAGTCAAAGTGATGCATCGTTACTTCTGTAAGAGCCTGTTACCTAAAATTAATCATCATTAATCTCTTAAACCATACTGCTTATGCATAAAAAACAAAGAAAACAAACAAACACCACTTCTTCGTTATTGCTGAAATGTCACATGAAGACTAGTGGTCGACTGCTGGTGCTGATATCTTAAGCCTCTTTCACAGAGCAATTCCAGAAAATACACCGATAATGTGTCCCTTGATTTGTCCCGGAATCGTTTGATTTTGGTTCATTCACACTGCCAGTGATTTTCCCAAATCTGGGTCCATATTTATCAAACCTTTGAGAATTAGGCAAGGCAAGGCAAGGCAAGTTTATTTATATAGCACATTTCATACACAATGGTAATTCAAAGTGCTTTACATAAAAGGAAGTGAAATAGTCATTAAAAATAATAAGAAATTAAAAATAATAAAAATCACAACAATAAAAACAAAGTGATTTAAAAATTGATTTTAAAGAAATGTAAAACATTTAAGAATAGAAAGTGATTATACATAGTGCAATCAGTTCGGACGTAGCACAGTGCTCATTCAACAAATGCACAGCTAAACAGATGAGTTTTGAGTCTGGATTTAAAAGTGGCTAATGTTTTAGCACATCTGATCTCTTCTGGAAGCTGGTTCCAACTGCGGGCGGCATAATAGCTAAAAGCAGACTCCCCTTGTTTTGTGTGAACCCTTGGCATTTCTAACTGACTCGATCCTAATGATCTGAGTGGTCTGTTAGGTTTATATTCAGTGAGCATATCTCCAATGTATTTAGGTCCTAGGCCATTTAGAGATTTATAAACGAGTAAAAGTACTTTAAAATCAATCCTAAATGTAACTGGAAGCCAGTGTAAGGACCTGAGGACTGGTGTAATATGCTCAAATTTTCTGGTTCTAGTCAGAATCCTGGCAGCAGCGTTCTGGATGAGCTGCAGCTGTCTAATGGTCTTCTTTGGAAGGCCGGTGAGGAGACCATTACAATAATCCACCCTGCTGGTGATAAAGGCATGAACCAGTTTCTCCAAGTCTTGACTGGAAACAAAACATCTAATTCTTGCAATGTTTTTGAGATGATAGTATGCTGATTTAGTTACTGCTAAAAAGTAAATATGGGTATCATCAGCATAGCTGTGATAGAACCAAATTGCCTTTCTCATTATTTGACTTAGTGGGAGCATATACAGGCTAAACAAGAGCGGTGCAAGAATTGAGCCTTGTGGGACTGCGCATGTCATGGACGTCCACTTAGACTTATGCTCTCCTATACTCACATAATAACCTCTCCCTTCTAAGTATGACCTGAACCATTTGAGTACCATCCCAGAAAGCCCGATCCAGTTTTCCAGTCTCTCTAGAAGTATGTTATGATCAACCGTATCAAACGCAGCACTAAGATCTAGTAGTACCAGAACTGATATTTTGCCTGAATCAGAATTGAAGCGAATATCATTTATTATCTTAATGAGTGCTGTCTCTGTGCTATGATGTGCTCGGAAACCAGATTGAAAATTGTCCAGGTATCCATTTAAGTTTAAGTAGTTGTTCAGCTGATTAAAAACTACCTTTTCAATAATCTTACCTATGAACGGAAGATTTGATATTGGTCTATAATTGTTCAACATTGTGTTAAAGATTGCGCTTTTTCAGAAGGGGCTTAACAACTGCAGTTTTCAGGGAGTTTGGAAAAGTCCCAGAAAGAAGTGAGGCGTTCACCACTTCTAAGAGATCTGTTTCTAAACAGTCAAGCACACTTTTGAAAAAAGATATGGGAAGTGTGTCAAGATAGCATGTTGATGATTTAAGGTGCTGTACTATTTCTTTCAAAATTTTGCAATCAATTTCTTCAAAAACAGACATAGTCACTTCTTTTTGAAATTGCGGTCGAATCTGTGTGACCTCTGCAAAAGTGGATATGCCAATCTCCTTTCTGATATTATTGATCTTCTCAGAAAAGGAAGGAAGCAAACTCATTGCATTTACTGTCGGAGAGCATTTCACTGGGAATCTGACTTGGGGGGTTTGTAAGTCTCTCCACAGTAGCAAAAAGAGTGCGAGAGTTGTTTAAGTTACTGTTTATAAGGTTTGAGAAGAAGGTCTGTCTAGCTGTAGCTAGTTCCACATTGAAAGCATGAAGGCTGTCTTTATAGATGCTATAGTGAATTTCAAGTTTTGTCTTCCGCCACATCCGCTCAGCTTTTCTGCATTGTCTTTTCATACTCTGAACTGCTGTTGATTTTCTCCATGGTGATTTTTGTCTGCCATTCTTCTTGCAGACCCTTGTCGGAGCAATATCATCAATAACATTCTTAACTTTTGAGTTAAAAGAATCCAGGAGAAGATCAACAGAGTCTGCAGAAATGCTTGGTGTTAAAGATATAGCCTTCATAAATAGCGCACTAGTGTTCTCATTAATGCATCTCTTTCTGACAGAGACAGATCTAGATTCAGTGGTAACAGAGATCAATATATCAAAGAAAATACAGAAGTGATCAGATAGTGCTACATCCTTAACAACAATGGATGAAATGTTTAGACCTTTACTGATGAGTAAATCTAGAGTGTGTCCACGATTGTGTGTGGGTTCATGCACATGCTGGATCAGATCAAAAGTGTTTAAAACAGTAATAATTTCTTTTGCAGTTTTGATTTCTGCAATATCTATGTGAATATTAAAATCCCCTGCAATAGTAAAACAGTCAAACTCTGAGGAAATAATTGATAACAGTTCTGTGAACTCTTCAACAAAGGCTGGAGAGTATTTTGGAGGCCTGTAAATAATGATAAACAGAATGCGTGGAGCACCTTTCAGCACAATACCTAGATATTCAAAGGACAAATACTGACCAAATGACACTTGCTTGCATTGATAAACATCTTTAAATAGAGCAGCTACACCTCCACCTCTCCTAACAGTCCTGCAGACACTTGTAAAATTAAAGTTAGGAGGGGCTGTTTCATTGAGGACTGTTGCACTGCAGCTGTCTTCAAGCCATGTTTCATTTAGAAACATAAAATCCAGGTTGTTTGTGGTTATAAAATCATTGATCAGAAATGATTTATTTTTTAGTGAGCGAATGTTTAAAAATGCTAACTTGATGGAATTACATTTTGTCTCTACAGCAATCTTAGATTGACGCATTACAGGCCGCAGATTAGATGGGTCAGCCGTACGGTTTGAGAAGGCCTTAGACTTTCTATCACGTGATAAAACAGAGATATAGAAGGCTACAGGCACACTGGGTTCCCGCTTGTTCTGTGAACATTTGTGAGTGTTGCTGCTAATATAGCGGGGACCCGACACATATCACTGAGAGCTGTTATCAGTTGTTTTTGGTTCACCTACAGCCGATGGAGGAGGGTTTGGGCCCTGTCGTTGTGGCAGTGGTCGGAGAGCTCTCACAGGAGGAGGAGGGAGAGCTGGGCCAGCTGTCTTTGGTGGTTGTGGGGCCCGCCGTTTTTTAGTTGATATCTGGGGGCTTGCAGCAAACGAGTGGGAGAGTTTGGTCCCAGCATACACCAGTTCCTCCATTTTCTGTGAGAAGCTTAGAAGTGGAGATTCTGGAGAGAGCGATAGTGTGTCTGGTGAGATGGGCTCTGGCTCTGGTGTTTCCGGTGGCTGTGATATGTTGTCCTGGCTTCCCTGGCTGTTTTCCAGATAGTTGTCCTTGGGTGCTGAGTCTTGGAGCTGTTGTAGTACGTCATAGTCTGTCTGTGAAGAGCTCGTTGGGCAGGGCTCAGCCGGGACAGTTTCCATGAGGAAAGTTTGTTTTGGCTGCGTGGTGTTATCAGTGTCCTTGTGGGATGTGTCAACCACAGGATGACTCTGAGGCTGACATGAAGTTCTGTGGTCACTCATATTCTGTCCAGGTGTGTGTGTGCCATTGAGGCCGTGTGGATTGGCACACACAACTGAAGGATGACGGAGGGAGAAATAGATATTGTCCTTTAGCACTCTCGCACCAAGTTTGTTTGGGTGGAAGCCGTCTAGTTTAAACAGTTGTCTATGGCCCCAGAAAATATTGAAGTTGTCGATGAAGTTGACTCCTTTTGTACTGCAGGTTCTTTGTAGCCATGTATTCAGCCCAAGCAGCCGTGAAAACATGTTAGTTCCTCTTGCTGGGAGTGGTCCACTGATGAACGACTGAACTTCAAGTCTTTGAAGTGTATCAAAGAGTTCACTGAAATCCTTCTTAAGCAGTTCTGACTGCTCTTTCCGAATATTGTTCTTCCCCACATGGATGATGATTCGATTTGCAGTCTTGTGCTTCATCAGAATGTTCCGAAGTTCCTTGTTAACATCAGAGACGGTTGCTTGAGGAAAGCAGCATGTAGTTGTAGTCCTGCTACTGATGTTTCTGATAATAGAGTCGCCCACTATCAGAGTCCTGGGCTCGGCTGCGCTCTGAGCTGAGTGCCGCTGTCTGCTTGACCTCGAGCGCCTGTTAGTAGCGATGTTAGCTGCTGGCTGATACAATCCATGTTTTGACACATTTGGGGATTCCTCACCCACATTCATTAATGCTTCAAATCGGTTCTCAAGATGTATAGGGGGTTGTAAAATGCCAGTGTTTACAAGTCTTTTCATAGCCGTATCTGGGGTAGAGGATGCTACCGCAGCAATACGAGATACTCGTGACAATCTGATGTCTCGAGTGCCTTTGGGTCTCGCTCCCTGTTTGTGCCATCGATTAGTCTGTCGATCAGCTTGTTCTTCTACACTTTGTATGAACTGTTGAGATTCACTAGATTCATAGGACTCACCGGCTGTATGCTGAGGGCGTCCGTGATGACGATCTGCTGTGTGTTCCACCTGTTTTGGAGGTCCAGCAAGTAACTTTGTTTCAAGAACCGCAATCCTTTGAAGAAGTCTGTGGCAGTTCATGCAGCAAGTAGATTCCACAAGGGGCATTTTCTTTCCCGTCTGTTTGAATGTAGACAGCTGTGTTTTCCCGTCTCCGGAATGTCAACTGCTGGCAGCGGGAGGCAAAGAGTCTTCCTTTTCTAAAAACTGTGTTGTTTGAGCACTGTGCTGATATGCTGAAGTTAAAATCTTAGAGAAATCTGAGAAAAGTGCATAAATAGGGAGCGAAGCGCAGAGCAATAAGCAGGAGCGTCCGAACAGTAGCGAAGCCGGAAGCACAATTACTCACAAGAACACTGCTAAGTCTTGACTTAAAGGGATAGTTGGACCATTGACACTCCTAATTGAGATTGTAGATAGAGTGTCAATGGTCCATTTGAGAGATAAGTGGCGGTAATGCACTTATAAGTCTGCAATCCACATTTAATCATTTAGCAAAATAATAAATAAAAAGAAAACAGATAGATGTAGCTTCTGGACCAATCAGACACGCAATTATTTGTTATACTTAACAAATAATCCCTAACCGCCCTCACCAACCAACTAGCCAACTGTGAGGTCATGGTAACCAGGACACCTCAGCCAGATCAGATTAACTTTACGACCTTAAAGTATGTAGAGAGAATCACCCCCTTCTTAATTATCTCTAAAACAGACACATACTGCTATAGAAAATGGCTTCTTTCATTAATTCACAGACTAATTTTTCTATGACCTTCCAATCATGCATATCCCCAGGTCATTGTGTATGATTACTACCTTCTTGTATATGGTCTTGTGTATTGTATAGTGTTTTATGCATGCTTATGATAGATCACTAGTTAATATAACCTCACCTAAACCATGTTTGTTACCTACGAATTCACACTTTGATGATCTAAATGAGCGTGTACATTACATGTTGATGCAACATATTAGTGTTCTTCCACAAAAATTGTGGAAATTGACAAATAAATATTGGCGCAACAAATTGCTTCCCAATAATTGTTCCCAAACAAAAAAATACATTGTAGTAATTTTAGCTGAAGGTCTGAAGTTAAAATTAAAAATATACATTCACCGAACATATTAAATTGTGCTCAGCCAATCTTTCAAACAGAATTGAAAAATCTGTGTTAGCCGAACAAGCTTTGCAGCAAAAAATGCGTGTACGCATGCACCTGAGAGAAACTGTTGCTGTAGTGAATTCAAATTCCTCTGAGCGGGAGAGCAGAGCCGATGCTGAAGGGCGACAGAACATCATTTACAGATGGATTTTCTATCATTAAAGTTATGGTGAGTATACTGAGTTTTGTTTTTATTAAGTCATGTTTCACATTGTATTTTGCAGAATAACAGTGAATTCACTGGTGTCATATTGGCGTTTATAACCTAGTTTAGCCCGTACTGGTAGAACTCGGTAGCGGTGTGCAATATATATCATCTGTGATGATATTGTAATTGTTGTTTTAACGATGTGGGATTTGACATTATCCTGTATGTCGCAAAAAACAAACAAAACACGTCTACCTTACAGAGTGCACGATTACATGAATGTTACATGATGAAGATTATACTAGTGTGCGTGCGCATTTACAGTGCGTATTTCTCTGCATTATTCAGTCTTTAACAGTTCAATAAATAAGTTACTATTAAAGGGACTTGCGTTTTAGACACATTATTGCCTGTTTTGCTCTATTTCGCCAACAAAATTATTCAGATCAAAAACTTTAGGAGCTGGCAGTCCATGGTAGTCCTTAAGATACCAGCACAATAACATACTCAGCAAAATATTGTCCAATTACCATTATCGATAAAATCCCAGAAAATATTGAGAAACTAACAAGGACAGGAACTAAACCAAATAAGGAAAAACAGGAATTCAGACGGGTCGACACGTGACAGTACCTCCCCCTCCCGGAAGGCGCGTCCCGCGCCATAACACTACCAGGGAGGGGGGGTGGGCGCCCTGGAAGCCGGTGCAGGACAGGGATACTGGGGAGGCATCCAGGGCAGAACAGGAGACACTTGTAGGCCATGGCGGATCAGGGGACTCCGGCACCCATGGCGGGTCAGGGAGCTTGGGAGGCCATGGCGGAGCAGGGAGCTTGGGAGGCCATGGCGGAGCACGGAGCTTGAGCACCCAAGACGGAGCAGGATTCTCAGGGGTATAGCCCCCCCAAAAAAAAAAATTTATGGTGAAATTGGGACCCTTCCACCTCTGGAAGGAATCTGGTGGGCGTTCTGGAGGGACAGGTTCTAGGGGGCGTTTAGGCAGCACAGATTCTCAGGGGCGCTCTGGCAGCGCGGAGCTGGATGAAACCAGCGGAGACTCTTGCGGGCGCTCTGGAAGCACGGACTCTTGGGGGTGCTCTGGAAGCGCAGAGATAGGGAGGCGCCTTCGTGGCGCAAGTACTGGGAGGCGCTCTGGAGGCGCAGAACTGGACCGAACCAGCGGAGACACAGGAGAGCTGGAGGGCACCAGCGGAGACACAGGTCTTACAGATTTTCTAAAAGAATTAGCAGATTTCCTCTCAGACCTATTGGTTAATGTTGATAAAGCGCTAATTGTCTGGGATTTTAACATTTACGTTGATAATACAAATGATACATTAGGACTTGCATTTACTAACCTAATAAACTCTTTTAGAATCAAGCAAAAGGTTACCGGGCCCACTCATCGTTTTAATCATACACTAGATTTAATTATATCACATGGAATTGATCTTATTGATATAGATATCGTACCTCAAAGTGATGATGTTACTGACCATTTCCTTGTATCGTGCACGCTGCGTATTACTGATATTAACTATATGGCTCTGCGTTATCATTTGGGCAGAACTATTGTTCCAGCCACTAAAGACAGATTCACAAATTACCTGCCTGATTTATCTCAAATGCTCTGTGTACCCATAAATACACATGAACTAGATGAAATGACTAGCAACATGGGGACTATCTTCTCTAATACATTAGAACCTGTTGCCCCCATCAAACTGAAAAAGGTTAGAGAAAAACGTACTGTGCCATGGTACAACAGTTATACCCATTCTCTCAAAAAAGAAACTCGTAATCTTGAGCGCAAATGGAAAAAAAACCTCACTTGGAAGTTTTTAGAATTGCGTGGAAAAACAGTATGTCCAGCTATAGACAGGCTTTAAAAGTTGCCAGGGCAGAGCACATCTGCAAACTCATAGAAAATAACCAAAACAATCCAAGGTTTTTATTTAGCACAGTGGCTAGATTAACAAATAACCAGACATCACCTGATCTAAATATTCCCTCACAGTTTAATAGTAATGACTTTATGCATTTCTTCACTTATAAAATATATAACATCATAAATACAATAACAAATGTAGATTCTATGGCATCTAGTACTTCAGCTTCATTTATCGCACCCAAAGAAAAACTGCAGTGCTTTACAACTATAGGGCAGGAAAAGCTAAATAAACTTATCACTGCATCTCAACCAACAACATGTCTATTAGATCCTGTACCCACTAAATTACTGAAAGAGTTGTTACCTGTAGCAGAAGAACCGCTTCTCAATATTATTAACTCATCGTTATCTTTAGGTCATGTCCCAAAACCATTCAAGCTGGCGGTTATTAAGCCTCTTATTAAGAAACCACAACTAGATCCTAGTGAACTGGCAAATTACAGAACCATTTCAAATATTCCGTTTATGTCTAAAATTTTAGAAAAAGTTGTGTCTGCTCAATTGTGCTACTTCTTGCAAAATAATGATCTCTGTGAAGAATTGCAGTCAGGTTTCAGGCCCCATCGCAGCACAGAAACTGCACTTGTTAAAATTACAAATGACTTGCTTCTTGCGTCAGACCAAGGCTGCATCTCATTGCTAGTTTAGCTTGATCCTAGTGCTGTGTTCGACACTATAGATCATGACATACTCATAGATCGATTACAAAACTACATGGGTATTCAAGGGCAGGCTTTAAGATGGTTTAGATACCCATCAGATCGCTACCACTTTGTTTATTTAAACGGGGAGTCATCTCAATTATCACCGGTAAAGTATGGAGTACCCCAAGGATCTGTCCTAGGTCCTCTGCTATTTTCAATATACATGTTGCCCCTTGGTAATATTATTTGAAAATACAGGATTAGTTTCCATTGTTATGCTGATGATACTCAACTATATATCTCAACAAGACCAGATGAAACTTCTAAATTATCTAAGCTAACATAGTTTGTTAAAAATGTAAAAGATTGGATGACCAATACTTTTCTCCAATTAAATTCATATAAGACAGAGATATTACTTATTGGACCAAAAAAAAACAGTACACAGAATCTCTTGGATTACAATTTGCAACTAGACAGATGTACTGTTACTTCCTTTACAGTCAAAAATCTGGCTGTTATATTAATAATAATAAATAATAATAATAATAAGTTATTTATATAGCGCCTTTCCAGAGCTCAAGGACACTTTACAATAAACATCAGAAATGGGAGGAAAACATCGAACAATAAACAAAGAAAACAACATCAGAAATCCAAAGAGTAATATACAACATAAAACAAAGTAAACAGAAGTTAACTAAGAAAGATAACATTCTGAAAACAAGTGAGTTTTGAGCAGCGATTTGAATTCAGACAGGCTATTGGCAAGACAGAGTGATCTGGGTAGAGAGTTCCATAATTTAGGGGCAACAACACTGAACGATCTGTCCCCCATGGAAGAGAGGCGATATCGAGGGATGGTGAGAAGGCGAGAATCAGAGGACCGCAATGAACGTGGTGGAGAATAGGGGTGGAGCAGATTGCAGAGATAGTAAGGGGCCAGACCATTCAAGGCTTTAAAAGTAAGCAGGATAATTTTAAACTTGATGCGATAGGCCACTGGTAGCCAGTGCAGATCAGCTAGAATAGGAGTGATGTGGGCTGAACGCTTGGTGCGAGTGAGAATACGAGCGGCTGAGTTTTGAATATACTGTAATCTAGCAATAGTGGTAGCTGGCAAGCCAATGAAGAGGGCATTACAGTAATCGAGACGAGATGAGACAAAAGCATGAATGAGAGTTTCTGCATCTTTGGTACTTATGAAAGGACGGAGCTGGACAATTCGTCGTAAGTGAAAAAATGGCAATTTAGAGAGAGAGTTAATATGATACTGAAATGAAAGAGATGGGTCAAACAGAACACCGAGATTTCTAATGATACTAGATGGAGTTATTAGAGTGCCAGTAATAATCACAAGTAAAGTCAGCGGGAACTTTGGTGGTAAGTGCTGGAGTACCAATGATGATGATCTCAGTTTTTTCCATGTTTAGTTTCAGAAAATTAGAGCTAAGCTAAGTTTTAATATCCTGCACGCAAACAGAAATTGTCGATTTGGGTGGATAGGGAAGGCCTGCATGACGTGTAGATTTGGATGTCATCAGCTTAAAAATGATAGCTAAAGCCGTGACGCTGTAGTATCTGACCCAGTGGTAAAATGTAAATAATAAACAGCAAAGGCCCCAGAACGGAACCCTGGGGGACGCCTTGTTTCAGGGGGGCAGTAGGGGATCTGAAATCCCGAGCAGAAATGTAAAAGTGTCTGTCATATAGATATGAAGAGAACCAGGAAAGAGCAGTACCAGATATACCCACAGCCGAAAGTCGAGAGATGAGTAAATCATGAGAGATAGTGTCAAAGGCAGAACTGAGGTCTAGTAACAGAAGTAACGATAGAGAGCCGGTATCGCAAGAGAGTAATAAATCATTAACTACCTTTACAAGGGCAGTTTCTGTACTATGTTTTGGACGGAAGCCTGACTGAAATGGATCAAAGAAATTATTTGCCACTAGGAAGGACCGAAGCTGGGCTGCTACAGTACTTTCCAGTAATTTAGCAACAAATGGCAAGTTTGAAATGGGACGATAATTGGATAAAACTGAAGGATCGAGATTGGGTTTTTTGAGAACCGGGGTAACTGCAGCGATTTTAAGTGACTGAGGAAAAGTAGTAGTGACAAGCGAAGCATTTATGAAATGAGAGATAGGTGCAGAAATGACTGAATGACACTGTTTTAAGAGAGAAGTAGGAGCTGGGTCTAGTCGACAGGTAGAGGAGTTGGATTTAGAAATAAGCTCAGAGACAGAGGAAGGATTAGTAAGAGAGAAGTAGGATAGGGAATGACCAGAGGGATTAGGCTCAAAGTTAAAATTGATAGTGCTGTTCGAAAAGCCCTGGTGGACGGCAGCCGTCTTGTCTAGAAGATGATTTAGAAAGGAGTAGCAGAATTCAGCTGAACCTGCAGTATCATTAGTTGGGGGTTTGGTAAGTTTATTTACTGTGTCGAATAGTGCTTTTGGCCTGTTACTAGCTTTATTAATCATGACAGAAACAAAACTAGAGCGTGCTAAGTGTAAGGCAGATTTGTAATTTTTGAGATGTTCAAGAAAGGCTTGGTGATGAACAGTGAGGCCAGTTTTCCTATAGAGACGTTCAAGCCGTCGACCGGAGCTCTTGAGGATGTGAAGGTCGGGGGTAAACCAGGGAGAAGTATGAGTAGAAGGAACAGTTCTAGTCTTAACAGGAGCATGTACAGACAAAATATCAGATAATATGGAGTTAAAATTTGAAAGAATCAGTGAAGGAGAAGATAAATCAAAAACATCAGAAAGATTAGAGGAAACAATAGAGGAACAAAATGATGTGACATCAACATTATTACAATTACGGTAGGATATAACAGTCTTTGC
This sequence comes from Onychostoma macrolepis, assembly GCF_012432095.1. NCBI lineage: Eukaryota > Metazoa > Chordata > Actinopteri > Cypriniformes > Cyprinidae > Onychostoma > Onychostoma macrolepis. The sequence continues at coordinate 5,417,432 of NC_081165.1, forward strand.
AGATTTATCATGTATAGGCAAACTAAAGTGAAAGTCTATGAGTTTATGATCAGAGATACCAGTATCAGAGGAAGAGATGGAACAAATACCAACACCTGAGGTACAGATCAAATCAAGGACATGACCATGAGAATGAGTAGGAAAATTAACATGCTGAGACAAATTAATGCATTCAAAAACAGACAGTAGTTGAGTGGTGTTAGAGCAAACAACAGCAACATGTATATTAAAGTCACCAAGCAGGAGAACAGGAGAAGACATGGAGCAGGCAAGGGTTAACAGTTCACTAAGTTGGGAAAAAAAAGTTTGAAAATGCTTTGGGAGGACGATAGAGTAGAATGATAGTAAGAGAGTCAGCCTTCAGAACCATATATTCAAATGTATCGTTGTCGTGGAAGTCGAGTTGTGCGATACGGAGATTATCACGGTAGATGACAGCGAGACCACCCCCTTTACCATGCAGTCGTGGCCTGGACAACTGCTTATATCCATATGGCGTGAGGAAGTTTAACTGCAGGAAGTCATCAGGAACTTGCCAAGTTTCCGTGAGAAACAAAAAGTCAAGCTTATTGTCAGTTATGAGTTCGTTGAGGTAAGGGGCTTTATCCGAGATGGACCGACAGTTCAAAAGAGCAGCGTGACAGTACGAGGCAGATGAATTTGACGACGATGTTAGTTGACAGTTGTTACCAGTGAGATGAATTAGAGAGCGATGTGATGAGCTGTTAGTAGGGGATGCACTTGGTTTGGATGATTTCCGACGGTCAGACCAGATGCATGGAAGAGCATCAGGCTTAGAGCGAGAGCTATGCATGAAGATACGTGGGGAGCGATGTAAATATCGAGGACGTCGGAGAATCCCTAGCCGCCGACAGTAGTCATTCATCGCCGGGTCGAGGCGTGAGCGACAGTTCAGAGTTCTTAACTGAGACGATGTATATTCAAACTCCATTACAGGCAAAAGGAAAGAGACAAAGCAAAAAAGGAAAGCTATTGCCCGAGGCATTATGGTACTAACAGGTATTGCCAACCAGAGTGAAAGCCACGTTAGCCAAGCCCGAACGTCACATCACAGAAACTGCAAACTAAATGGGAAGCAGCACACCCAAATAGCGAGCAGTAGTAACTTATACAGCACAACAGACAGAGCGAGCGGCAACTCACCCAGCCGATGAACCAGACACCGTGGAAAACGTAACAGGGCAGAGAGCTCGCAGCAGCCGGGTGGCAGAACTTAAAAGTACCAAAGTTCATTAGTATCACTTGCCAAGTCCAAAGACAGGTCCAAAAGCGCCAACAATAAGAGGTGGAGTAGACGAAACAAAAAAACAAAACAAAAATAGTCCAGCAGAGGGGTGAAAACATACAAAAAAAGCAGTCCAGGTACAGAGCGGCAGACAAACGTGCACAGCGTTCCCGACCCGGAAGTGATTAACCTGTGATATTAGACAGCAACTTGTCTTTTGAAAATCATATTTCCAAAGTTACAAAAACAGCATTCTTCCATCTTAGAAACATTGCTAAGCTACGAAACATGTTACCCGTTTCCGATGCAGAAAAGCTAATTCATGCATTTATGACCTCTAGACTGAAATATTGTACTGCATTGCTAGCTGGTTGTCCTGCATCTTCAATAAACAAGCTACAGGTAGTCCAAAATGCAGTGGCTAGACTCCTTATCAGGTCAAGAAAATATGATCATATTACCCCAATTTTACAGTCTCTGCACTGGCTCCCTATTAAGTTCCGTATCAGTTACAAAATATTATTACTTGCCTATATGTAACATCTGATCAGGCTCCCATCCTTCAGAGGGAGCCCTCACCTGAATATTGAACTCTGTCCACTTCCTGTTCCTGCCACATCAGTTCCTGTCTTGTCACTTCCTGTCACCATGTATTTAAGCCATGTGCTTCCACTACCATTTTGCGAAGTATTGCCAGTTCCACTGCCTTACTAAGCGTTCTTTCATACTATTACTGTTGTTTATTGTTATGACCCTTGCTTTGTTCTCCTTACTCCTGCTCCTGGATTACTGTTTTGGAATTGTCTGCCACTGGATTGTTTTCTCCGTATTTTGACTCTAGCCTGTGACCTGACTAGGAGCTGTGATTATTGTTTGACCTTGGATTGCAGATCATTGAATAAAGACCCGCATATGGAATCCACTAGGCCTATCTCTTCCTTAAAGAATACTTCGCCTGGCACGGATCCAGCAGAGGTCTCTCAACTCCTGTCAACCATTGAGTATCAAAATTATCTGCTCAAGGGTTTTCAAACCCAGTTGTTCACACTGCAAGCTGCCAACGAACACTTGACACAGTACATTCGTTCCCTTCCTGTCCCACAACCTGATCCAGTAAGATTTACTCTACCTGAAAAATTTGATGGTTCTCCTGACAACTGTACTGGTATTTTGCGACAGTGCTCTATCTATTTTTCAAATCAACCTCAAGTTTTTAGTCAAGACCACACAAAATGTTCCTTTATTATGACTTTGCTGACCGGGAAGGCACTAGAGTGGGCTACAGCAGTTTGGGATCATGACACGCGTGTTCAACAGTCATACAATTATTTCACTCAACTGATTCGCGATGTCTTTCAATATCCTGCTGGCGGTATGGATGCAGCAACTCAGTTAACTCAGTTACACCAAGGCAACAGACCAGCTTCTGATTATGCTATCCAGTTTCGCACTCTTGCTGCACAAAGTGGGTTTAATGATGTTGCTTTGAAGCACATTTTTCGTTCTAGTCTGTGTGCTAAGTTACAAGCAGAATTAATATGCAAATATGACTCTCTTGACTTCTCGCAGTTTGTTACCCTTGCTATCAAGATTGACAATCTCTTGCGATCACAGCCTGGTCCCAAGACTAACCTAGCCTATCGTGTGCCTACTACTGTGGCTCAAGTACCAAGTCAGCCTGGTCCTACAGAAGCCATGCAAATAGGACGAACTCATATACCACCTGATGAACGAAGGAGACGACTGCTCAATCAGCTTTGCTTCTACTGTGGTGAATCAGGTCATCGCTGTTCCCACTGTCCTGCTAAACCTGCTGCCAGCTCCTCTCCAAGTTATCGAGTAAGCTGCTTTCTTAATACTTTACAAATTGGTCTATGCTTATCACTTCCCATTATTTTGTCTGTTGCTAACCAAGACCACCAATTCTCAGCGTTAATAGATTCTGGAGCTGCTGCTAATGGGATTCATCACGATTTAGTGGAAAAGCTGAACATTCCCACGACCAAATGTGAACCACCAATTACTGTTACAGTCGTAGATGATGCTCCCATTGGAAAAGGTTGTATCACCCATCAAACTCTTCCCATACAACTCAGAGTTGGTCTTTTTCACATTGAAGGAGTCACTTTCTATGTCATCTCATCACCTCAAAACCCAGTTATCCTAGGATATCCTTGGTTGTCTACTCACAATCCACAGTTTTCATGGAAGGAGAAGGAATTGATCCGTTGGTCTCCTCACTGTCATACCCACTGCCTGGACCTGCCCACTAAAGGACCTCAGAGGATGCCAACCCTCAGACTATATATATATATATATATAACCAAATTTAAGTTAAATATATTAAGTTTCTACAATATATAAATATATTGTAGAAACTTAATTTCCTGTAAAGCTGCTTTGCAATGATTTGTATCATAAAAAGCGCTATACAAATAAACTTAAAATAAAAAATAAATTAATAAATAATAATAATAATAATAATAATAATAATATCTCATATCAAAGCAAGGTTGTTTTTCCGTGACACATGCATGTTTCAAAGTTGTGTCCCCACTTTTTGTCAGCACCATCAGACATTTTAATAAATGTAATAAAATCAGGGAATATCAGGGGCAGCTGTCACTCTAAAGGACCCCCTTTCCACATTCCTCTGCAGAGTACATCACTGTCAGACAATTTTATAGTTTTAGAATATTTTAAATCCTAATGTTAATATTTCCTCATCACAACCGTAATGTGTCAACACCATCTTCCAATTTCTGAGGAAATTATTTGAAATATTTAGATGATCAATATATTGATCATTTTATTCTCCTGAAGCAGGTTCCATTAGCATCTAGCGTCAACAGAAAAAAACTAAATGGCTACTACATGAACTCTATTTGTTTTGTGAAAGGAATGCCAAATTTGTCAACACCGTCAGATGTCACCACTGTAAGATTTTGTGTTCCAATGATATATCAAAATATCAGATTAATTAATATTTTGATAATATTTCATTATGATATTTTATATTTGTTGTGGAATTGTTGGTCACATGTGAAAGTGTAATCTGTCTGCTCACATGACAATGTGTTTTGAAATGTTAAAAATATCTTGAATGCTGTTAAAGATAAAGTTAAAAGTTGAAAAGAGAAACGTTGGGAGGTTGTATCAAAGCATAGCTCAGTAGCTTAGTACAAATAAGATACATAAATGTAGTTTTATTTGTCTGAGTACAAGGTTTGTTTTTTTTTTTCAATTTTGTACCATGTTTTGTCTCACTTCTCAAGAATGACTGATGTGTTAGTGTTTAGTGAATAAACCTTGTGTGCACAAATTACATGAGTATCTCATTCTGTCACCACTTGTGAATAATGTCCCTTTTACGATCCGATCTAGCTACATGCTCTAATGCATTAGTACTGTAAGAAAGTTATTTTCTGTGGCCACAAAAATATCCTTTCTTAGAGTTGATATGAAATTATACTAAATGTTCGCTGGACGAACAGATTAGTTGATGGCAATTTAATTCTGCTATAGTTACTACTGGCAGCTGATATAAATAATTGTAATTAATGAATTGTAATTATTTATATACATTTCCCCTTTTAGCTAATTTGCTACATAGAATAGAAAAAGAATAGAGCACTAAGTGAAGAGCACTGAGTGAAGTGTACAACTACATCTTAAAGGGGTCATATGATGCGATTTCAAGTTGTCCTTTCTCTTTGGAGTGTTACAAGCTGTTCGTGCATAAATGAGATCCCTAAAGTTGCAAAGACTAAAGTCTTAAACCCAAAGAGATATTCTTTATAAAAGTTAAGACTCATCCATGCCCCCACATGTCTACGTCACGATGTGGAAATATTTGCGTAATGTTTCAGTAACTGCAGTAGTGTTGATGCAGCCATGTCAGGGAGACGCTATGCGTTTCTATGCGAAAGCAAAAGCACTTTATTTGACCTTCCGAAAGTAGATGCAATTAGGAATCATTGGTTAAGATTTGTTTACAGCACAACCCAAATGTTCGAATTTGTGCAAAGCATTTTATGGACAACAGTTTTGTGAACCTAGTAGAGTACAAGGATGGCTATGCACGAAGGCTATTTCTAAAATAAAAAAAATTAAAAAAGGGTCAATTCCAACTTTGCTATGACAATCTGGTGCTTCTGAATCAGCGACTGCAAGTATGTTTTGTTACTAGTTCAAGTATTTGCTATTGACTGTTCAAATGCGGAGTTTGGCGCGTAATGCGTCGTGTGTGTGTGTGTGTGTGAGAGGGGAACAGGGTCACATCACAGCAGAGTGTACAGCCCGTCAGAAATCATCTTAACCGCGGCTTGTGTACTGCGAATACATACGAGCATCATCACTGTGTCTGTCATGCAACTCTGTTCCCCTTTCGGGCTTGAACTGATAAAACTAACTTGAAAGCTGAAGCTTGTGACTATGGTAAGGGGCGTTACATTTCCGACGCGTACTTGTGGTGTTCGGCCAATCACAATGCACTGGGTCAGTTGGTCAATCAGAGCAGACTGTACTTCTTGGAAAGAGGGGCTTTGTAGAAAATGATGCGTTTGAGAGAGGCGGGACATAGAGGAACTACAATAATATACAGTATTTGCAATGTGTTTTTTGAACATTAAAGCATGCCAACATATTCTGTTACACCAAAAAAAAAGATCTTTAAAATAGCATCATGTGACCCCTTTAAGTATCAGTCTTAGAGATGATTCATGACACTTTGCTCTTCTCAAGACCGGATTTTAGATGACATAGGCATGGACCAATCACTGAATAGATTTCCTTATTTAAGAATATTCTTAGATAAATTCACATTGAATGGTGAAGTTCCTAAGAGGAGTTTACATTCAACACACATTTGACAATAAATAATTTTCAAGATAATACAGTACATTATGGCAAGGAAACAACCTTCAATTTAGGTTTGTGCCGATAGACGACACTATAGTAGTCAGAGACTGTTGCTGATGCCTTTGATGATAGCAGGATGATGATGATGATTATTCATTAAGCTAAGCTATTATTAGCTTGCCAAAGGCCAAGCATCACACTATTACTATGCTGTTTGCTCATTAGTGGTGCTTGCAAAATTTCGTAGAAACATGTGGGTCACCACATTTAAAGAGGCGGTCAAGCTGTGCGAGAACATACCCCGCAGTGGGGTATAAAATGTGCTAGCATCAGGCTAAAAATATGCTATATCATGCTGGAATTGCTTAGCTACTGTAAGTGCTAAATCACGCTTAAAACATGCTAACCCATGCTAGGATTGTCTATCTAAGTGCTAAGACACGTTAACTGTATTAGTATAGTGGAAAACATATTAGCATCTTGTTAAAACATACTAATGACATGTTAAAACTGTTATTCATGTTAACATCTAGTTAAAACATCTTGTTTCTAGCATAAGGCTAAGAAACTTAGCATAATGCTAACACAATTAGGCTTAGTATTAGTGCCTAGTGCTAGTTTTGCCACGTCAAGCACCACTCATGTATATACTTATTTTTCTTTCATGCAAACTTCGGCATGTAACTTGTCCCACTTGTCACATACCCATGAATGAGGCATCACATCGTGCAGCTTATTGAGGAGAGGTGTGCTATGACTTTTATAAGTGATCGGGCGGATGATGATCGTACAGCAGTCAAAATCGGTAGAAAAATCCCTTAGACTTTGCATTGCGGCCAAATTTGACGGGTCGTAGTTCAGAGCGAGGATTTCATAGAAACATGTGGGTCACCACATTTGAAGAGGCTGTCAAACTGTACGAAAACATTGGGGTATACATTCTACCCATGCCCCCAGTGTAGTAGGGAAATGACTATGGTGACATATTAAACTGTAAAAAGCATGACTTATAGGTTTTCACAAAACAAAACGTTTTTTTGTTTTTTTTTAAGAAAATGGATTTGTACCAATTATTATATTAATTTAAACAATTATTATTAATCAATTATTAGCCTACATTAATTAGATAATATAAATGTAATGTATGCCTTAATTGTTTAGATTTTTATAATGCACCATCTTCTTGTCAATCCACCTGTTCACATTTACAACTCTGCGTGTTTGCAGCATCAAAACATGGGTTAATTTTCACATTTGGTAAAATTTCCATCATTGGTCAGCAGGAGGCGCTTTCACTTTAGAAACAAAGCGGTTTCCTCGGTAACGACTGTACACAAAACAGTGCAGAAACGGGCAGTGCTTGTTTATTTGTTCGTGTTTTAGTCGGTTTCTATGTTTATTGTGAGATGTAGTAACTATAGCAACCGCGCCCATTGCCATATGTTGACAGGAACTACCGTGAAACGCTTAGTATAAACATTTAGGTAAGGGTGACAGTTAAGACGTTTGTTGCAATTCTCTTAAAGATATCCCTTACCTCAGGGAATTTTTTCCCCTCAGGGATACCCCTAAGTCAAATTACTTAATGACTTTAATGCAACCGGGCCCTGATCCCTTAGACCGCAATTATAAAAGGCCCAGATGGATATCTTTGGATCAGGGCAGCAAATAGCCATCACTAATTACCTTCATAACTTCCTAGTCACGCCTTAGCAACCAAAACCCAAACAGGCATACCTTCAAATCTGAATGTCATAGAGGCATGGGAGTTGCTTTTTATCATTCATACTGGCAAGCAGCCTTTGGAGTATCATCACTGGCAGCTGCCAAGCCACTCTGTAGCAACCAAACAGAGTACCCTAACAACCATATAGCAAGACCTATATCTTTGCATCAGAACATTGTAGAGACTTGGGAGTTGGTTCTTTTGACTCACGTTAGCAAATAGGACTCCCAACATGCTACACATGCTAGCAGTAAATAGCTACATGCTAAAAGTGATTAGCTAAGTGTTAAAATATCCCAAAAAATATAAGTAATTGCTAAAACATGATTAACATACATCAAAATGTGCTAGCATCATGCTAACATTATGCTATAAAATGCTACCATTGCCTAGCTAAGTGCTAAAACGTGCTAAGACATGATAATGATAAACATATTAGCATCTTGTTAAAACATGCTAGCATTATGCGAGAAACATGCAAATCATGCGAACTTCATCCTAACAACATGGCAATCATGTTAGCATTTTCTAACATAATGCTAATCATATTAACATCTTGGTAAAAACATGTTATCATGCTATCAACATGCTTAGGCTAATTTCATGACATCAACATGCTAATCATGTAAGCATGGTGCTAGCTTAATGGTAACCATGTTACCTTCTTTTAAAAACAATGCTAATCATGCTAATTTCATGTAAACTTGTTACTTGTTCGGGAGGCAGACACACTCTGTCAGTTTAAATCTAGATTAAAGACCCATCTCTTTAACCTGGCTTTCACTTAATACAGTAATACACTTCTAATATTCAGATCCGTTAAAAGATTGTTAGGCTGCATTAATTAGGTCAACCAGAACCGGGAACACTTCCCATAACACCCGATGTACTTGTTACATCGTAAGAAGAATGGCATCTACGCTAATATTGGTCTGTATCTTTCTTATTCCGAGATCACCGTTGCCACCCGATCCAGTCCGTATCGAGATCAGATGGTCACTGCAGTCACCTGGATCCAGTCCGTATTCAGCCCAGATGGTGGATCAGCACCTAGAGACGACCTCTACAGCCCTGAACTTCAGCGGAGATCAGGACACCTAGATGAACCCCAGATACAGATCCCCAGTGAGGACCTTGTCACCTAGATAGCCATCTGGACAAGACCACGGGAACCAAATGAGTCCTTTACAAAATCTGACTTTGCTGCAGTTGGAATTGAACTGCTGTTTCGTCTGGCCAGAGGAGAACTGGCCCCCCGACTGAGCCTAGTTTCTCCCAAGGTTTTTTCTCCATTCTGTTACCGATGGAGTTTTGGTTCCTTGCTGCTGTCGCCTCTGGCTTGCTTAGTTGGGGACACTTATTTTCCAGCGATATCGTCTATATGATTGCACAGATACCATTTAAACTGAACTGAGCTGGATGACGACATCACTGAATTCAATAATGAAATGTCTTTAACTGAAAATTGAGTGTTTAATCTTGTCATTTTACATTATTGACACTATTTTCCTATTCTGATATTGGAAAGTTGCTTTGACACAATCTGTATTGTTAAAAGCGCTATATAAATAAGTGTGACTTTACTTGTGTTACAATGTTGTTAGCATAATGCTAACACAATTAAAATGTTAACATGCTAAGACAAATACTGTTTGGTATTAGTGCCTAGTGCCAAGATTTGCCATGGCCAACACCACTTATATTATTATATTTGTTGTCCAGTAACTATTTGCACTGCCCCCACAGAGGAATGATTTTCTAAAACGTTTTTAGACACATTTTTTGGTTTAATTCTGACTTAATGTTGTTAATTGATGCAGAGCTGAATTATTTTTAACCCTTTTGACAAAGAGCAAGTGAACATTCACTATACTACTGCAATCCAAAATTGTATGCACTTTAGAAAGCAGAGGCTGGAAATTACTGCTGCTCACCAGCAAAGTTTTGTAATTAATATTTTAAAAATGTTCATGACATTTCTGTTGTCCACAAATTTCCACTATTTGTTCAGCTCAAAACATCTGATGTGCAGACTTAAATTTTCCATTGTGAATATGTTCTTTCTTGGGTGTAGGCTATTGAACCTGTAAGTTTTTACATTGCAAATACTGTGATGTGACAGTTTACATGAAAATCAAAGCCATACATTTTTTTTGCTGACGGCAGACCAGGCGACGGAAGACGGACCAGAGCCAAAGGCAGACCAGAGAACCAGATTGGAGATGGCAGAACGGGAGGACAGGGTGGAGCCAGCAGAGCAGGAGGCCAGGGCGGGCTTGAAGATCCCCATGGCGGGGCAGATGACCATCACAGTAAGGTTGACAATTCCAAAGATCCCCTCGGTGGAGCTGAAGATCACTTCAGTGGAGCTGACAGGGCAGGTGATCCCCATGGTGGATCAGGCAGGACTGCAAAGAAGAGCACAGAAAAGTTAGTAACAGTCTTTATGGCTGTAACAGGACAGGCAGACAGTTTAGCAATGGTCTCCTTGACCGTAACAAGGGTAGACAGAGTTCAGGAGTGGGCGCCACCACCCAGAGAATAACTGAAGTGGACACCGCTGCCTCGGGAGGTTCTGCAGCAGAAGCCGCCACCTCAGGAGGAACTGGAGTAGGCTCAGTTATGGAGTCTTGGACTGGAACAAGCTCAGGAGTGAACTCATAAACTTGAGTGGGCTCTGGAGTGAACTCATAGACTGGAGAGAACTCTGGAATGAACTCGTAGACTTTTTATTTATTTATTTATCCTTTATTTTACCAGGATAGTCCCATTGAGATACAAAATCTCTTCTTCCAGGGAGTCCTGGCCAAAATGGTAGCACAATAAGTTTCACAATAAGACAGTTTCAAAACATAAAACAAACATAATCATTTGCCCTACATCCAGATGATTACCAATATGTAATTTACTCATAGCAAGTACATGTTTCCTTCAAAGTAGACCATAAAAGGTTTTTAAAAATATTTACAGAAGGGAGTGTTTCCAGCATAATAATACTCTGCAACTCCATAATGAAGGAGCAAAAAAAGAGAAGGCAGTTTTGCCTAAATCAGAATGTGCTCTTGGAACATGTAAAAGAAGTTTAGCAGAAGATCTAGTACGATAATTACAAGTGTAAAAAGATAAAAGACTGCAGATATAAGTAGGTAATTTTCCCAACAATGCCTTAACAATAAACAGCAACATGTGCACTTTCCTTCTTTGAAACAAAGAGGACCATCCCACCAATTCATACAATATACAGTGATGGGTGCGTGAAGAGGCACTCGTCACAAAACGTAAAGCAGCATGGTATACACAGTCCAACTTTTTAAGTGAAAATAAACTTGCGTGCATATAGATCACTTCGCCGTAATCTAATACTGAAAGGAAACAACTCTGTATAATTCTCTTTCTTGATTTAAAAGGAAAACATTTCTTTAAACGAAAAAGAAAACCCAACTTTAATCTAAGCTTTTTTAAAAGTTTTTCTATATGGATCTGAAATCCTAGTTTGTCATCCAACCATATACCCAAGTAAGTTCAATAAATTCTCCTTGTAAAGTTAAAATCAGATGATCGATTTCAGTACGACAACGAGTGAAAAACATGTATTTTGTTTTCAAAACCAGTTTTAAATTGGATAATGATAACTGCAATAACTGAAAATATTCTTGCAAGAGCTCAATAGCTTGATTCACCGAATGTGCTACTGTGTATATAATTGTGTCATCAGCATATAAACTAATTCTAGCTGAGGTTATCCCACGACCAAGGTCATTAATATAAATAGAAAATAAAACTGGGGCTAAAATCGAACCCTGTGGAACACCTTTTATTGTTTTTAATTCATTTGAAATAAAATTTTCGACTGAGACACATTGAGTTCTTTCTGTTAAATAATTATTGAACCAATTTAGAGTCAATTCGCTAAAACCTATACAACTTAATCTCTGTAATAAAAAGTTTATGATCTACAGAGTCAAATGCTTTAGAAAGATCTACAAATAATGCTGCGCAATGTTGTTTACTATCTAGATATTTAACAATATCATTTGTAACCAGCATAGCTGCTGTAATAGTACTATGACCTGATCTAAAGCCTGACTGAAATTAGTTTAATATTTTATTTTCGGTTAAGAACGGTTTCACTTGATTATTAACAAAAGATTCAAAAACTTTTGCCAACACAGACAACCTGCTAATTGGCCGATAATTATCCAAAACTGATGGGTCACCAGCTTTTATTAAAACTGACGCGGATTTCCATGCACGAGGAATAACATTTGAGGTTAAACTCAAGTTAAAAATAGATGTAATGGGCTCTGTTATAAGGTCTGCAGAAATTTAAAAAAAATAAGGTTCTATTTTATCAGGCCCTGCTGATTTTTTAATATCCAAATTAGATAGAACTCTATGAACTTGTGTAGCTAAAATAGGAATAAAATTAAACTGCTGACTCTGAGTAGTATAACATGAAGTAGCTTCCACATTTTCTTGTTTCCTTAAATTACTACAATTGTGGGACTCTCCCCCCGAAATAAAATGTCTATTAAAAGCATTTACAATATTATCTTTATCTTTAATTATACTGTCATTTAATTTTAAATAATCAGGTAGACTGGTAAACGTTTTTTGACCAGAAACTGATTTGGTCAATTTCCAAAAAGAAGGATCATTAATATTCTCATTTATCATATTTAAATAATAAATCACATTTAGATCTTTTTACAAATTTTGTACAATTATTTCTTAATGTTCTATAATTTATCCAGTCCATTTGTTTATTAGTTTTCTTTGCTTTAGAACATGCAGCATCTCTTTTTTTTTTATAAGTGAAGATATGGATTCATTAAACCAGGGATTATCTCTATTTCGCACTCTAAACCTTTTAAAAGGTGCATGTTTATCGCATATAGTCAAAAAAGTACTCAACATCAGGTATCTGTGAGACATTATATAAATCACTATTATAGATATCTTGCAAAAAAGCTTGCTGATTAAATTATTTATATTGCCTTTTCAAAATAAGATGAGATTTACCCTTTAAAATCCTGCAGTTTCTCACACAAACCACAGGACAATGATCACTAATATCGTTACAAAAAACACCCACTGCAGAAAATCTATGAGGAGCATTAGTTAAAATGACATCAAGTAACGTGGATTTAGTAGAATTTTTGTGATTTAACCGTGTGGGAAGATTTATCAATTGCTCCAAACAAAGAGTGTCAAATACTTTTGAAGGGATCCGATATATGAGAAAACCAGTCCAAGTTTAAGTCCCTGAGTAAAATCATCTCTGAATTAGTCCAGTTATGAAAAAGGTCCGTAAGTGAAGTGATAGCTTCACATGAAGCCGAGGGTGGACGATAACATATCAGGACCATTTAAAAAATGTAATTTAATTGCCAAAAGTTCAAAACATTTTGGTTTGCTGATGGACAGAATACAGTGCAGTTTAACTTAGACTTAATATAAACTGCAACTCCACCACCCTTTTTAGGACGGTCCGATCTGAAAACATGGTATCCCTCGATATGTATCATGGAGTCCCACACCGATTTGTTTAACCATGATTCCGAGAGAACAATTATGTCGGCGTTCGTTGAATCAGCCCATATTCTTATGAAGTCAATTTTATTCATCAGACTTAAGTGAGCTCAGGAGCAGACTCGTAAACTGGAGCAGGCTCAGGAGTGAACTTTTAGACCTGAGCGGTCTTGACTAGGCGAGGGAGGTGGGAATGGGACAGTCCCTACAGGTGGACTCTGGTGGTGGTAAATTACCTTCCCCTCCTTGCGGAGCTGCAAATACCTGGAGAAATTCCAGAAATCCAACAATTTCACCAGTTTTATCTCCCAATGTGGTAAGGGTTCTTCCAGACAGAGGTTAAAAATTTCCTGAAAGTCCGCATTCTGGCAACCCAGCCTCTCCACCATTGTCCAGAACCTCTGGGTGAAGGCCCGCACTTCCAGTCCCCGTTGGCGAAGTATCGCCAAATCTTGTAGACTGACTTCTCTCCAGAATATTGTCTCTCATGCTGCTGGATCAGTAATGGCTGGAGTATTCTGTCACAGAACACTCTCAAATAAGAAGAAGATCCAATTGCAGCTTCTATTGAAGAATCCAAAAACAGTAATCCACATTCGGGCAAAAAGTAAAAAACATGCACAAGGTAATCCACAAAAAGGAAGCCGCAAAAACAGACCAACAGAAAAAAATAAATAAATACTCCAGCAACAAAGAGACAGACCACAAAGTATATATGTCAGTGAACTAAGTATCTCAATTACACACAGCTGAGGGTAATCAAACAATCATCAGTGCAAAGAGTGATGGGAATTGAAATCCACGACAGATAAACAATGATTCAGAAGAGTGCCCTCTGGTGGATATCATGAGCACACCAGCTGATGGCTGTAACAGTTCCATACTGTGGTCCAGTATACAAATATGTACCTGATTCTGCACATGCTGTTTTGTTGCATAGATGACCTCAGGATCTTAAGCCTGGTACACACCAAGCCGACGGTCGGCCGTCGGGCAGTTTTTGTTCGTCGGCCGACTAAGTTTTCTCAGTGTGTTCTGCGCCGTCGGCTGAAGTTGGTCCTCGTCGGCTTTTTTTCGGTCGATTCGACATGTTGAATCGGCGTCGGAGCTCGTCGGTCAGTCAGGCCATATATGTATCAAGTTATTCTACTAATACTAAGAGCTTTCCTGTAGCTCAAATAGTAGAGCATGGCACTAGCAACGCCAAGATCATGGGTTCGATTCCCAGGGAAAGCAAGAGCTGATAAAATGTAAAAACTGTAACTTCAATGTAAGTCGCTTTGGATAAAAGCGTCTGCTAAATGTAAAATGTAATATAAACATGTTTCTGCCTGTGTGTAAAGGTCAGCATGAGAAGAGGATATGCAGACATACATTTTGTGCTGAAACTTCACATCCTGTTGTGACATTAGACAAAAACTATACGATGGTGCCTCTTCTTTAACGTATATGGAGGCCTCCTGTATGCTTCCTGAAAGCAGACTAGAGGCACATCCAAAAAAGGTAAACAAGATATAGGAAATGTATTGAACACACCTTAGGAGAAAAATCTGTATATAAAAGGTTGCAAACCCAGATTCGGGAGATTCTCTGCAGAGACTCTCAACTGCATTATCGCCGATAATAAAGTCTATACTCTGGCATCAAAACCCTGAGACTTCAAGAGTGATTCTTCATAGAAACGGCAAAAACTACCACAAGAGCGATATATTCTCCATTTGTGATGTGGTGCCAAACACACTCTTATTCTATCCGTATGTTTTTATGTGTTTTAGAGATAGAATTCAAATCAAATATTAAAGTTACTGCCCAAACTATTTCTGAATAGGATGTCTACTTCATAAATATAAAAAAAAAAAACATGGAAATATATAGTTCAGAACACTCAAACAATAAATGTGTAACAGAGTCAACGAGACGTGAGACGTGCGGATCCATGTGCAAAGCTTTTATTATACAGTGACGTGGTCAAAACACAGGCAGAGTCAAACAATGGCAAACAGGACACAGAGTAATCCTAGAACAAGCGTGGGTCGACGATCGGTGAACAATATCCAACAGGGTAAGGCAGAGAGATAATCCAGGTACAAGAGCAATAGTCCAGGCGAGGCATAAACAGAGTCCGAACGGTGAGACGGGAAACACAGACTAGAAAACAAGAAACAGGTTCCGTATCGCAGCTAACACTAGGGGAGTGATAAACACAGAAAAAAACTGGAACTGAACAGAAACACAGAATGGCTCGGTAAGGCAGCTAACACTAGGAGAGTGCTATACGCAGAACAATACTCGGCGATCTGTGAACAGAAGTCCATGGTTTATATAGGGTGTGTGATTGTGTGATAGTTCTCAGGTGTGAGCGTGTGATTGAAACAGCTGTGTGATGATGACAGTTGTGTGTTCAGTGCAGTGGATGATGGGAAATGCAGTCCAGTGTAATGGGCAACAGTCTGTGTGGTGTGAGAGTCAATATGAAGGAAGGGTGACCTCTAAAGGTGAGTGGACGGAAGACCATGAACCGGATTCGTGACAAAATGGAAATCAAGAGTCCCTGTATATCATCTAGTGGAAAAGTTTAAAACTGCATCCACACAATTGTACTTAAATGTTCATTTGAGATATCAGCCTAAAATGTGGCACACAACTTGTTCAGATGATTGGCTTTGATTTTCTTGAAGATTTGGTGGTAAACATGTTTTGTAAAATTGCTATTTTATATAAAATATAAAAATATATATTTTTATATTTTCATACATTTAAACTTCTATAACTTTTTATGAATTTATATTTATAACTGTTTTTTACTTCTACAATAACCTGTGATGTGCCACCTTTAAAAAGATATCAATCTTTATAACAATTTTAGCCGGAAAAGTAATTTTTATGTCTATGTAAACAGTTTTGTATTCACAAACTTTGTAATTAAAAAGTTGTTAAACTCATCAAGACACTGATACTAGGAGGCACTTCAGGACTAGAGTTGAGAAGCTCTGAAATACAACAAAGGAATTTGTTGTTATTTTGTGTGTATTTCAGTTGCTTTTGAATGGATGCCTATGCGGGTCAAACTGCCCCACGAACATCACAAACATATAATAATTTATGTATGTACATTTCACAACACATCAGTGTGTTGAAACTGTGTATGCATGTTCATGACCCTAAACGAGAAAAAGTAACAAAGCTTCAAGAAAAACAACATGAGTTAAATAGTATTTCAGATAGATTGAAAAAAGAAATGATAGCTCATTTTTACCATCTTTGGCTAACAAAATATTTTTCTGTATTGAAATGAGTGGGGAAAAACTCCTTTTTTTTTTTTTTTTTGCTTCATAGGATAGTAAAAACTAAAATAACAAAATATAACCAAGAAATTTTATTATTTTGGGTCTGTAGAGTTGCCTTAGAGCAGGGGTGTCAAACTCAGTTCCTGAAGGGCCGGAGTCCTGCAGAGTTTAGATGCAACCCTAATTAACCACACCTGATCCAGCTAATCAAGTCATTTAGGCTTATTTGAAAACTACATGGTTTGAGTGTTGGAGCAGGGTTGGAACTAAACTCTGCAGGGCTGCGGCCCTCCAGGAACTGAGTTTGACACCTGTGGGATTACAAATTTATTTAAATGTTTAATTTAGATCCCTATGTAATAGTGTACAAACTGAAGAAGTTATATACATTGTATTTAGCATTTATGGTGAAGATGATGACATCAGATGAACGATTCAAGAGGTCCCTGCCAGTTCCTGTTCTCTTATTGTAAGTGAAATGAGCCAGACGACGGAGACTCTTGCCTTTTGTTTGTAATTGCTCTTGCTGCCCCTGCCCCCGTCTTTGGGCAGTTAGGCTGATTAGATTAGGAGTCGTTAAATGGGGCAGTATGCTATACCTGAATACTTCATTTGCATGTCTTAAGGTTGTCACCCAGGTGCTTGGGTTCCATTCCTAAGCACTGCCCCCTAAATGTATATAAACTACAATGTATCACTGCTTTAAGTTTAGATTTTCGATGACTACAGCTACCGACAGCTTGTGTTCTCAATAAAAGAATCCTGCTGAAGATACAACCCGAAGTCTCCTGGTCTTCACTTCTGAGTTACCTAAACTTTAGAAGACATAGGTTTACAACAGATGGTGCCGTGACCCGGATAGAGTTCCAGCTTCCTCACCTGAATCCAGATTGAAAACTTCAAGCTCAAACAAAGATTTGCTTCCAGACTGCATCTTTTGGAATCCAGCGAAAACTTCTAGCTGAACAAAGATTTCCAGACTGAATTTTTCTCTCAACCAAGGTTGTGGTGAGTGCTGTCTCTAATCCAAAAGAACCTTTAAGACCAGTACAAATTTGTTTATCCTCTGCGCCGTCAGAGAAGAGTTAACAGACAGCTGTAGGGTTTGGTTAACTAAGTTTTCCTCTAAAAATGAACTTTTAGAGATGAAGTTACCCTCTGTCCAGGCAGGGAAGTTTAGCATCAAGTGCTAATATTGTTTTATCCTCTGTTCTGTGTAGGCAGGGAAGATTGGCATTTACGTGCTAGTTATTTTGGTTTATCCTCTTTTCACAGAGAAGGTTAGCATTTCAGGCTAATAATTTTGGTTTATCCTCTGTCCTTGTAGGCAGGGAAGTTAAGTGTGACGTGTTGGTAATTTGGAAAGTTAACAATGGTTAAGCTGTGTTAACAAATGTACCCTCTGTTGATCAGAAGTTTTTAGTGTTTTTGATTGTGTGGTAACAAAGTTAACAATAGTTAAGCTGTGTTAACAAGTGTACCCTCTGTTGATCAGAGAAGTTTTAGTGTTTTTGATTGTGTGGTAACAAAGAAACTCACAAGATGGTTAGAAGGAATGCTAGGCTGATTCAAACAACAGAAAAGGATAGTCTTGCGACTCCATTGTGGTCAGATAGTGAATTCAAAACACTGTTAGGGGAACAAATGAACCTAATAATCACTGAGAAAGTTAGACAAGAACTAACGCAGAAATATGAGATCCATCCAGACAAGACTTGGTCTGTAGATGAGTGTAAAAAGGTATTAGGAGCATGTGTTCGCAAGAACAATGTGAAAGGTATTATCTGCTGCCACAGAGAATTTGGTTTAGCGCTAGCTACACAACAATCTCAGCGTAACTCAGAGCTAGAGAAACAGAACAAAGAGCTCCGTGCTAGAGTATCCTATTTTACTAAGAAATTGAACCACAACAAAGCTTCAGCAAAAACTGATGTGGAAGAAGTTAGTCAACCGAATGACAATTATCCTGACTTACAAGCTTTCTTTGAAAGAGATGTAATCATCCAATCAGTAATTGATGTGCCTGTAGATTCAGTGAAGGTATGTGGCGCTAAGAGACGATCTCAAGGAATTGAGGGAATTGAAAGTGTTGCTCCCAACTCTTCTGTTGTGCAAGTACAAACTGTTGCCAAAACACTAGGACCTAAAGATATAGAGACTGTCCCAGAGCTTACCCTCAGCACGCACAGATTTTTCTGAATTTAGAAGAGCATTGATCAACAAAATGCGTCTCACGACATGTCGTTAGCAGAAGTCACACAGCTGATGTCACAAATTCTAACTGAATCTGAATTCAACAGTTTTGAGTCTGCTGTTACTTCTGAACTACAACATGCCAGTAGAGACGATTTGAGAGAAGGTGTTTTGAAAATTCTAAAGAATATCATAGGACCCAAGATAGACTGGTCCAGAATCACTAACTGTGTGCAAAGGAAAGAAGAAACTGTGAGTGAATACACTGAAAGGTTTTGTCAGTCAGCTGTAACTTACAGTGGAATAGTGGATGATCCTGAAAGTGTGCTTGATGACAAAGGACAACTAGTTCGAACATGGTTTGATGGCCTTTTGTCAGAGTACAGATCAGCTTTGCCGTTCTTAGACCTAACATGGTCCACTGGAAGCTTGCAAAACAGCTTGGACAGCTTAGCTACTTGGGAAAGAGACTCTGATGTTAAAGCCAGAGTAAAGATTGCAGCAGCGTCCTTTAAGGTCAACACAGAGAACCGACAGAAACGTAAGTGTCCTAAGAAGGAGGGCAGTTGTTATTACTGTGGTAAACCTGGACACTGGATGAAAGAGTGTAGGAAAAGCAAAAAGACATTAGGAGAAATTAACAGCTTTACTCAGCTTCTACTCAGTCTACTTGGTACTCTGAAGCAGCCCCTCCCCGCTTCACCGAACTGTTGGAGCAGTTTGCTCAGGTGTTAACTGTTAGGGCTGTGAGTGCTTAATTCCCCAGTAATGTACAACAAAGCTGAAAGATTCTTTGTAAATAAAACTACAGGAAGGTTACTGTCACTTCCTTCCACTGAGAGAATGCTAGTTAAGTACACTCACAGCCTTCAAAGCTATACTACAGCACACCACAGTCACTCACCTATCCTCTTTGGGTTATAATGTTTGTTATGACTGATGTTCCATTAGAGGATGGAGATGTCACACAATAAACTTTGCACACCACCTACAGGGATAGGATAGGACACATGGACCAGTGAGGAACCCAGGGAAGAACCGGATGCAACAGGCTTCGGGGGCCAACCCTGTGGTGAACACACCCTCATAGGCCTTCCCCATCCACTAGTCCACCCTCACCTCACTGTTCTTTAGGTGTCACAGGAATTAAGAAATAGGGAAAGAAGGAACAACAATAGCAGACGCAGATTGAACAGAGGATACAACCCTAATGTTTGTAGTCTTTAGAACAAATACTGCTGTCTTTTGTTTTCTTTCTTCCTCTGTGCAGATACCACTTGATGGCTGTCCTGAGACCCATACGCGCCAAACCCCTCACCTGCGCATGAAGCCAACAACAAGACCCACTACCGAGCCAACTGTCACGGAAGACAGAACAAAGAAAAAAATACACAACGCAGAGAATCACATACGAGAACTTCAGTCATCCAGCAACATGATCAAGACATTCTTGATCTTTCAGCAAAATTACACCAGATGACTGAAGATAATTCTTCATGGTTCGGAAACTTGTTAGGTAAACCCTGGCTGTGGATCAAGGACATAGCAATTCTGCTGTTGTTTCTCATACTGGTGTACTATCTATGCATCCACAGTATCAAGTGTTTCGTTCAGCAAATGACTTCCGCCTCTCACAAGGAAATGACAGTTCCAACCAGAAAAGATTATTACCCGTAAGAACTTCACGGACCATAATTGTATGTTTTGTTTCTGTGTCAGCATGCAGTTCGTCCCTACAGACAATCAACACAGAACAAGTGCTATGTGCCTGTAACAATCACAAGTTACAAGAATAAACTTTTAAGTGTCTAAATTTGTATTTTGTGAGAGTTATTAGAACTCTCAAAGGGGGAATTGTGGGATTACAAATTTATTTAAATGTTTAATTTAGATCCCTATGTAATAGTGTACAAACTGAAGAAGTCATATACATTGTATTTAGCATTTATGGTGAAGATGATGACATGAACGATTCAAGAGGTCCCTGCCAGTTCCTGTTCTCTTATTGTAAGTGAAATGAGCCAGACGACGGAGACTCTTGCCTTTTGTTTGTAATTGCTCTTGCTGCCCCTGCCCCCGTCTTTGGGCAGTTAGGCTGATTAGATTAGGAGTCGTTAAATGGGGCAGTATGCTATACCTGAATACTTCATTTGCATGTCTTAAGGTTGTCACCCAGGTGCTTGGGTTCCATTCCTAAGCACTGCCCCCTAAATGTATATAAACTACAATGTATCACTGCTTTAAGTTTAGATTTTCGATGACTACAGCTACCGACAGCTTGTGTTCTCAATAAAAGAATCCTGCTGAAGATACAACCCGAAGTCTCCTGGTCTTCACTTCTGAGTTACCTAAACTTTAGAAGACATAGGTTTACAACACACCCCTGCCTTAGAGCATTAAAACAGGAGGGTGAAATTGACCTGGGAACAGTACGAATGTAACAAAATGTTTTTTGGACATGTCAAAACGCATCAGCGTGTTGAAATTTTGCATGCATGTTCATGACCCTAAATGAGGAAAAGTCACAAAATTTCAAGAAAAAAAAAACATAAGTTAACTGATATTTACGACAACTCAAAAATCAAAACAGGTCAAATTGACCCGGAACAGTACATGAGGGTTAAGAGTAACACTTTTGAATTTCCTAAGATTAGAAAGAAATACAATATCAAAGCATTGAAACTGGATCAGCTTTGAAAACAATGTTTGATTTTCTGTTATTACCAGAGGTGGGAATGTCTGTAATCACCCAGAACACACTATCAATCAACCTGATCTCACAGAATTCCGTGTAATGTTCACGGACTTAATTAACCCCGAATCTGTGGTGGCATCACGGAATCGCCGAAAATTCCGTGCTGGGCTCACAGAAGGCATCAGCCGTGGTCCACGCACGGAAACCCTTAGCATCAATATGCCGACGCGATACTGGGAAATTGATCATCATCATTATTGTTCAGAACCGGGTAGGTTTAGGACCACGTAAAAAGAGTGACTCCGATGCAGTTATACTTTCACTGGAGTACCTGACCCCACCCCTACCCTAAACCTACCCTTGCAGTAGATGAAACACACTAGAAAAGTTTAAAAACCAAAGAATTGTTGGTATGCACCACAATACAGTAAAACAATAAAATAAAAAAAGTAAATTCAGCATCCTCTGCATATTTGGTCAAATTTCATTACTGTATACAGTACTATAGTTTAGTTTAGTTTATTTTCTTATATAGCACATTTCTACTGCCTTTGGAGCAGCCCAAAGTGCTGTACAAAGCATTCCAGCAAAACCAAACACGTAACAATGACAAACACAACATCTTAAAAGAAACATACATTACGCTCTCCTAAGTCGGATTCAAACACCATAACATAAAATGCTTCTTCAAACCCGTTTTAAAAGCGGACACTGAGGGGGCAACCCGAATGTCTAGAGGTAGATTATTCCATAGACGAGGACCGGCAATCGAAAAGGCCCGATCCCCTTTTCGCTTAAGTCGGGACCGCGGTACCTGGAGCAATTGTTTGTCAGCAGATCGCAAGTTTTTCACAGGTTTATGCAAATTAACCAGATCTGACAAATACAAAGGTGCGAGACCATTTTAAATTTTGAAAATTATTACTAAGGCCTTAAAATCAATCCGTATCTAACAGGTAACCAATGTAAGGATGCTAAAATTGGAGTTATTCTATCCCTCTTTCTCCTACCAGTCAATAGTCTAGCAGTCGCATTTTGGACAAGCTGTAATCGATTTATCAAAGACTGAGAAATTCCTAAATACACAACATTACAATAATCCAATCTTGACGATATAAAAGCATGGATGATTGTCTCCAGATTTCTAAATGAGAGCATTGGTTTAATCTTAGAAATTAACCTTAAATAGTAAAAACTAGTTTTCACAACAGTATTAACTTGTTTGATAAAATTCAGCTCTGAGTCAAAAAATACACCCAGGTTTTTTGCAAATGGATGAATATTCCATGTAAACCTGCCAAAATTTTTTTAATACATTTAATAGTATGTTTTTTTTTTGTTTTTCACCAAAGTATATATGCTGCTGTACTTTTTTTAATGTACTTCATGAATATTTGTAATGTACACAATATATAATACATTAAAGTTTTCTAAATATCAAAGTGTACGTGTGTGTATATATTGAAAAATATAATACTAATAAATATAATATACTAATAGTATACTAATAGTATGCTAATAGTATACTAATGCTAATGCATTTCTAATAAGCTGAAATACAATTGAAATGTACTTGAAGCACATTAAAACGATGCTTCAAATATACTTTACCTGTAGTTCATGAAGTATTAAAAGTACATTTTAAATGTATTTTTAAAAATACACTTAAATTGCACTAAATATACTTAAAGTGGTTCCAATTTAACACAATTTCAATATATTAAATATATTACAAATAGATTAAAACTGAACTTAAGCATATCTTGAAATACACTTAATATACTTAAAGTTGTTTCAAAATAATACATTTAATATGCAATTAGTACAGTATAATATAAATATATTAAGTGTGTCTGAAAAATCACAATTTAAATATATTTCTTTTTCACCTGGGTATGCAATCCCATGTTTCCTAAAAATACTCCCCAACGGTAGCATATATAGAGAAAACAGAATTGGACTTAATATGGACCCTTGTGGGAGCCCACAAGATTGAGGAACTGCAGAAGAAGAATGATTACCCACTGTAACCGATACAGACCTATTAGACAGATAAGAAGAAAACCACTGTAAAGCACTACCACTAATTCCAACCTCCTGCTGTAAACGATCTAACAAAATTATATGGTGGATTGTATCAAATGCGGCAGTTAAATCGAGCAAAATTAAAATAGCAGAGTTACCAGAATCCAAAGTGAGCAAGAGGTCATTTGACACTTTAAGAAGAGCCGTTTCGGTGCTATGGCGGGCCCTAAATCCTGATTGAAAACGGTCATGAATATGGTGATCTGATAAAAATGCGGACAATTGGAGAGAAACAGTCTTTTCCAACACTTTCGACAGAAAAGGCAATGTGGAAATAGGTCGAAAATTACTAAAATCAGATGTGTCAAGATTAGGCTTCTTCAGGGATGGCCGAATCACTGAGTGCTTAAAATAAGAAGGAACAATGCCAGAGCTCAGCGAGCTATTGATGATAGTCAGAACAGCTGGGCCAATCACACCTAACACCTCTCTAAAGAAATGAGTTGGCATAAAATCCACTGGAGAGGTGGACGGTTTTAATTTTAAAGTTAACTCTATCAATTTATCAAGATCAATTAGATAAAAATGCGTTAACTGAGCATTAACAGTCACCGAATTGGAAGATTCGGAGGCAACGTACATACTCGGAATAGATTCATATAAAACCTCAATCTTACTCCTAAAAAAATCCAAAAACTTTGTGCATAACTCAGGGTTAACATCAGGAAAAGATGATTTCCTGGGATTAACCACTTTATCAAATGAGTTAAACAACACTTTAGGATCATGAGGATTTTTAGAGATTAAATCTGAGAAATATTCAATTTTAGCTGTTTTAACAGCACACTGATAGGCCGACATGCAGTTCTTAAAAATCTCCTTGGAAACCTGTAACCTATCCGATCTCCATTTACGTTCTGCTTTACGGCACTCCCACCTAAGTGCACGGGTATGATGGTTGAACCAAGGGTGTGAGCTCGATTTAAAAACTTTTGGTTTTAGTGGTGCAAGTAGATCTAAAATATTTGTACAAGTCTCATTAAACAACACAGTTAGATCCTCAGTATTGTGGCTATTAGATGGCGCTTCTAACACTGTTCTAGCTGTGGACTCTAAATATGCATCGGAAAATTCCTCTGCAGTTGAGGAAGTTAATATTCGGGCGTAATACACATCATGCTGCTCACTTGAAAGTGAGTACGAGAGTAATATATTAAACATAACCGGCATATGATCAGACAAACAACTTTCAGTAATACTGAAGTTACATACTGGAAGTCCAAAAGATAAGACAAGATCAATAGTATGTCCTTGTGTTTGAGTAGGTCCATTAATATGTTCGACAAGGTCAAATGAATCAATGAGTTGCATAAACTGCAACACACATGTATATTAAAATCACCCAAGATCAGTAATTTGTCCACAGTAGGAACTATATTAGACAGAAAAGTCCCGAACTCGTGAATAAAGTCCTTATTATATTTTGGAGGTCTATAAATAAGGACACAAGTCACAGAACTGGACAGTGTTGGGCAAGCTACTTGGAAAATGTAGCAAGCTAAGCTACGGCAACATGGCAAAAGTAGTTTACTACATCCAAGCTATTTAAAAAAAAAATTTTTAAATTATATTGAACCAACATCATACCAAGTCAATGCTCTCTCAGTGATCAATAAAACTGTCAGTCAAGCTGATAGACAGGCATCAGTTTAATTGTTTATTCAACAGCTGTTCCAAGCCAATTTGGCAACATAATCAGTATCAAATACAGGGCCCGATTGACCTCAAATTGTGACATAGGCAAAATAAATTTTTGCTGTCGGCCGAAAACCTCCTATTGGTAGTTGGTATTGTGGCTTTATTGTATGCAGATACATTTATATAAATGGTAATACTTCACAATAAGGTTCAGTAGTTAACATTAGTTAACTAGTGTAGTTAACATGAACTAAGAATGAACAATACTTCTGCAGCATTTATCTTAATGTTAATTTCAACATTTACTAACGCATTATTAAAATCAAAAGTTAACATTTGTTAATGCACTGTGAACATGAACTACCAACGAACGACTGTATTTTCATTAACTAACATTAACAAAGATTAATAAATACTGTAACAAATGTATTTTAATGAAATCGTATTGTATAGTGTTACCATATAGATGTTTAGGCCTACAGATAGGCTCTGTTTATTTGCATCGTTGCATGTGTCATTAGATATTAATATAAACATTTCACCAAAATCAAGCTCAAATACCAAGCTTTTGACCAGCGAAGTGTTTTTTCTTTTTCTTTCCTGACTCGTGTCCCGTTTTCCCGTTTTCTGTCATTATGTGGGCGTTCAGTTTTTTTCTGTTATTTGGCCAAAGTATCATATTATGAAAGATTCAGCGCGTCGCACGAGATATTTGACTGTGACTCGACAACAAATGCTAGAGAAACTCTTCTCCGCTCCTCAAACAAACAAACAAACAAAAAAGCATTAGCCTTTATAAATAGTGTTTTTTGAGTAAAGAAACAGCTGTACTTATTCAATCAACAGTTCTTTATTTACCTTCAGACTGCAAACAAGCTGAGATGCTCTAAACTGCGCGTGACGAATGAGGCGGGAGGAATAATGCGGTTTGACTGACAGTTTGAGGAGCCAATGGCGTTACGAGGTTTAGTGTCTGTGGCGTCACTTACTGATCCAGGATCAGTGATCCGTAGCTGTTTTATTTCTGATTTGAGCTCGAGTTTCAGAATGCTTTCTTTGGAAATTGTAACGTTAGCTTTTGTTGACGCTACCGCGCTACTTGATCAAAAAAAGAGCTTAACTACCGAAAAGCTATTTGATTCAGAAAGCAGTGACGCTACCGACACGCTACTGAGAAATGTAGTTAAACTAGTAGCGTCACTACTTGTAGCGACGCTACTGCCCATCACTGGAACTGGATAAATGAATTCTTAATATCTGCAGCTCAAATGTAGAATAATGCTGAGCGAGAGGAACTAGCCTACATTTAAAACCTTTTTTAAAAACAGTGGCCAAGCCTCCACCTCGACCCGCTAATCTCGGAGAATTGAAATAATCACAGTCCTCTGGTGTTAACTCTGCTAATGTATCCAACTCACCAGCGTTGAGCCACGTTTCTGTCAAAAATAAGAAGTCCAGATCTTGAGATATAAAAAAGTCATTTAAAATGAACGATTTGTTACTGATGGATCTTGCATTTACCATCGCCAATTTCACCTGCTGCGGGCCAATAACCATGAGTGAATCCGCTGATTTAACGTATTCCAAGGTCCGGAGGTTCCGAAAATCTACCTCCCTCTTGACATAACGATGTCTTGCTGATCGGCGAAAAGGGGCCTTTGTAGCCGGAAGAAGTGGAATGAGACCGACAGGCCGCAGCTCCGACGCGACACGGCGACCAAACAGCGTGCAGCCTCCAGGCCGAACTCGGTGCAACCATACCGACGAAAACCCACAACTCTTCAGCCTAGCAAGAAGACCGCTGCGTTTTCCTCTTTTCCTCTTTCTCAGGCACTTTTTACGATGAAAACAGCAACCCGTCAGTCGACAGGTAACCACAGGAAAGGTAGAAGACGTCCGTGAGTTAAAACAGTGGTCCTCAATCGGGATATGTTTACAGCAATCCGACAAAAGAGGATGTAAATCAAGATGAGCTTGGCGATCGTAGGTAAGGGCAGCAGAAGTTTCTACCACGAACAGCCATATTGCCCACAACAATACATATAATACAATTGACAACGATGAGAATCGACGGCACGCCAGAGAACAACCCGGCGCCATCTTTGAATCAAGAACAGTTTCCTGGTCTCCTGACACAAGAGCTATATCTCTAGGCAGTCATTTCTCAGTTCTGCAAACATGCAGTAGGCTACACATAAAAAATGGGTAGAAATAAAATTTGACAGTCACACGTTTGAAGGTGTACAACATGTGCTAGTTTACTATAAATATAGAATAGTGAAATTTCCATCATCTAATGTACTGGTACTGTACTGTAATTATACTGAATTTGTAAGTATAAAACCCATGTATATAATTCGTTCAGCCCTCTCCTCTCTCCGTTGTTAGGATGCAGAGATTCTGATTGTTGCCATCAGTTTTGCTACCTAATGTTTAACTTACTCATAGTTAAACTTTTTCAGAAATGTGTCTTTGTTTTGAGAACTGAATTAATGGTTTGGGAAAATGGGCCAACTAAAATCAGTTATGTTAAAAATCGAGAAAACTGCAATACAAGATTCTTAACTCTGCTATAGAGAATGGGAATCTACGTCATGCCGTGTTGGATTCCGCCATGTTTTAGGACACGCTCAGGAGCACACAGTGTAAACAAACGCAAATCACCACAGAAAAAGCCGACTGTTTACTATTAATATTTTTTGAAAACCATCTTACATACTCTTAGAATAAAATGGACTAATATGTGAATCTCTTTATTAAGTCATTATAGAGGTAACAGAACGTACTAGAAGCTGCTTTGAAACTTTGTGTATTGTGGATGCATGCAAATAAATACCTTGACTTTAATGAACCAAGTTGAATTCCTTATTAGAGATGCCGAACAACAATGCAAGCGATCAAATAAATGAATTAATGAAACTTAATCCGTACAAACAAGTGGCGGTATCAACGTGTCAGTCCTTTTGTGTCCATATATGGTTATTTTCCTGTCCTTGTTTAGTTTGATTAGTTAAGATGATTTCGTTCAGCTGTGTGTTTGATTATCCTGTGTATTTAGTTCCTGTCTGTTCAGTTCCTTTTCGTCCGGTCTACTCATTACTCCCGATGTTCCTGTGTATCTGCCCTGCCTTGTCTTGTCTTGTCTTGTTTGGATTTATTAAAGACTGTTATTTTGAAGTTCCTCCTCGTCTTTGTGTTCCTCGTTCATCCCCTCTTTGTTCACCATGACACAACGAGCTTCCGCAGATAATATTTCCATATATGATTTTCTTTTATTTGTAGTGTGAGGGCTTACAGTTTAATGCAAATCACTGTATATATTAAATCTACAGAGATCAATTATTAAACTACATATTATTTGAGTTGTTACAGAGTTTCAGTTTTTATTATCAGAAACATCAGTAGCAGGACTATAACTACATGCTGCTTTCCTCAAGCAACCGTCTCTGGTGTGAACAAGGAACTTCGGAACATTCTGATGAAGCACATGACTGCAAATCGAATCATCATCCCAAGAATGATATTCGGAAAGAGCAATCAGAACTCCTTAAGAAGGATTTCAGTGAACTCTTTGAAAGTTCAGTCTTTTATCAGTGGACCACTCCCAGCAAGGGGAACTAATATGTTTTCACGGCTGCTTGGGCTGAATACATGGCTACAAAAAACCTGCAGTATAAAAGGAGTCAACTTCATCGACAACTTCAATCTTTTCTGGGGCAATAGACAACTGTTTAAACTGGATGGCCTCCACACAAACAAACTTGGTGCAAGAGTGCTAAAGGACGATATCTATTTCTCCCTCTATGGCGTCAAATCTATGCCATTAATAACCGAGCGCACCACTTATGCTGGCGCGCGCGGTAAATCACTTCCGCGAGAGGAAAACAGATCTACACGCGAGGAAACGGGAGCCCGCGAGCTAATTTCAAACACTCGCGCGCGTCACTTGTCCTCTGCGCGCAATACAAGCCCTCGCGCGCGCGTGATCATCCCCCACATCCTCGCGCTCGATCTTCTCTCACCTGCTCGGGCGAACACTTCTATTTTTGTCAGTCGTGGGGCGGGGCTTGCTGTTTTAATTGTTATCTCTAACGCCATTGGTTACTTCCCCTTTTCCGGAAGTCAGCTGTGATTGGACGCCTGTGAAAAGGTCTATCAAAAGGTCTATCTGTCTATCAACAGACCAGATGCAAGTTGTCATTTATTTATTTATTTATTTTTATATAAATATAAGTAGGGTAAAGTGCAGAACCCTCTTACAATGAAAGAATATATATTTATATGAACAAATAATTTATTCATCCAAAGGTCCTTTGAACCAATTTGGGATTTACAGTCATGTACATTTACATTTACATTTAGCAGATGCTTTAAAAGCAACTTACAGTGCATTCAGGTTATACATTATTGTTATTTTTTTATCAGTATGTGTGTTACCTGGGAATTGAACCCATGGCCTTTTGCGCTACTAACACAATGCTCTACCACTGAGCCACAGGAACACTTATTATTATTTACAATTATTTAATTGACACTTCTCACATTTTTGAGGTTGTATATAAATATGGTTGGGTAAGCATATAGTGGTGAACTACAACTAATTCAGCATATAGCAACAAGTTGACTATTAGCTTTATTTTATTTTATTTTCATTTTGCAAAGTTAATATAACCCAAGCTTTATGTTGTATGAAAATTTCAAATATAACCTTTTTGGTAGATTTACCATGCTAAAAACCGTGGAAACATGTCATTAAAATCTATAAAAAAGGGTTTATGCAGATTGAGGCTGATGTATGGGAGGAGAGCCTCAGTAGGATTCGATCTTGCTCTATTAGTTCTAGGCATCAGTTAATTCAGTTTAAGGTGATGCATAGACTGCACTATTCAAAATCTAAATTGCACAGAATTTTTCCTACTATCTCTCCTATTTGTGACAGGTGTAAATCTGCAGAAGGCTCTCTGACCCATCTCTTTTGGACATGTCCAAAACTATACGATTTCTGGTGTGACATATTTGAATGGTTCTCGGATATGTATGGTTGTGTTTTTACACCTGATCCAGAAATTGCATTATTTGGTTATTCTATTTCTCTGTTAGATCATAATGTGTCTGTACAAAGTACAATCATTTATGGAATGATTATTGCTAAGAGTGTCATTCTGAGGCTGTGGAAATCGGACACTGTTCCTCAGTTTAAGACCTGGTTGAACTATCTTACTGGAATATTGCATATGGAAAGAGTCCGGTATGGAGTTATTGGTAATCTTAATAAGTTTTACAGTATATGGCAAGCATTTCTAGATCATTTGGACCAATGTAATGCTGACTCTGACGTAATGCTTAGTATCTTGTCTGCCCCTATTGAGTGCCTAGTCATTTTCCATTGAAACTGCTTGTATGCCCTGATTGTTGTTCTCAAAAGTCTGTTTTTTATTTTTTTATTTATTGATTTATTTTTAATCATTATTATTTTATGTATTTTGTTCTTTTATTGTTGTTGTTTATTGTGCAATATAAAACTAATAAAAATACTTATCAAAAAAAAAAAGGGTTTATGGTCTTGTTTTATCTTTGTAACATCACAAGATTGTAATCACTACTAATCACTAGTAAATGGAAGAATTTATGTTAATTTATGTTAATAAACTTTTATTATAATGATGTATTCTACTGACAGTGCATGCAATTCATTTTCATTAAAACAGCCATGTTATATTTATAAAAAAAATAAATGACAACTTGCATCTGGTGATGAAGCCATGTCTCAGGTCACATGTGAATTATGGATCGCCTTTTCACAGGCGTCCAATCACAGCTGACTTCCGGAAAAGGGGAAGTAACCAATGGCATTAGAGATAACAATTAAAACAGCAAGCCCGCAATAATCATTCCATAAATGATTGTACTTTGTACAGACACATTATGATCTAACAGAAAAATAGAATAACCAAATAATGCAATTTCTGGATCAGGTGTAAAACACAACCATACATATCCGAGAACCATTCAAATATGTCACACCAGAAATCGATAGTTTTGGACATGTCCAAAAGAGATGGGTCAGAGAGCCTTCTGCAGATTTACACCTGTCACAAATAGGAGAGATAGTAGGAAAAATTCTGTGCAATTTAGATTTTGAATAGTGCAGTCTATGCATCACCTTAAACTGAATTAACTGATGCCTAGAACTGATAGAGCAAGATCGAATCCTACTGAGGCTCTCCTCCCATACATCAGCCTCAATCTGCATAAACCCTTTTTTATAGATTTTAATGACATGTTTCCACGGTTTTTAGCATGGTAAATCTACCAAAAGGTTATATTTGAAATTTTCATACAACATAAAGCTTGGGTTATATTAACTTTGCAAAATGAAAATAAAATAAAATAAAGCTAATAGTCAACTTGTTGCTATATGCTGAATTAGTTGTAGTTCACCACTATATGCTTACCCAACCATATTTATATACAACCTCAAAATGTGAGAAGTGTCAATTAAATAATTGTAAATAATAATAATAAGTGTTCCTGTGGCTCAGTGGTAGAGCATTGTGTTAGTAGCGCAAAAGGCCATGGGTTCAATTCCCAGGGAACACACATTCTGATAAAAAAATAATAATAATGTATAACCTGAAGTTGCTTTTAAAGCGTCTGCTAAATGTAAATGTAAATGTACATGACTGTAAATCCCAAATTGGTTCAAAGGACCTTTGGATGAATAATTATTTGTTCATATAAATAAGCAAGAGTTGCTGTATAAACTTTTTAATATATTTTGTATTACTATGTCAAATTTTAGGGGTTGATGGTAATATATTCTTTCATTGTAAGAGGGTTCTGCACTTTACCCTACTTATATTTATAAAAAAAAATAAATAAATAAATGACAACTTGCATCTGGTCTGTTGATAGACAGATAGACCTTTTGATAGACCTTTTCACAGGCGTCCAATCACAGCTGACTTCCGGAAAAGGGGAAGTAACCAATGGCGTTAGAGATAACAATTAAAACAGCAAGCCCTGCCCCACGACTGACAAAAATAGAAGTGTTCGCGCGAGCAGGTGAGAGAAGATCGAGCGCGAGGATGTGGGGGAATGGACAGAATATGAATGACCACAGGACTTCATATCAGCTTCCGAGTCATCATGTGGTCGACACATCCCACAAGGACATTGATAACGCCACGCAGCCACAACAAGCACTGCTCTTGGAAACTATCCTGGCTGAGCCCTGACCACAGACAGACTGTGACGTACTACAAGAGCTCCAAGACTCAGCACCCAAGGACGACTTTCTGGAAAACAGCCAGGGAAGCCAGGACAACATATCACAGCCACCGGAAACACCAGAGCCAGAGCCCCACTCACCAGACACACTATCCCTCTCTCCGGCATCTCCACTTCTAAGCTTCTCACAGAAAATGGAGGAACTGGTGTATGCTGGGACCAAACTCTCCCACTCTTTCACTGCAAGCCCCCAGATATCAACAAAAAAATGGCAGGCCCCACAACCACCAAAGACTGCAGGCCCAGCTCTCCCTCCTCCTCCTGTCAGAGCTCTCCGACCGCTGCCACAACGCCAGGGCCCAAACCCTCCTCCATCAGCTGTAGGTGAACCAAAAACATTCTGGTATGGTACTCGAATGGTTCAGGTCATAATTAGAAGGGAGAGGTTATTATGTGAGCATAGGAGAGCATAAGTCTAAGTGGACGTCCATGACATGCAGAGTTCCACAAGGCTCAATTGACCTATCGGTAAGCCCCGCCCCCCTTAGTTACTATTGCTCCCTCGGATTGTTGCTCACTGTCTTTCAATTACAGCTACAGAGTGAAAACCTTGTCCCACAAAGTTTTTGCACAATTTTGGACACAGAAGGCCACCAAATGGGAATTAAATATTCCATGGAGGGATTTATAAAATATTTAAAAAATAAATACGGTGGGTAACTCGAAGCGAGGATTTACAGATCACAATGTAAGCGGGAGAGGTCTCATATTTCGGTCGGTCATCACGATCGTGGATGACAACATGCAGGATCAACACAGTTCATGTATCGCAGGGTACGATTAAATTAATGCACATTTAACCAGTTTAATATGGAGAGGCACTGAAATGTACACCTTCGTTTATGTGTTTTTGACCTACACTGTACAAGACGCGAGAACAGTCCGCTATTTAGGTTTGTACATTAGCATGGACTCACTAACTTTAACGTTAGCTAGTTTTAGTCAGAAATACCTTGCTAAAGCACAAGATAACATTAACGTTCTGCTTGAGCAAATGAAAATTGTAACTTAATGAGTGTATGACAACCAGAAAATGAACGTTTTTGTCTTCATTTGTATTGGGGTGAATACTTGGGGACATTTTGCTCTGTTTTGTTTGGATTCAGGAAATGTAATAAAATAAATTATATTGCCCATCCTCTCAGGATACCTGGAATCAGTGTTACAAGTACCGCAGGCACATCGTTTTTCCATTTTTGAAGCATAAACCCCATAAATCCGATGCGAGCTTCGGATCTTCCAATGTTTCTCTATGGTGCTGAAACCTAAAGATGTCCGAGTTCCGCTCCCCGTGCCATTGGCTAGTCTGCGTTCGAGGGGAGGGGCTTACTGATAGGTCAATTCTTGCCTTGCTCTTGTTTAGCCTGTATATGGTCCCACTAAGTCAAATAATGAGAAAGAACCAAATTGCCTATCACAGCTATGCTGACGATATCCAGATTTACAGTGGGTACGGAAAATATTCAGACCCCCTTAAATTTTTCACTCTTTGTTATATTGCAGCCATTTGCTAAAATCATTTAAGTTCTTTTTTTCCCCTCATTATTGTACACACAGCACCCCATATTGACAGAAAAACACAGAATTGTTGACATTTTTGCAGATTTATTAAAAAAGAAAAACTGAAATATCACATGGTCCTAAGTATTCAGACCCTTTGCTCAGTATTCAGTAGAAGCATCCCTTTTGATCTAATACAGCCATGAGTCTTTTTGGGAAAGATGCAACAAGTTTTTCACACCTGGATTTGGGGATCCTCTGCCATTCCTCCTTGCAGATCCTCTCCAGTTCTGTCAGGTTGGATGGTAAACGTTGGTGGACAGCCATTTTTAGGTCTCTCCAGAGATGCTCAATTGGGTTTAAGTCAGGGCTCTAGCTGGGCCATTCAAGAACAGTCACGGAGTTGTTGTGAAGCCACTCCTTCGTTATTTTAGCTGTGTGCTTAGGGTCATTATCTTGTTGGAAGGTAAACCTTCGGCCCAGTCTGAGGTCCTGAGCACTCTGGAGAAGGTTTTCATCCAGAATATCCCTGTACTTGGCCGCATTCATCTTTCCCTCGATTGCAACCAGTCGTCCTGTCCCTGCAGCTGAAAAACACCCCCACAGCATGATGCTGCCACCACCATGCTTCACTGTTGGGACTGTATTGGACAGGTGATGAGCAGTGCCTGGTTTTCTCCACACATACCGCTTAGAATTAAGGCCAAAAAGTTCTATCTTGGTCTCGTCAGACCAGAGAATCTTATTCAGGTGTTTTTTAGCAAACTCCATGTGGGCTTTCATGTGTCTTGCACTGAGGAGAGGCTTCCATCGGGCCACTCTGCCATAAAGCCCCGACTGGTGGAGGGCTGCAGTGATGGTTGACTTTCTACAACTTTCTCCCATCTCCCGACTGCATCTCTGGAGCACAGCCATAGTGATCTTTGGGTTCTTCTTTAACTCTCTCACCAAGGCTCTTCTCCCCCGATAGCTCAGTTTGGCCGGACGGCCAGCTCTAGGAAGGGTTCTGGTCGTCCCAAACGTCTTCCATTTAAGGATTATGAAGGCCACTGGGCTCTTAGGAACCTTAAGTGCAGCAGAATTTTTTTTGTAACCTTGGCCAGATCTGTGCCTTGCCACAATCCTGTCTCTGAGCTCTTCAGGCAGTTCCTTTGACCTGGTGGTATGAAAGAATGGATGAAATGCATTTGTCCGTGTTTCACTCCGTCTCGAATCACACTCGCGGAAAGCGTTCGAGAAACAGTATCTCTTCCCCGGATCGGATCGGAGAGATTTCAACTTTTTTTTTTTTGTCTCAAGCCTTTGTCAGAAAACTGTAAGACATTCACGTTACATGATTTGACTGATTTTTACGTAGAGAGGGTGACAACGCACCGCATTAAAAGAAATGATCATTCATGTTTTCATAACCGCTTAACAAACTCAAAAACAAAGCTAAAATTGAAACATTTTTGAGAGCAAAGGGGCCCCCTGGTGTTTCAGGGGCCCTACGCAGCTTGCGTATTCTACATATAGGGAGGATCGGCTCTGGCTATGGCATAGCCCTTGTCAATGTCTGCAGGAAATACCTCTGCTTTTTCAGCTTTCTAATGCTGAAAAAAGTTTTTCACACCGGCCGTGCAAAGGTCTATGGCAAATTATGTAAAGTGAGCCTTAACCACTACAACGTGATCTTAAGTAGAATAATATAAACATTAAATAATATCAGCGTCTACATTCACTATATTATCCAGTCTACGCTGTAGCTCCCGTGACCTAAATTCCCAGAATGCATTGCTGCTGTGATGACACATTCCCATTCTCTATCGGCATCTTCTTATTGATTTCATGTTATTGTTTCGTCCGATATGGCAGAAAGGCCTATATCCATTATGAAAGTGGAGCGAGCGGTCGGAGAATCGGATCACCAAATAATTACGGGATGAATCTCAGACATATCCGGACGGAATTAGGTTCCTCAGAGGATTTCTGAATAAACCGAGAAGCAGTATCTGATTCAAGAACAAATGTAAAAAGAATTCGTTAGTGAATGGTCTGCGCTTTGTGTTTTTGACTGAAAAAGAACTGGTTCATAAGAGTCATTTGTTAATGAAGCTGACTACACTGGGCGCACTGCGTGCGCGTGCAACCATCGTGCACAATTTAGTGAAAGACGCTGCGGCTGAAAAGTAGCACATGAAACACTGCTTATATTTATATTTTATTCTGTGATAATTCTGGGGTGGCAGTTGCCAGTAGATCCGCCCCTGAAACAGACTAACGTTACCCTGAAGAGGACAGTTTTCCGTTGATAATCATGGGCATACATTTTGATCACCCCTGTATGTTTAGATAGCACAAATAGTGTACTTTGTAGTTTACATTTAGAAAAGCAAGCGCAGCACAAGTGTTCGCACACCTGTGCATATAACAGACTGTCATCGGACTCCTCCTCTTTAGTAACTTCATCATCCGATCCTTCATCTCTGGATGTGAAATAGTCATGAAATAGTAATGAAATAATGTGAAATAACATCGTTTAGGGCAGTGACATCACCAATATTGAGCAGACTGTAGATCGTTTAAGTGGGCAGCTACTTTTCTTGCGCTCCGCCAACTCACGATATTAAAAATAAATAAATAAAATAAACTTTGCGTGCCGTAGTTTACACAGGACTGGCGGGAAATGTGCATTGATACATTTACATTTACATTTAGTCATTTTGCAGACGCTTTTATCCAAAGCGACTTACAATTTGGGGAATACATAAAGCGATTCATCTTGAAGAGGCAATCCGACAAACGAAGTGCTTGTAACACCAAGTCTCAGGCATTGTTTAAATAAGTACAAGCTAGCAAGGGAAGGAATAAATAAGGAGAAAGAGTTTTTTTTTTTTTTTTTATGTGTAGGGTGAAGTCAAGTAGTACACCTTTATTATATATGTTACGTGGTTTATTTTGATAGGTTAACTGTTTTTGTGGTGTTAAGAGAACACACCCCCGCAGTGCACTCTTAACATGAGAAAAAAGACAGTCTTTTCTAATTGCTGCAATAAATTGCTATATTTCTGCACTAAACAAGTGAATCTTGCCAAGGTATTTTCAGAGATGATAGACAAGATGTTATAGAATAATAATTGAATGAAAACCTAATTTTGACATTCGAAAAATTGACATTCGACCTGTTTTTCGAATTTCCTGAAAACGTCCTAGCGCGACATCCGACCTGTTTTCCCAGATAGCATCACACACACATATATATATATATATATATATATATATATATATATATATACAGGTGCATCTCAATAAATTAGAATGTCGTGGAAAAGTTCATTTATTTCAGTAATTCAACTCAAATTGTGAAACTTGTGAATTAAATAAATTCAATGCACACAGACTGAAGTAGTTTAAGTCTTTGGTTCTTTTAATTGTGATGATTTTGGCTCACATTTAACAAAAACACACCAATTCACTATCTCAACAAATTAGAATATGGTGACATGCCAATCAGCTAATCAACTCAAAACACCTGCAAAGGTTTCTTGAGCCTTCAGAATGGTTTCTCAGTTTGGTTCACTAGGCTACACAATCATGGGCAAGATTGCTGATCTGACAGTTGTCCAGAAGACAATCATTGACACCCTTCACAAGGAGGGTAAGCCACAAACATTCATTGCCAAAACAGCTGGCTATTCACAGAGTGCTGTATCCAAGCATGTTAACAGAAAGTTGAGTGGAAGAAAAAGATGCACAAACAACCGAGAGAACCGCAGCCTTATGAGGATTGTCAAGCAAAATCGATTCAAGAATTCGGGTGAACTTCACAAGGAATGGACTGAGGCTGGGGTCAAGGCATCAAGAGCCACCACACACAGACGTGTCAAGTCAAGTTGGCTACAGTTGTCCTCTCCTGAAACACAGACAACGTCAGAGGCATCTTACCTGGGCTAAGGAGAAGAAGAACTGGACTGTTGCCCAGTGGTCCAAAGTCTTCTTTTCAGATGAGAACAAGTTTTGTATTTCATTTGGAAACCAAGGTCCTAGAGTCTGGAGGAAGGGTGGAGAAGCTCATAGCCCAAGTTGTTTGAAGTCCAGTGTTAAGTTTCCACAGTCTGTGATGATTTGGGGTGCAATGTCATCTGCTGGAGTTGGTCCATTGTGTTTTTTGAAAACCAAAGTCACTGCACCCGTTTACCAAGAAATTTTGGAGCATTTCATGCGTCCTTCTGCTGACCAGCTTTTTAACGATGCTGGTTTCATTTTCCAGCAGGATTTGGCACCTGCCCACACTGCCAAAAGCACCAAAAGTTGGTTAAATGACCATGGTGTTGGTGTGCTTGACTGGCCAGCAAACTCACCAGACCTGAACCCCATAAAGAATCTATGGGGTATTATCAAGAGGAAAATGAGAAACAAGAGACCAAAAAATGCAGATGAGCTGAAGGCCACTGTCAAAGAAACCTGGGCTTCCATACCACCTCAGCAGTGCCACAAACTGATCACCTCCATGCTACACTGAATTGAGGCAGTAATTAAAGCAAAAGGAACCCCTACCAAGTATTGAGTACATATACAGTAAATGAACATACTTTCCAGAAGGATTCCAGAAGGATTTCCAACAATTCTCTAAAAATGTTTTTTGAATTGGTCTTATTAAGTATTCTAATTTGTTGAGATAGTGAATTGGTGGGTTTTTGTTAAATGTGAGCCAAAATCATTACAATTAAAAGAACCAAAGTCTTAAACTACTTCAGTCTGTGTGCATTGAATTTATTTAATACACGAGTTTCACAATTTGAGTTGAATTACTAAAATAAATGAACTTTTCCACGACATTCTAATTTATTGAGATGCACCTGTATGTGTATGTATATATATATATATATATATATATATATATATATATATATATATATATTTTTTTATTTTTTTCCTGTATTGTGAGGTACATCTGAGTGAAACCAATTACAGAGAAAAAAACAAAACAAAACAGCGCATAGTTAGACCAACTGTGGCCATCCCAATGGCCCCCTATCTGCCAAATCCACGTTAATAGTATTTTATCATTGAATAATATTTTAAGGTCTAGGCATGAAATGTTGAATAAATATTCTGCCAAAGAATTTAACAGCAACATGCTTTTGTTTATTTAGAATTTCCTTCTCAAACTCTGCCTCCACTTTACTCTCATGTGCACATTTTAGTGCCCCACTTTAAACAGTGTTTGTGTGAGGATCTCTAAACAGACAAAACACGTATGCATACAACATCTTTAACCATGTTTTTATTGCCTTTGTAAAAACAATGACTTATGGGACTAAATCCCTAGGGATTTTACTGTACACTTCTGGCCACCCCGTAAAAAGTGCTGGAAGTGTCACTGCTCTGAATGAATTTTCAGTGCATTTTTAAAAATAGACATGTTTGTTTTTTCCAGTTTTTAATTGTAGCTTCCAAATTCTCAGGGTTTAATAAATTTGATCATTTTAAATGAAAATTGTGAAATTGTGAAACTGGGTAATCGTGACATCCATATTGTCTACAAGCACTCTTTGACCAGTATGCGATTAATCATAAAAACATGCATCACAATCCTGTAGTTAATGGACAGGGCTCAAATGCTTTGTTCATAGTTGCTATGGTTTCACTGCACTGAGCAAATGTGTGGGTGCTTGTTTGTGCACTCTGGTTCATAGTACTGATTTTTTTTTTTACTCTAAAATTTTCCCTTAAAGATAGATAACATTCATCTGTTTGTGTTTATAAGCTCTTATGAACTTCTATTCATTTGTCGCAATTCTAAGACACTGAACCTAATCATATCAATACATTTCAAATCACTTATGCATTTAGCTTGAAATCATCTAGTAAAATCACTTCCTTTACAGCATTGCAAATACTGTGCAAAAAATTATTATTTCAAACACTGATATATTAAACACGTTGTAAGCTGAGACCACGATGGCTGTAACTTGCCTTTCCAGACCAGAGTGTGGATGCAGTGTGTGGTTTTGACCGACTCATCTTTCTATAAAAGGGAGCTTTTCTATAAAAGTACCCCCAAAACCCAAAACCCATACTCATCTTCATGTTTTTCCAATCACAAAACTTCCGTTCATCAAATAACACATTTTTAATGTTCTTGTTTTAGTCCATCCTTTGAAACTACATGCCACCAGACCTTTAATCAAAAAGTACAAAGACATCATAAATCTAACTGATATGAATTGATCCATATAATCCAGTGGTCTCCAACCCTGTACCTGGTGAGCTACTGTCATGCAGATTTCAGCTTTGACCCTAAACAAACACACCTGAACTGCACCTGGTTGAGGATTTCTTAATTATTAAAGGCAGGTGTGTTGGAGCAGGGATGGAACTGAAGTGTGCAGGATGGTACCTCTCCAGGAGCAGGGTTGGGAATCCCTGCTAAAATCCATATGAATGTTCTGAGGAAAGACAATCTCTTCTATATGATGAACAAATTTAATTTAGGCTTTTATTCTATAAACAATCTATAAACATTGATAAACACACATCAAATATAGTAAATGGATGTGTGATTGACACGCAATGAGTTTCTTGCATGTTTGAGCTTCTGGGTGGACTTTTTTCTTTGCCCAACCCCTGTAACTTTGTTTAATAACATATAATGACAAAAAATATTTTCCATTTATGTGGGTAGTAAAATAAAGTGAAATTGGAGTACTGTGTTTAATACACATAAAAAAAAAAACACTTCAATTAAATCTTATCTTATTATTTGCCATTTATTGTTTTTCCTCGTTTGAAAAAAAGTGCAAAGTTTTTTTTTTTTTTGTTTTTTTTTTTGCTCAAAGGAAAGTAGATATGGTGACACTGAAGGATGAGCTAGTCAAGCTCAAGTCTCAAGCTACAGGACACATATATTACATGATGGGCCCTATTTTAAAGATCTAAGCGCAAGGTCTAAAGCGCACGGCGCAGGTGCACAAGTGTGTCCGAATCCACTTTTGCTAGTTTAACGACGGGAAAAACGGTCGGCGCCTGGTGCATGGTCTAAAAGGGTATTCTCTTAATGAGTAATGGGTGTGTTTTGGGTATAACGTGCAATAAGCCAATCAGAGTCTCATCTCCCATTCCCTTTTAGAGCCAGTTGTGCTCACGCCATGGCGGATTTGCTATTTAAACGGTGGAATTTGCAAGAGCAAAGACTTAAGTGTCTCCAGGAAACGGAGCTGCTCGTGCGCGAGCAAATAGTTAGCCTAATTCTGATACATGCAATGACTATGCATTATGGCTTGTAGATACAGTAAGATATCATTTATTATCACTGAGGCAACAAACCACGTTAAGTGTTTTCTTTATGGGAAATGTTTAACTTGTGCGTTCCTTAACTTGCATTCATATCCTCATCTGTTTGCATCATCAGTAAGATCTGAGTTTGGTCTTTTAATAGGCTTGTTGGAGATGAGCAAAATCTGCGCAGAACCGATCACCGCGAGATGCATGCCTGATTTCCTGATGCCAATCTGATTTCATGTGAGTGTATTTAAATTATGCTTGAATATTCCCAAACACTATGACTATGCAATCTCTGTGTGAGATATGTGATTGTTGTCATATTTCTATAAAAATCTAAAATACATGTTTATATTAAAGTAGAAATGGATGATAAATATGCCTTTCGTATTAAACAGCAAGCACTTTGGGTGTCTTGTTCATCATATTTATATTTATATAAAAGCAACAGAACTGAAATTATATCACATTTATTAGCAGCACAGCACATGAGTGAGAATAATGCAATATCCGCCTTTGATCTCGTTGGTATCTGTTCCACTTCGAGAGGGCCGAACTGTCCATCTTGACTGCACTTATTTCACTCCTCCCCTCACGGCAGCCGCCTACATTTCAGGCGCATCTCAAACAAGTCTAATAGCTGTTATTGTGTTAGTGAACTACTGAGCAGCATAATGTGTTTTTTTTTAACCGATTTCTGAGGGAAACAGCGTGAAACCTTGCGCGTTTATTCATATTCTACATCTGCTTAACTGTTGATATAGTTCGCATAATCTTCAATAAAGTGTATTCTGAGATCTGAGGTCTCATATCACTGTATTAGTTCACTGAGGCGCAAGTTACGCGTCGTCGGGGAATCCTGGAATGTGACGTATGAGGGTAACCCCAGTATTACAGCACAGCTTCACACAAGCCATGATACAAAGTTACAGAAACTAAACAACCGAAAGCAATATATGTCTTCCTCAGATGTAGTGTTAGTTCTGTACTTCAGCGTTGGGTAAAAGAGCATTATAATCTCCTTTGTGGTAGAGAAAGGTGTTTACATGTAGGCTACGGGAAACAGCGAAGATGTTGAATTAAACATACACACAATCAGCGTTTCCACATGTTTATACTGGCCTGATAATCAAAACTTTTACTTAGCGCTTGCTCCATTTCTGCAAATAAGTTTTTGTAAATGAATGACTTGATCCACATATGGCCTTTATCAACAGCCGCTTGCGCCACCTGCTGGTGAGCAGCTGACAGCAGCTGGAGATTATGCATTGGTGCTCTACTGCTATTCCTGCGGTTCCCGGATGTGCAACGCTGAATTTTCTGCCGAATTTTAACCACTGAATTTGTGGCAACGAATTTGGAAAGTGAAATAAAATGACCGAAATTTGCCTGTCGAATATTATACATCGTATTTTTAAACAGATTGAATATTTTGGAAGTGAATTCTGGAATATGAATTGTTGAATTTTTAATTATGAAAATGTGTGTGAAACATTTTGAATTGAAATATTCACAGCTTAAATAAACGACTGTGTTAAATTTCAGGACCTAAAAATGCAAGCCCTGTTATTTGCAATGCATCTTTTTTTCGATTTGTGAAATTCAGCATGCTTTATGTTTCAAAAACTATTGTCATTATTCTGCTTCCATACTGAACACACCTCGTTTTCAGACTAGCATGACCATGGGTGCACAAATGGGCACAAATGCTTTTGCTATTTAAACAACGTGGCGCAGGACGTGAAAATGATAACTGCTTCGGGCTGAAACTAGAAACAGACCCTTGCATCGTGCCTGGCGCCTCATTGCTACGGGTGTATGATAGGGTCCTATTAGTTTGAGAAATATGTCCATAGATAACACTTTGCTGTAGTATTGCATGGGGCGCTGTGGATCCGAAGGTTGCCAGTTTGATCCCCGACTGGAACAGGCATCTCTAACCAAAAACTGTAACTGGAATATTACGAATCATTTAATTAATCACATATTAATTGATATAAATAGGAGTAAATAGTGGCTTATTATG
Organism: Onychostoma macrolepis; assembly: GCF_012432095.1. Lineage (NCBI taxonomy): Eukaryota > Metazoa > Chordata > Actinopteri > Cypriniformes > Cyprinidae > Onychostoma > Onychostoma macrolepis. The sequence goes on from NC_081165.1 coordinate 5,460,773, forward strand.
AATGTCATACAGTCAAATATATGTACTTAGTGTACGTAAGTGAACATACTTATGTAAAAATTATATAGATAATAATTAACTTAATTTACATAGCAATGCAAGTGTAACGGGGCTGACGAGACGTGAGACGTGTGGATCCAAGTGCAAGCTTTTATTTACAGACATGGTCATAAATACAGGCAGGTTCGAGCAATGGCAAACAGGTATGGCAGGGACAAGACAAAGAGTAATCCTAGGGCAAGCGAAGGTCGACGATCAGCGAACAGTATCCAGTGGGCAAGGCAGAAAGATAATCCAGGTACACAAGCTATAATCCAGGCAAGGGAATAAGCAGAGTCCGAACAGGGAGACAGGGGTAAATACTGGGAACATAGACTAGAAAACAACAAAAGTTCCGTATCGCAGCTAACACTAGGGGAGTGAAAAACGCAGGACAATACAGGAACTGAACAGAAACACGGAATGGCACAGAAAGGGTTAATTCAGGAAACACGGGTAGAAATAAACACAGGAGAACAGGTAATGCAAGACTAGGATACTGACAAGGGCTCTGTAGAGTTGCTATGGCTAGGGGAGCGGTAAACGCATACAATACTCGGCCAGGAGGGAAACAAAGTCCAGGGTTTAAATAGTGTGTGTGATTAGTGATGCTGTGTGATCAGTGCCTACAGCTGTGTGTGCAATCAGTGCAATGAATGATGGGAAATGGAGTCCATTGTGATGTGTGGTGTGAAAGTCCATGTGGTGAGCGAGTGACCTCTGGTGGTGAATGAATGGAAGTGCAGACCAGATTCGTGACAGCAAGAAACATTTCTATCAATTAGTTGCACTAGTGGACACCTACACATGTATAAAAAGTTATTACTATATTCATATGTATTGTTTGTATGTATGTATGTGTTTTACATTGCTTGAGAAAAAAATACCCAATTTATTAATACAATCTAATTTAAAAATGAAAGGAATTAGAATTTAAAGTATGTAACTGTTTTCTCTGAGTGACTGTTGGCAATAAATAAAGATAAAGGCCTTGCTGTTTAAATATATTACAAATTTATTTCAAATTATACATCTTGATTATCTCTTTCTTTCTCTCCCTCTCTCTCTCTCTCTCTCTCTCACACACACACACAGTAAGCATATCACAGATACAAAGAAATTGAAAAATTATATATAAAATACAAATATAAAATAAATAAATAAACAAAATACAAAACATAATAAAGGTAGAAGATTCTGGTCAACTGGTAAAAAATATACAAAAAAACAAAATCAACACACCTTGCAAGGCTCTCTCTCTCTCTCTCTCTCTCACACACACACACACATACACAAACTGTAATGTGTTATTTATGTTATGTTGATTTTTATTTATTTTTAATGCCAGACCGGTTATATGGGATGAATATTGAACAGTTACATCAATGAACTAATGTAACATGACTGAAATATTTCCACTACACATCTACACAGTATGAGACAAAGACAAATCAATCTATTTCTTATCTGGCCTCTTCCTCCGCATCTCCTCCATCCACTGGTCAAGTGGAATACCAGCATTTTGGGGACAGTACAGGTGCATCTCAAAAAATTAGAATGTCGTGGAAAAGTTAATTTACTTCAGTAATTCAACTCAAATTGTGAAACTCATGTATTAAATAAATTCAATGCACACAGACTGAAGTAATTTAAGTCTTTGGTTCTTGTAATTGTGATGATTTTGGCTCACATTTAACAAAAACCCACCAATTCACTATCTCAACAAATTAGAATATGGTGACATGCCAATCAGCTAATCAACTCAAAACACCTGCAAAGGTTTCCTGAGCCTTCAAAATGGTCTCTAAGTTTGGTTCACTAGGCTACAAAATCATGGGGAAGACTGCTGATCTGACAGTTGTCCAGAAGACAATCATTGACACCCTTCACAAGGAGGGTAAGTCACAAACATTCATTGTCAAATAAGCTACCTGTTTACAGAGTGCTATATCCAAGCATGTTAACAGAAAGTTGAGTGGAAGGAACAAGTGTGGAAGAAAAAGATGCACAACCAACTGAGAGAACCGCAGCCTTATAAGGATTGTCAAGCAAAATCGATTCAAGAATTTGGGTGAAAGTAGTGATTGCCGGTGGCTTGTGTCAAGTTTGATTAATTGCTTTGACCTTTGTGACCTCATAATAATATTAATAATATCCATATGTGACCTTTGATCTCATAACAAGTTTCGGATGCGGAAATCGGTCAAGCGTGAAACTCCTGCGTCATCCGGGATGAGCTATGATGTTTGTACGTGTCCATCGGTGGAAAACCCATAAATGAGCTGTAAAGTACTGTTTTTGAAGATTTTATGGTCCGTTTTGAATCTTTCTCATGGGAACATCTGTGTGACGAGCGGGTTGCATTCCGAGGCGTGCTTAGATAAATAAACCGCGGTATTTCTGAGGAAAATCAGAAAAGAGCTGTGAAAACACATAGACATGAATGCCTTATACTCATCTAAAACTCCTGAGAAGGAATGGGATGAAAAGATGATGGAAAATCTGACTTTGGCACCGAGAAAGCTGTACAGCTGTAATTTGTGTGTGGTAAGGTTTCTCCACGAAAATTCTGAATGTGTGAGAGACGCATTTTTCCTCATCAGTGGTCGTATATTCGGCTACATATTTCACAAATCTGATTGAACGGTTACCCTCTACACGTCTGACGAAACCAACGAATTTGTACAGGATCAAGACCCCTGCCTGGTATTTCCTGAAAAAGATTGGCAATTATTTTTCAATCATATCTGGAAAGATCTGAAGGATTGTGGAGAAGAGCCTTTGTACGTTGGGGAGTGGGACGGGGTAGCTCCGAATATCCAACCTGATCTCACATAATTCCATGTAATGACCACGGACCCTTAACTCCGAATCTGTGGTGGCATCACGGAATTGCCGAAAATTCTGTGATGGGCTCACAGAAGTGACACCAATGTAAGTCAGTGACAGGCATCAGCTGTGGTCCACGCACGGAGCCATTACACAGAATTCTGTGAGACGAGGTTGCAAATTATATATTGGGTAATAACATTGCTATTATTGCATATATGTTGGGGTGTGATTTTTCAATGTAAACAGTCAAAACAGTTTTATTTATATTACATTATTTACACATTTATGAGCACGTAACCCAACCCCTGCCCCTAAACCTACCATTTGTAAATAAAGCACAAGATATAACAGACAGACACAACTACTGTCATAATTTATTCAAAAAGTATTAATATTCCAAGTCTTCCGAGGCAAAACTATTGATTTGTGAGAGGAATAGACGTGATCACCGTCTCCGTTCGCTATGTGCTGCAATCTCTGTGCGTAAATTCAAGAAATTCCGCCAGAAGAAGCTTTACGTCAGCTTTAGTTGTGAAATACCATTGGCTCTTGCGTGTCTCGTGACCGATTGCGTCATGCTACGGCCCGGGAGTATCTTTCTGAATGAGATGTGAGTGCGTTAACGGAGCGGGATCATTTTCAGCGATTAAAACCTTTTGTTTTACTCTCTTCTTCACATAAAGACTTTGTATGGCTTCAGAAGACTTGGAATGCAACATGACTTGTTTGTAATGCTTTTATACTGCTTGTTTATGGACAGTTTTTGCAATAAATACCCGTGACTGCACTTACATTTGCCTGTGTGTGTTTTATATTGTTCAGAAGTGGGTAGGTTTAGGGTAGGGGTGGGTTAGGTGCTCCAGTGAAAGTATAAATTTATATACAAATATAACTACATCGGAGTCACTCTTTTTATGTGGTCCGATGCAGCGCTGGTGTAACCAGTGAATCCATGCGTGGACCACGGCTGATGCCTGTCACTGACTTACATTGATATCACTTCTGTGAGCCCATCACGGAATTTTCGGCGATTCCGTGATGCCACCACAGATTCGGGGGTTAAGAGTCCATGGTCATTACACTGAATTCTATGAGATCAGGTTGGAATATCCGGTACCGAGTGGGCGGTGACCATGCTCAAAAGAACCCGGAGGACTGCGTGTACATATTCGCCTGCGAAGACAAGACAAAGCTTAGTGACCGTTCGGAGGGTGACCTGCATAAAGAATATCACGAAATGTTCAGCCTTCAGTTTTTGTTCAAGTGGTCCGATCTGCATTTGCTGAGCACTCTTTTTTCGGTCGTAAACAAAATGTTCAAGTGGTGCGGCATGCGTGACGGATACAACAAAATTAAAACACAGCTGCTTCAAACCGAGAGAAACCCCAGCGAGGGGGTGTTACCGTCCCCGCCCATCTACTACAGCCATTATAAAGAACAGTAAGTCGACACTCCCACACAGCATTTCCAACATGTCTCAAGAAGACTCTTTACAATGCGATTATGCTCCTTTCAACCTCAAAGCTTCTGATGATAATGCTGTCGATCATCTTTCGACAGACAATACCTGCTCACCCGACCTGGGCAAAGAATGCTTGGATAAATTCTGCACGGAGATCGCAACCTGAGTTACCTAAAGGATCTGTGTACCACCTCCACCCACACGGGATTCGACACCACAGACGGCTGCTTCAACGGAAAAGGTTTCAGAATCATAAAAGCCACGATCGTACTGCTGCTGCAACACATCATCGACAACAAACTAAGGGACGAGAGCGAGGGGTGCGCAACGGACCATCCGAGCCAGCTGCAACATTCCTGTCTGTTTGAGCCTGACGCCTACTATTTCGACTCACGCTTTGACGAGCTGTGCCGCAAACTGTTCAAACCCGATCTTCAGACCATTATCGACTTCACTCTACGCCGCTATGGTTTAATGACCAACAACATTCTGAGGATTCAAGGAACTACCGGTGCTATCCTGCACGAATTAAGAGACGAACCATTCATCGTCGCAAAGTTGCAAGAAATCAGGGAAAAGCTGCTGGACGAGTCCTATAAGAAAGTCGTTTACGGATCTCTGGCAAAGCAGCGTGACCGCCCCCAGAGTGTGACAACATGGGGTCTGTGTGTAGCGTAATCAATTTTTTCAGAGACATCTTGTTTACCCCCCGTTATAAAGGACAGATGATCGAAATGATGCTAGCGGCCATCGATCGTGCATGTGATCCAGAGAAAGATCACGAGGGACAAACGACACGTATAAAAAATCTCATGAAACAAATGTGTGTTATAAGAGGTCTGACCAACTCGTGGTCCGAATTGACTGACATTTGTGTAAACAGATCCGATCGCCCCTCTGTAATGCTCCGAAAAATTCTAGATGAGATATCTGCAGCTGGTGAAGAGATAAGAGTTAGTGACGTCCTTTGTATGTGCACGTATGTAACCGATGTATGTGTGAAGCTTGTTTCAAAAACTGAGAAAAACAAGGTGTATGAAATGGTTGAAATTCTGTTCCAAAGAAATTGCAGACGAATAGGGGAACCTAATTTTTTAACAAACATTTTCAAGATTTGATGAAAAAGCACAACGTTCATCATTTTGCTACGGCTACTGATTTGAAGGCCAGCGTCGAGGGACGATTTAATAGATCGTTAAAAAGCCGAATGTGGAAATTTTTAACCGATACAAATTCACGGAGATACACAGATGTGTTGCAAGATATTATGCAGGGGTAAAACTCCAGCTACCATCGGAGTATTAAGATGAGACCGGTGGATGTCGACAAAGAAAATGAAGGCGTAGTGTTTAAAAACCTGTACGGCGGTATGAAGAAGAATGATCATCCCGTATTTAAATATAGAGTAGGGGATGTCGTCAGGATTTCTAAAGTGCGAGGACTGTTCGCCAAGGGTTATGAACAGAACTACACCGAAGAATTTTTCACTATATCCCTGTGCATTCCGCGTAATCCTCCCGTATACAGGTTGTCTGATTATGACGGCGATGTCATCAACGGTGTGTTTTACGAAGAAGAGTTACAAAAAATAATCGTGAACGAAAACAAGGCGTTTAAGGTGGAAAAGATTTTAGGGGGAAAAAAACAGGGGCGATCTACGCTAGTTTTAGTTAAATGGTTAGGATGGCCTTCGAAATTTAATAGCTATATAGACAAAAAAGCTGTGTTGGACTTGTAAAACCTTAAAACGCACACGCCTTTACCAAAAGAGATCATTCGAGTAAAGGATTACCATGGATGACCGCGGTTTCTACGTCACGTTGTCGTGCAACGCCTCTTTATCAGTTTATCCTGAAAATCGCATATCTAGTTATACGACCAAGGTAGCAAAGACTATAAACCTGAAAGGAGAGTGGCAAGTGGGTCTTGCTGAGATTGAATATCCTAGTAGCTGGTACAGCTTTAACGACGACGATGGGATTTTCAGCTTGCATGTCTACCCGGCCCCATCCCAGAAACACGCTAATAAACCAGGCGAAGGCGTGTTTAAATGGCTATCGGGGATGTCTGTATCAAGGAATCTCCAAATAACCGGGGGGTACTATGAGAATGTTCGTGCAGTGATCGGGGTGATGAATGCGATTATCGCCCCAGGGGCTGAATTAGGTTACGGTAAATTAAAAAACAAAGCCCAACTGGTAGCAAAGCCTAACATTTCGGTAAGCTTCAACGGGAAACTAGCCACTATTTTAGGGATGAAACCCGGCGAGGCTTTAGGACGTTCCGCCTATCACGGAAAAGCTGATTTTACAACGAGCGTTATTACGGATGCTCCTCACCAGGCCGATATCAACGCGGGTTTCTATACGATGTACGTTTATACCGACATTATCGAATACCAATCGGTCGGTGATTCATACGTGCCCCTTTTAAGATGCGTACATATAAAGAGGGGTGACAATGATACCATCAGTATTAGATACGACAAACCCCATTACGCATCGGTCAACAAGTCGCTCATCACGGACATCGTCATAGAATTAAAGGACAACCAAAACCGCGAAATACCATTTTCTTACAGGAAAGTTATTGTAAAACTACACTTTAGGCCTGTGAAACAATCTGCGCTTTAAAAATGGCTTATTACAACCAGCGTGGGATGAATGCTGCTGATTATGTAGATTATTATCGAAATCAGGCCGGCGGCGGGCTACCGGGATACGCGGGCGGTGCCGTTATGTACGGGGCCAGTCTAGGAGGTCTTTTCAGAGGTCTGTTTAGGTTGGCCATACTGTTGTTAAAAAAGGGGTTCAGCATCGCTAAACCGCACCTGAAATCGGCCGCTAAAAATATAGCAACCGATGTTGTCTCAAACGTTCTGTCAAGATCCTATAACGATAACTCTAAAGCTCAAGACGGTTCGGGGCTTATGGTTATGGCTCATAAGAGAATGTCTAAACCTCCTGGTATGAGGAGGTGTGGCCGTTCAATAAAGAAAACAAAGCGTGGACCCAAGAAGGTCTCAGTCACACACAGAAAGCATAAGAAGACTACGAAACGAAAAGACTCGGCTAAGAGAACCTAAAGAGAACCTAACCTCGGCTAACATGGCGTTACTGCACCACATGTCGGGAGAGTGTATTAAGTCCGAATTGGATTTGTTTACAGTCCCGCTGATGCAGACGGTTATCGAGAAAAACGCCTATTTAGAAGTACCACCTTTATCGGCTATATCGGATTGGTCGCCTTTGGAGTTTTTTATCCCAGGAACCGGCGAAGATTACATCGACCTAAATAACACGTTGATGTTTCTACGTCTTAAAATCACAAGACCTAATGGGGGCGACATCCCAGACCCCGCAAAGGTTGCCCTAATCAACTACCCAGGAGCTACTATATTTGCACAAGTTGACGTCAGTCTCGGTGACGATTGATATCTCAGAGCTCGAGCACTTACCCTTACCGATGTATCATCAAGAGTCTTATCAACTACAGCAAAGATGCGCTGGAATCGCTTTTCTCAGCCGGTCTGTTTTTCAAAGACACGGCGGGTCACATGGATGAAACCGATCCTGTGGGACGTAACGCAGGTCTGACCAAGAGATTGCTCTACACCACTGGGAGCAGTGTTGTGGAGTTGCTGGCGCCTATTCACAGCGATATTTTCTTTCAAGAAAAATTAATGCTAAACGGTGTCGACATAAAAATACGAATGATCAGATGTGAAGATGAATTCTGCCTGATGACCAGCGAGGACATGGCCTATAAACTAAATATCGTGTCAGTATCCCTTTTCGTCAAGAAAGTGTCCGTATCTCCGTCCGTGACTGGTGCATGCCTAGGCCTTGCTCTCGACCACGGCCAAGTACTCCATAGATAGGGTCTGTCTAAAAAATTTCTCCTTACCCGTAGGTTCCCGTGTATCAAATCAAGAAAATTTGTTTTTGGGGACATTGCCAAAATCTATCGTCCTGGCTATGGTAGATAAATCTATACTCTTCCGAACCCCCGTCATCTTCAGCCGAGGTATTGGGGGTAACATCTTTATGGCCGGGATCGGGATTTAGTAACGATAGGGTTAAAACACCATTCTCACGATCCCCTTGTTTAACAATAGTTAAAAACCTAGTTAGTATGTTTGAGTAAAGTTTGACTTTTTCACGATGATCTAAATTGGTCCTGAGTAAAATATTTCTTATGGCTGTATCCAGATCGTTCTCTTCGACCTGTTGAATGTTCTCGTAAGGGGTTCCGGATTTCAGCATATCCAGCTGGTTCTGGGGAACAAGATACATCTTCTCAGAGTACTCCATGTCCAACCCTGTCTAGACGCTATTAAGCTGGAAATGAAGGGTACCGCGACGCTTAGGAGCGGTAGAAGAAAACCGCCGTTCTGGTTGAAAACGCGTTTCTTGGCGGTTATACCGATTTTCTTATTGGAGAGAAATTAAATTTTCAGATTTTCTCCTTATTAGTTTTTGGTACTGCTGTCGGTTGATCGGAATTGTACCATAAAGGATGATAGCACTACTTCGCAGAGTGCTAAAATGAGCTCGTCGGATGAAGACTGTAAAATAAGACGTCTTTGTTTAGGCCTCACTTTATGTAACATCTTTAACAGAGGTAGGTGTTTACAAAGTTTGGCGGACATGACGAATGATCACTTTCTTTTTTTCTGGAGGTAGACCACTTGACGATCGAAAAGCAGACCCGTTCTGAGCCGGTACTGTTCGGGTGTTTTTGCTTTATAGTCTACCATGAGGTATCCATAAGGCTGGCTGGTATTGTCTTGATAACACTCCATAAAGTATTTCGCATTGGTCGGAAACATTTGCCTCCCAACCACCATCACTTGATTAACGTCCCAGGTTTTTTTAAACAAGATTAAATAATTTGTGTTCAAGCTAATGGTTCTGCTCGAGTTACCTAGAGCAAATAAATTCTATACGATATAAATAGCGCTAAGATTACGATGGTGTACAAACTGTGTGAATGCTTTTTGGACTTCAGTAGCCATAAGGAAGAGTATTGAAATCGGCTAAAAGCCTGCGCTTATTATACACCACCTTGAACCTTTTGTCGACTGACTTGTTGTGCAGCGTGAGATGCTTTATATCCCTCACAATATTTTCAGCACGAGCCAGGATGTATTGTGTATTGTCGTGAGATGTCACATAGCTGTTAACCAGACCGACCAGGGAATCTAAGCGGATAGCTTGGGAATTTTTAGCGTTCAGAGTTATACCCTTAGCCTTCATGCACACTTTTCCTTTGGCAGTGTGGTAGCTGTAGAATTTAGGTCCACTGGAACAGAACTCTGTGATATAGTCACCGTCCCCTATTTCATCCGTCAGCTCGCTCCAATGATCTCCGAGAGGAGGCATCCAATCGCCGTCCCTAGACATACAGTCAGAATCGGTTAATGCACCTCCGCTCTGTATGCTGTTTTCCCGTAACTGGCGGTCGCGTCTAATTATAGCGCTCTGCAAAAGAATGCACAAATCAACGTTTAGACTTTGTTCTATTTCCATTTCTAATTGTTGCAAATCGTAACTATTTTGGGTCTGATCATAATTAACTGGTAATTCTGCAGAATTTGGATAGCGATCTAACAGTTGTCGTAATATGTCACACAAGTTACGGGGGTTCTCTGCGTGCATTTCGATGGCATTCTGTAGCAGGTCTGAAAGAGATTGGTCTGAATGACAGCTATGTACGTTTTCAGCATCCATTGTGATATATATACATATATATATATATATATATATATATATTATTTTATTTATAATTATATATATATATATATATACATATACCTATGCAGACAACAGTGTAATATTTGCAAAAGATAGCAACCTTATATAAGCCTCATATAACTATATCTTATACAAAAAGAACTACAAATAAAATGGCTACACCATACAAAGAACTACAAATCAAAATGGCCTCCTTATACAATTTGATTACAAACAAGATGGCCATCTTATACAAAATAACTACAAATAAAATGGCTACACCATACAAAGAACTACAAATCAAAATGGCCTCCTTATACAATTTGATTACAAACAAGATGGTTGCTTCATTCAAAATAAACTACAAATCAAAATGGCCACCTTATACAATTTGACTACAAACACGATGTCTGCCTCATACAATTTGCCTACAAACATGATGGCCGTCTTATACAAAAAAGAACTACAAATCAAAATGGCCTCTTTTTACAATTTGACTACAAAACAAGATGGCCGATTTATACGATTTGACTACAAACAAGACAGGGCTACAACATACAATAGAACTACAAATCAAAATGGCCATCTCATACAGTTTGACTACAAACAAGATGGCTACATCATGTAAAAGAACTACAAAACAAAATGGCAACAGCAACAAACAAATATAGAAAATGGTTACAGGGGGTTCAAAGTTAGAAAATGATAGCGAAAACAATAAGAGGTACAAAATATATCAATTTCTATGAAAAATACAAAATGGCTACAGCAACAAACAAATATAGAAGATGCTTACATCATGTAAAAGAACTACAAAACAAAATGGCAACAGCAACAAACAAATATAGAAGATGGTTACATCATGTAAAAGAACTACAAAACAAAATGGCAACAGCAACAAACAAATATAGAAAATAGTTACAGGGAGTTCAAAGTTAGAAGATGATAGCGAAAACAATAAGAGGTACAAAATATATCAAATTCTATGAAAAATACAAAATGGCAACAGGAACATACAAATATAGAGTCTGCTTACAGAGTGTGGTCTATCGATTTTGGAGACTGCTATTGATAGAGCAAAGCAAATTAACAATCAGTGTTCTCTCTCTCAATTGTGATTGCAACGCATTGTGAACACTTACAAAATTCTCAAGTACATGTGCTTGCAAACCATGGAGTCGTGCCTCTGATGCCTGATGCTGCTGATATAAAACCTCTTTTATCTCTCGAATTTCGTTATCCTGTCTGTTCATTCGAATACGAATTTCATTAAAGTAAGCAGACAGTGTTGTATATATTGCAGCATGCTGTTCATTCATTTTGTTATAAATTGCAGCATGCTGTTCGTTGAGCTTGTTGTAAATTTCTTCATGCTGTGAATCGAGTCTGTTAATAACGGCACGTATCAGATACCTATTCGCACTCTGCTCGCCAGTCTGGTGATCTTCTTCCTCAGCATGCTCTTGAAAAGCGAACGGGGTTTGACGTCTTCTTTCTCTTGCTCTATTTTCTCTGTCGCCACTCCATGAAGACCTCTCCCACTCCTGCAACTGGGTCTCGGTCCAGTTAGCTACGTCGTCCATCCTGTCGGGGCGTCTGTCTGCATAAAGTAAACAGAAAGTTAAAAACGTTGACAACACCTTAAAGATTTTTGTATTTATGGCTAATATATATCAAATAATATGCTAGATTCTCACCTGGAATTATTTCATTTTCGGCGTCTCTGTCGATGTCAGATATGTCTGCTTCTGACCCTGTGTCTGTAAAGAATAAATCATAAAATTAAAAAACATTGCCGACGCTTTAAATATTTGTAGTTATTCCGTAAACATATTTTTCTTTTATTAAATATCACTTGAGATTCTCACCTGGCACTAATTCATTCATAGGTTCCGTAGTTCTATCTGTATGGAATAAATCATAAAATTATTGAATTATTAAGAATAATGGTAACACTTTACAATAAGGTTCATTAGTTAAACATTAGTTAATGTATTAACTAACATGAACTAACCATGAGCAATACATTTGTTACTGTATTTACTAATCTTCGCTAACGTTAGTTAATAAAAATACAGATGTTCATTGTTAGTTCATGTTATTTCACAGTGCATTACCTAATGTTAACAAGATTTTAATAATGTATTATTAAATGTTGAAATTAACATTAACAAAGATTAATAAATGATGTATAAGTGCTGTTCATTATTAGTTCATGTTAACTAATTTAGTTAACTAATGAACCTTATTGTAAAGTGTTACCAGAATAATAAAGCGTGAATTATTAATCAGATTATTGCTAGGTAAAAAAACAGATAATTTAAAAATATAAACAGATAGCTCCAATTTACAATGACAAGACTGTGACACGGTTTCCATTTTACAAGAAAAAAAAGCACTACCAAATTTTAGCCACCAGATGCCACCAAAGTTTCTATTTAAAGAAAAAATTTAAAAAGCACTACCAAATTTTAGCCACCAGATGATGCCAAATTTTCTATTTAAAGAAAAAAATATAACATAATACATATCAATATCAAGAGTATTTAAAAGTGTATTTATTATTAACTTAATTATCATCATAGACATCTTTAAGATATATGCATCAAAACGATCTAGCAGTTCACACGACCCACATGATTTATAATAATAAAAATATAAAATACAATAGTCTCTTACCTTGATACGATTCTTCTCTCCGATTCGGAATAATACATGCTACATTCCTTTTCTTTTTCAAGGGACTACACTCTACTCCGTACGTTGTCAGAAAAGCTCGGACCGTCCTGTTCATAACACACACTGCATTCTTCAGTGAGGTCAATATTCTCTAGAAAAAGAAATAAATAAATAATATCATATAGTTTTTTTTTTTTTTTTTTTTAATCAAAAGACCATCAGACTCTCGGTTAAACAGAACCTCGGCAACGGTAGAGTTTTAACCATCACAAAGTAGCTCGAGCTTTAACAAGTTCATCAAAGTTGAAATTCAAAAGATGATTATTTTACTGTTTTGTGATGCTTGCTCGCTCATCAGCTGCGCAGTCACTAAAAATAAACCAGAAATCATCTTCATTTAAATATTTAAAAATGTTCAGTGTGTGTATAAACATATCAAAATATCATAAAAGACTTAAGAGACTTACATAAATCAATTTGGCTAAATGCAACTCGCTCCACGTTTAAAAACCCTATAAGGCGAAAACTATTGAAATAGTTTAAATCAACAGAGCTCTGTTGAAAATATACTAAGCTTTTAAAGAGTATTAACTATATAATTCAAACAGAGTGACATCGAATTTCGAGGAAAGTAAATAGAACTTACCGATGTTGTTCATTTTTTCCAGAAAAAGTCACAATAGCCTAATCGTCAAAAATCTGATGAGTTCCAAAGTTAGGAGAGTCTTGTTTAACTGTCCGTTCCTAAAAACGTTTATGGTATTTAAAGGACCATACTGCGAATTTTATTGATCCCTAGAGACAGCATCTGTTAAATTGATTAAAAATATACATTATTTGTATAGCTTTTGAAATATTTAAACCACAAATGTCATGGATGGTGATTTTAACACGAAACAAAAATATATATATATCGTTATAATATGTTAATATGTTGTTTTAATATCTGGAACTGAATAAAACAGATTTAAGAACGATATTTTCGCAAGAGACTTTATTTAAAGTGTGACCGACTGGTGTCGCTCGTGCTCTATGATAAACCCCCATGTCCTCGCCAGACGTCTTTGTTCATTTGCAAACCGTAGCAGATAAATATTCAAGTAAAATTGTTTTTAAAAACGACCACGTTCACAAAATATGCAGTTCTCCCCAGGACCATAATAAAAAAGCTGTGATATTAATTTAAATACACGAAACGTAATATATTTATTAGTGTAAGGCGAAGGCCTCAGAATAGAGTTATAATTTAAATAAATGGAATATGATGTAGAATTTAAATAATTAAACGTTCATAGTTTAAATATTTTATTAGTATTTTAAATAACAATGAATCCTCCTCAAAATACCTCTTCCACCCTGTATCTGTAAAATAACAGAGATAGTGAGAAAATATTAGAGTAATGTGTGCTGTTTAGACCGTAAAAATACGCTTCCATATGTGAAAACACCGTACATAATCAGTTTCTGAAATTCTATAAGGTTTAAGAGGATAGCGACATGTGTAACACCCCATAAAATTGATAAATTGTGACTGCTTGTTCCTGTGTAAGCTTACCGTTAAATTGTTTGTGACCATGTCTAATTAGAAATATTTATTTTGTCGCGGCTAGACCCGAAACACATGTACAGATGCCTAAAACTGTTATTTAAACAAACTTCTTAAAACAAACCGTAAATTACGCTGACAAATTCCACAGATCTTGCATGTTTCATCACACCGTGAGCGATAGGATACAATTTTGAAGAGGATGAATAAAATAAGAAACTTTAAGAAACTAAAGTGATTGATGTGAAACAAGTTAAAATATAAGAACTTCAGACATATAGGTATGCTTGCGCTAGCGGTGAGAGAGAGGGAGATACAACATTAAAGTTTAAACACTACCGTTTTTTTTTGTTGTAATCAGTTCATTTGAGACCCACTGGAATACCGTGAAGACGTGTATTCTCTGCTTCCCTGAAGAATGTAAGATAATTTATATTTTTTAATAATTTTATTCGTTAAGGTAATTTTTTTACCCTTTCTCATCGATAGCCTATTTTATTTAAATTATTTTTATACAGCCAGCAGAATATATGTGCAAGCTCGGGAGTGTGTCTTAAAACTGTTCTGTTAAAAAAAATTGTTTAATTAATCTGTTATTGCTTGTTCATTATTGTTTTCTTACGGATCCCATAGAGAGAGGGAGAGAGAGCGTGCTCCTCGGAAAGCAACCTGATACGCGCGCCGCAGATGGGAGGGGATCTCGCTCGTCACACAGATGTTCCCATGAGAAAGATTCAAAACGGACCATAAAATCTTCAAAAACAGTACTTTACAGCTCATTTATGGGTTTTCCACCGATGGACCCGTACAAACATCATAGCTCATCCCGGATGACGCCGGAGTTTCACGCTTGACCGATGTCCGCATCCGAAACTTGTTATGAGATCAAAGGTCACATACGGATATTATTAATATTATTATGAGGTCACAAAGGTCAAAGCAATTAATCAAACTTGACACAAGCCACCGGCAATCACTACTGGTGAACTTCACAAGGAATGGACTGAGGCTGGGGTCAAGGCATCAAGAGCCACCACACACAGACGTGCCAAGGAATTTGGCTACAGTTGTCGTATTCCTCTTGTTAAGCCACTCCTGAACCACAGACAACGTCAGAGGCATCTTAGCTGGGCTAAGGAGAAGAAGAACTGGACTGTTGCCCAGTGGTCCAAAAGTCCTCTTTTCAGATGAGAGCAAGTTTTGTATTTCATTTGGAAACCAAGGTCCTAGAGTCTGGAGGAAGGGTGGAGAAGCTCATAGCCCAAGTTGCTTGAAGTCCAGTGTTAAGTTTCTATGGTCTGTGATGATTTGGGGTGCAATGTCATCTGCTGGTGTTGGTCCATTGTGTTTTTTTGAAAACCAAAGTCACTGCACCCATTTACCAAGAAATTTTGGAGCACTTCATGCTTCCTTCTGCTAACCAGCTTTTTAAAGATGCTGATTTCATTTTCCAGCAGGATTTGGCACCTGCCCACACTGCCAAAAGCACCAAAAGTTGGTTAAATGACCATGGTGTTGGTGTGCTTTACTGGCCAGCGAACTCACCAGACCTGAACCCCATAGAGAATCTATGGGGTATTGTCAAGAGGAAAATGAGAAACAAGAGACCAAAAAAATGCAGATGAGCTGAAGGCCACTGTCAAAGAAATCTGGGCTTCCATACCACCTCAGCAGTGCCACAAACTGATCACCTCCATGCCACGCCGAATTGAGGCAGTAATTAAAGCAAAAGGAGCCCCTACCAAGTATTGAGTACATATACAGTAAATTAACATACTTTCCAGAAGGCCAACAATTCACTAAATTTATTTATTTATTAATTTATTTTATTTTTTTATTGGTCTTATGAAGTATTCTAATTTGTTGAGATTTTTGTTAAATGTGAGCCAAAATCATCACAATTAAAAGAACCAAAGACTTAAACTATTTCAGTCTGTGTGCATTGAATTTATTTAATACACGAGTTTCACAATTTGAGTTGAATTACTGAAATAAATGAACTTTTCCACGACATTCTAATTTATTGAGATGCACCTGTATATGTACCCATAATACTGGCTGTGACCACTTTCTTTGTTGCAGGGCTGTTGGCACTGACTGCGTTTATTTTTGTCAACTTTCCGATTGTAAGGCCTCTGGGCAGGTGGTGGGGAGGAAAGGGGGCCAGCAGGAACAATCTGTTTGTATGCATTGAATTGTGGGGTCAAAAACACATACACAAGTGGGTCACTGGCAGGGCTGGGGCTGGAGACAGTAGGCAAAGGGGCAGGGGTAAGTGGAGATGTCTGCTGAGGGAACAATTACCTCTGAGCTGGCAACCTTGAGCAGACAGACTGCAGAGATTGGGAGATTTACATTTACATTTATGCATTTAGCAGACGCTTTTATCCAAAGCGACTTACATTGCATTCAAGTTACAGTTTTTACATTTTTTATCAGCTCTTGCTTTCCCTGGGAATCGAACCCATGATCTTGGCGTTGCTAGCGCCATGCTCTACTAGTTGAGCTACAGGAAAGCTGAGATTGGGGACCACTGCTTGTCCTGCTGTACTTTGAGACAAGTGTTATTGATGTTGAGGCTAGGCCGTGGTGGTGCAACAGTGGGGTGTACCTGTACTGGTGGGAGAGGTACATGAGCAACAGGAATGGAAGCAGGCAAGTTAACCCCTTGCAGCAGAATATTACATTCCTGCCTCTTCAGTCGCTTGTTGTGCCACTGAATGAGAGTTGTTTGATTAACATCAAACAGCTGCAGAGTAGATAGTAAATTTAGGTTTCTTTTAAGAGCACCTGAAGAGTCTTGTTGTCAGGCGTGACTGGTGCCGTGCAGAGTACACCACACGCTGCTAGTCATATGGTAGAAGGTTCTGCCACAGAGCTATGATGGTACCGGCCTGCTGGGAGTTAAGTGTTTGTCCAGTTTCATTCATCAGTCCCACCAAGTACTCTGCCAGGCTGTCCACTCTGTCCATCCCTGGAATATTGCGCTCATCCACAGCCTGGTAAATATATGAATATATAAAAATAAAATAAAAACAATATCACAGGGAGAAAAATAGCACATATTTCACACTGTTTACATGTCACAAAAGACCTACCAGCTGTTGCTGTGGTGCTGCTGGAGTCATGGTAGGTGGCCCAGAGGGACTTGTAGTTGGAGCAGTGGCAAGAGAGGCTGAGGCGATGGAAAAGTAAGGAGGAGCAGAGGCTAGGCTGGTGGGGACAGCTGTTGGGCCAAAGGGTGCAGTGGTGTGCTCATTTGCAACCTGTTAAATGTATTAATAAAAATAATAATAATACTAATGAAATAAACATAAAAATAATACAATT
Source organism: Onychostoma macrolepis (assembly GCF_012432095.1). Taxonomy (NCBI): domain Eukaryota; kingdom Metazoa; phylum Chordata; class Actinopteri; order Cypriniformes; family Cyprinidae; genus Onychostoma; species Onychostoma macrolepis. The sequence continues at coordinate 5,478,396 of NC_081165.1, forward strand.
ACAAGCAAGACAATAACACCACTGATACAACATGTCATAAAATACTTGCCAGTTGTTGTGGTGCTGCAGCGGTGACGGGTGATGGCAGTGAAGAGAGACTAGTAGCAGCAGGGCTGGTACAAGTAAGCCCAATCTGGAAAATGTAATACTCTTTTAAAAATGCATTTTTATAAAAGGGATTTTAATTACAGTTCATCTTTTGCATCATGCTTTTATTCATTTATGTATTCTTCAGATTTTTGTTCATTGTCCTTCATCTCTGTCTATTTCATGATTGCATTGTCTATTTTTTTGTGATTTGAAAATGTGTTCTCGAAAAGTGATATACAAATACATTTTCTAATTATTATTATTATTATTATAATACAATAATTATTATTATTATTATTATTATTATTACTATAAATAATAGTAATTATCATAATACAATACAAGTATTTTAAAGTATCCAACTCTTCCTCTGTGCCTACATCTTCCAGCATCTGCTCAGTCTCCTCTGAGTCAAGTTGGACATCCTGCAAGGCCCTCCCTGTCTGGCGGTATAGGTAATCTATACCTATTAGCTCCCCTGGGACAGACAAGAAAATAGAATAGAGGAAAATTTACTTTTCAGAAAATTCATAAAAAGATCAGGTGTTACCAGCGTAAACAGCAGGTGGCTGGAAAGAGGGGACAAGCTTCCTTCCAAGCACCTTGACACTGTAGTTGTTGACACACTGAACATGGTCACCTGAGTAGCTGAGCAGCGATAGATCCCCGACTGCCAGAGATGCAGCATTTTAAAATTTTAGCTGAGATCAGCATAGTTAAAAAAAACATTAAATTCTGTCATGGTTTACTCATGGTTTATTAAATGTTTTTTTGTTTTTTTTAAGAAAAACATTACAAATGATTCTTTAACAATTTAACTGATGTGTTAATAGCGAAAATTCTTACTGTCAGTTAATGGGTCAATGCTAGCATCCCTACCCAGAAACACCTACTAGAACTTACCTATTAATCTTACCTGTTTTATCTCTGAGTTTCCTTCCCTAACTGAGTTCATGTAACAGTTTATCAGCTAATAACATGTAACAAGGCAACTTTTGCCATTTAATAACTTTATTGATAACTTCTAAATGTATATATATTTGAAGGGATTTTTCCTGTTTCAAATTGCTATAAAATGGAAATTGCAGTTGACTTAACTACCCTATTATGACGTATTTCCAGTAGTGTGCATGTGTATACCTATCAAGATTAATAAATTAGGTCAATTTATGTTGACCTAAAAATTGTTTTTTGGAAACGACACGATGAAAATTCCCGCGGCGGTAACATTTAAAAAGTGTATTTGCTGCCTTTTACCGCTAAGTGGCGCTTTAACCACAGACTTTGAAAAGTAAGAATTTGAACGCGTTGAAGCACATTCCCTCGTGTTTTGCATAGCACTCTGCCAAAATTGGTTGCAGTTGGTCTATAATCTAAGATAAACTAGTTAAAATAATTCATATTCATAGAAGGAAATTTAGTACGTTTGTTATTCAGAACGAACTCAAGCAGCATAGTAAATGTCAGTGTCACATTACTTCTCACAAATACAAATGTTTAAAATCTACATTTAATTCGTACAATAAACGTTACAGTTTCTACATGTCACGGACCTACTTTGTTATCTGTCCTTATTTAACAGGAACTAGCTACATTAGACAACTCCTGCACATGACATGCCCGAATTAGGAAATCGTATAATTTTTTTATTTTTATTAATTCCTTCCTTAATTTTAGTGTAAATGTGAGCACATTGTATTATTTAATTCCCATTATTAAACAAGAAACTAATAAATAAAACCTGGCCAGGATTTAGCCAAAACAATTAAACAAAATAACCTATACCGGACAAATTAATAAAATGTCTGTAATTTTAAACTCACAAGTTCTTTCATTATTCAACAAATACATTATATAATGAAATCGTATTTGTAATATAAAAACTAATAAAGGGTACCAAATTGTATTTATTTTTATTCGTCAGGATACAATTCGTTTTTAACAAAACATTTACAACACAATAGGAAAAAGTGTGGCAGAGAGAGAGAAAAAAAGTCAGTTGTACAAAAAAGCCTGTTAGCTATTTTTATTTGTCTTGTCAAAATACTATAAATTCGTTTGACATTTTTCTGTTAATACAGTAGGAAAAGTGTCGCAGAGAAAAATAAATAAATAGGACATCTGTCATTTAAAATTATAGGTTAAGCAAAATATAAACAAAACCGAGTCCGTCCTTCAAGGACAGCGCATCATCCACGCTTTGCTCCATCCTTATTCTGCTGTCACTGATCGACCTTCCTGTTCTGTCTGAGGGCCGTACATCACCATCGGTAGCCTCAGTGGCGGTTTTAGGCATGGGCGAACGGGGCAGCCGCCCGGGGCGGCATTTTTTCATGACACGTGGGGGGCGGCACAAGCAAAAAAAATCATCTGCGACGCTAAGCGGTTTTCTATTATCTATCATATTATCTATCATATAACTGTGCGGGAATTGGCAAATTGGCGCCTGCTTGTTGAGAAGGTACCGAGCACAGAAGCTGTGTGAGAAGTGGAAAGGGGAGGGGGGTGCGGCCGCGGGGGACAGTTCACCTCTCCCAAATTAGTGGGACAAGTGGGCTAAAGTCAGTCACACCCAGGGGCGCGGGAAGTGTTTTTTTCATGTGGGTAACTGTTTAATTGTTGGGAATATAAAAAAAAAAAAATCGGAGTGTCTATTTAAGTGCAAATAGCTATGTTGCTGGCAGAGGCTATTTAGATTAACTCCACCCACAAATGTATGATTGGGATAGTCAAATATGCAAAAGACGGTTACTAGCTGTCAGATTCAGTGGTGCAGATGGTAAAATTTGCGTTATACTTCTTTCGACACGATCGACCAGGTTTCGAGTCTGCCTTTTGGCGAACTTTTTTTCTCCCTTTTTAAATTTCAAATCACATCACATCAGAAAAGCATTTATTTTTTTAATAAAAATGAAGGAAATAATCAAAGAGTTGAACATAAAGTATCGGGTAGGGTTAGGGTAGGTGTAGAGAGGGCTTTTGTCCCAATAAGGTGGCATCCATTTAATAATTAGAAATAAAATGTAAAAATTACACTCAATAAGTTATTGCATACTATTTTATAATGTATTACAATGCAGAAGTGCAGATAATTGCCACTATTTTTGCAATAAGTAATGTTTTTCTCTAATAATGTTTTTCGCCATGTTTTTATTTTATTTTAACATAGAATAAATAGAATCTAAAGCTATTTGCACTGTGTAAATAACATATCACTAAAGAATACTGCTATTTTCACTTTGTGGTTTAGTCTTGACTTCTGGTCGTGAGTGACAGTGTTGGGGGATGGGAAATCTGTTGATTGTCGAGTGCCAAATAAACACAGAGTGTTTATTATGTATATAGAGTATATTTATTTAAGTTCTGATAACTTATACTGTTTTGTACAGAATTGTGTTTTTCATGTTGAAGGATTTGTACAATTGAGAAATATAAGCTTGTCTTACACTTATATTGTTATAGTAAAACTGTTTGTGCAAAATTTTTTAGCAAAAGAACCTAAAAAATGTATTTTCTCGAATGGGGGGATGGGCGCTCAGAGGGGGTCTCGCCCGGGGAGTAATTCAATGTAGAACCGCCACTGGGTAGCCTGCTCTGAGCATCACTGCACACAGACCCCGCAAACAAAATACATGTTACCGACCGCTACCGCGTTATTCCCGCGGCGCAAGAAATCTGGTCGGTCCCGCAGTTACTGCGTTAATGCAGTTAATGCAGATCTACTTTGCAGCCCCTACTTCGGAGCTCAACTCTCCCAAACCCCAACCTTCAACTGGAATTACACAAATGAAAATTTAGTCACACTGCTGGAGGCTATTTTTTATTTTAATTTTTTGCTTAACATAATATAGACATGTTCTATCTAAAACAAAAATAATTATAATGTGTAACATTAAGCAGTGTGTTTTCAGCTGCAGAATACACACACGTCTGATAAAGATCTTATTTCAAGTTTTTCCGTGCCAGTGATCCTGCTGACCACAACTGGACGAATTAACTTTGGTTTTGTGTCCATAAGCAAGAGAATGGTTAGTCATTAATTTCACTTCATAATAATAAAGGCGTAATGCACCTCAAAAAATTACGTTTATGTATATGTAACCATAACAATTACTGTGTATAACATTAAATCAATGTTTAATTTGTTAACCCGCACCTGGACGCCAGCGCACTGAACTCTCTCTGTTTGCACACGTCATTGTTTACGAACAGATTAAATGAAACGTGACAAGTCAGTGAGCAGTAATGGCGTCGGCGCGACGCAGTGCGTGCCGCGTGGGGGATGGGAAATGCTGAATGAATTCTCGCGGGATCCACCCTGCTTGCAGCTCGAGTAGTTTGATGTCGTGGGGGATGGGATCTCGTGAGGAAGTTTGCTAGAGGATTGGGGGCCCCCTGAAAAAATATTGATGTGGGCCCCCCCCACACACACATATCATATACTGTACAATATACAAGCATGGGTGGCCCACATATATCCTAATAGGTGTTTCTTACAAAATAACAAAACAGTTAACAAATAAATGCATATAAAGGTTTTTTACTAAACCTAATGCCTAAAGCCGTTGCGCCTGAGTAGTGAGCCAGACTACAACCATCTGACCAAGTTTCAGCTCTCTAACTCTTACGATTTGGGCTGCACGATCAGTTTTATTCTGACTGCATAGGTTTAGCTTATGAGGCTGTCACGTGATGAACGAACGACTCAAACCCGAAGACTTGTCAGATAAGAGGTGAGGTGAGCTAATAATAGAAGACCCAGGTAAACAATGAATTAATCTTTTCTGTTTCTTATAGCATTAGTTTTGTACTGTTTGTAGTGTGAAGCACGTAACATTTTAATTATATTTTGCTAAAATGAACGAAATGACTCGAAAAAAGATTCGTTCATTTTCCTGAACGAGACTAAAATGTCCGAGTCAGTAAAATGATCCGAACTTCCCATCACTAATGTACATCGCTAACTTCATCTGATGTCTCAACTCTGATTGGTTGTCTTGTTCACAATCTGGAGTGGGACTTCTGAGGATACTTCGTATCAGACTAAACCATTTTTCGGGAGGGTAGAGGTAGGCCTGTCGCAATAATCAATATATCGACTCATCGTGCAGTATATGTACATAACCTCAATAATTTTTGGTGATGCAATATATCGCCCATTATATTTACTTAAAAATTAATGTCACCATGTTTTGTACATTCCACTTGCGCCTGTGTCTTTTGCAGCTTCTCGTACATAACGTGGTGTAGTCAAGTTGCTAGTTCAAATTTAAAAACTGCTTCTACAAAAAAAGTTTAATCTGCAGATATGGTATTGTTTAGGAATCTGTGCCTTTGTGCATACAGATATCTGACAGCTAAGTAGTGATTGTGTTTTTCAGCAATAGTGTGCACCCTTAATTTACAGAGAAAAGAGTCAGGGAAAAGTCTGTAGATGGAAAAATCTCCATACAAGTTCTTTGTGCATTTTTTGTTACTTTGCACTTATTGTTAAATGATTATTTACTATTTATTCAAGATTTTAAAGGTATGTAATATTTTGATACTTAATTTCCATGATCTAAATATTCTTTAGAATTAAACGTTTGTTGGCATTTGGAAGTGTGTAGGCCTTCTTGCATTATTATGCTGTTACATTATGATTATATATTCAGTGACATAAAATGGTCTTTAAAATGACAATAATATCGCTTATCGCAATTATTTCTGGGGCAATATATCGCACAACAAAAAGTTGTTATCGTGACAGGCCTAGGTAGAGGAGCAGATATTAGAAAATTTATTTAACCCAATTGCATGCTTTTTTGTGGTTTTCATAATATCTCAGTATATATTCTAATACAAAATATTAGAATTATTCACAGAACATGGGCCTATATAGTATAATTCCTGGATTTTGTGGGGCCCCCTGGGCGGTGGGGGCCCCTAGAATTGTCACCACCTTTCACCCCACTAGCTACGGCCCTGGTTGAGCATATGTTTGATCAGTTTAGCCTTCTCAAATAAACAAGATATGGGACATAAAAAAACGTCATGCATTTCACAATATACATTTAAAAATGTCAGATAAATGTGTGATAAATATAAAATCATTTGTGCTAAAGGTGGAAGCTGAAGTGCGCTTTGAAGGATATGGAGGCGCTAGCGAGATCACTTCCGTTTTGTTTTTCTTAAGAATGGAAAATTAAAATGCGCTGTAATTTTTCCTCATAAAGGTAAGAGTATACATCATTAAAAGCCGCAAATAGTTTTATTTGTGTGCACTCACAATATAAAAAAAAATGTGTTGCTTTTTAAAATAAAGAAAACGAACAAGCTCTTGATCTTGAGCAGGAACACTTCACAAAAATTGGATCGAAACTCAAATACTTGCCTCACTGACATAATAAATATATTTATAGAATGCTATAAAATACTACTTTACAACGAAATAATTCAAATCGAAAATTAAAAAGTCTTTCATTAGCCTATGTAATCCATGAAGATGCATTTCTCTCTAAAGGCGCGTCCAGTGAGGAGATATGGGGAGTAAGTGTGGAGCAAAGTGTGGATGATGCGCTGTCCTTGAAGGACGATCAACTCGGTTTTGTTTATATTTTGCTTAACCTATCATTTTAAATGACAGATGTCCTATTTATTTATTTTTATCTGCGACACTTTTCCTACCGTGTTAATGGAAAAATGTCAAACGAATTAAGTATTTTGACAAGATTAATAAAAGGCTATTTTTGTTCAACTTACTACAAAAAGTAAGTTGTACAACTTTTGTACAACTTTTTCTCTCTCTGCGACACTTTTTCCTATTGTGTTGTAAATATTAAACGAATGACAAGATGAATAAAATAACAAATACAATTTTGTGCAGGCTACACTTTTATTCGTTAGCGGGTGGGTGAAGGACAAAAAAAAAACCAGCGTGTCAACCGTCCCTTTGCGCCACCTGGTGGTGATTTCGCGAACGACTTTCACATCTGAGTGATTTGTATTTGCCGCTGCGGCATTACCGCGGTGGCTAGCGCGGCGGTAATAGGCATTCTGGTTGACTACCTACTGTATGTTACTTTCATTGACAAGCTAAGTCAAATTAAACTACCTTTGACTCTTGAGTAATGTAATATTTGTAGAACTCACAGCACAGATCCTAATAATTGTTTTGCCATAGCCACACTAATTATTTTATAGGCATTTTGTAGAATGTTAAGCAAACTGGACATTTTAAAGTTTTTGGAATGTTCCAAATAAACGTTCATAGAACGTTATATTTTTAAATGAAATGTAGGTTGCAAGAACGTTATGCTAACCATAAAATAACGTTCTAGGAACGTTAATCAAACTGGATATTTTAACGTTATTTGAATGTTCCAAATAAACGTTCATAGAACGTTATATTTTTTAGTGAAATTTAGGTTGCAAGAACGTTGTAGGAACGTTATGCTAACCATCAAATAACGTTCTAGCAACGTTAAGCAAACTGGACATTTCCACATTTTTGGAACATTCCAAATAACGTTCCCACAACCAAAACAGAACGTTACAAAAACGTTCTCAGAACATGAATTTGTTATCTGGGAAGAGAGGGACACCAAGATAGTCTCTGACCTTTACCCCCATGAGCTCATTAAGAAGCAGTTCAATTATTATGATCGTCTGCCGCTCCCCTCTTATCCGCCTCCTGCAGTGCAACGCCAGTTCCTCCTTGGTTATCTGCTGGTCCACTAGTTTTTCAGGGATCCCAGGAACACCTTCTCGTTTAAACTGTTCCTCTTAGCTTGACGCAGCAAGGCAACATCTCCTCTGGACATAAAGATGGGGTAAATGCATGTGCATCCTTTGTACACCCAGATGCCAGTCACCACATGAAGTGGTATATGTCAAGCTTTACAACCAGGTTGTCAGTCCTCTGTTGTGTGTGTCATGTGTTACCGCCTCTTGTGTCCTTATTTGGTCATGTTCCTGTCCTTGTTAAGTGTGATTATTAGTTAATTCTTGTCCAGCTGTGTTTGTCTTATTATCTGTTATTGTCATGTGTATTTAGTTCATGCCCGTTTAGTTAGATTTCATCTGGTCTACTCGTTACTCTTCCTGTGTGTCTTGCCCTGTCTTGTTTGGATTCATTAAAGTTATTTGAGTTATCCTCGTCTCCTCGTTCCTCCCTGCTCTGTGCACCGTGAAACAGGTCTGGCCACCCACCAAATCTTTGTTTTAGTTTTGTCTGTCCTGTGCCCTCCCGATCAGGACACTGATGAGGATTTGGCCCACCACATTGCTCACAGATGTAAGCCACAAGGCGGTCCCCTTAGCAATGCCTGATAGCTTCTTGGTGATCTGTGATCACACAGAACAGACAGTGAGTTCCTAAAGCCCAAATAAACGGTTTCTTTTATATGTAAAATACTGAAATAATACTGTTTTTTATATACAAAGCATGAATTTCAGACTTTTGTTTGTGAGGTAGGATTTTACAGTGGTAAAAGTTAAAAAATATTTACCTTTTTTATGGAATCCATTTTTAATATATTGCCAAAGGTGGATGTTATGCTAGCTTTTATGTGATCCATCCTGCTTAAGATGTCTCGGCCATAAACAGCCAGCATACATCGGTGGGAAGGAATAGCCACTGGCTTAGGAGGAATAGCCACTGAATAGACTACAAAACTGTGTTGGCATTAGTGGAAACGCCTTAGCATGGTTCAAATCGTACTTATCTGACCGCCATCAGTTTGTAGCAGTGAATGAAGAGGTATCATATAGATCACAAGTGCAGTATGGAGTACCTCAAGGCTCAGTACTAGGGCCGTTACTTTTCACGCTTTACATGTTACCCTTGGGAGATATTATCAGGAGAAATGGTGTTAGCTTTCACTGTTATGCTGATGATACTCAGCTCTATATTTCTTCGTATCCCGGTGAAACACACCAAATTGAGAAACTAACGGAATGCATAGTTGATATAAAAAACTGGATGACGAGTAATTTTTTACTGCTAAATTCTGAAAAAACAGAGGTGTTAATTATCGGACCTAAAAACCCCACATGTAATAACCTAGAACATTATCTAACACTTGATGGCTGCTCTGTCAATTCTTCTTCATCAGTCAGGAACCTAGGTGTGCTGTTTGATAGCAATCTTTCATTTGAAAGCCATGTTTCTAGCATCTGTAAAAGTGCATTTTTCATCTCAAAAGCATATCTAAATTGTGACCTATGCTCTCAACGTCAAATGCAGAAATGTTAATTCATGCGTTTATGACCTCAAGGTTAGACTATTGTAATGCTTTATTGGGTGGTTGTTCTGCACGCTTGATCAACAAACTACAGTTGGTCCAAAATGCAGCAGCTAGAGTCCTTACTAGAACCAGGAAATATGCACTGGCTCCCTATCAAACATCGGATAGATTTTAAAATCTTGTTAATTACTTATAAAGCTCTGAATGGCTTAGCTCCTCAGTACTTGAGCAAGCTCTTATCATGCTATAGTCCTCCACGTCCACTGCGTTCTCAAAACTCTGGCCGTTTGATAATACCTAGAATATCAAAATCGACTGCGGGCAGCAGATCCTTTTCCTATTTAGCACCCAAACTCTGGAACAATCTACCTAACACTGTTCGGGAAGCAGACACACTCTGTCAGTTTATATCTAGATTAAAGACCCATCTTTTTAGCCTGGCTTAGACATAACACACTAATACGCTTCTATTATTCAAATCCGTTAAAGGATTGTTAGGCTGCATTAATTAGATCAACTGGAACCGGGAACACTCCCCATAACACATGATGTACTCGTTACATCGTAAGTAGAATGGCATCTACACTAATATTTGTCTGTTTCTTTCCTATTCTGTTTCTCAGTCCGTATCCGATCAGATGGTGGATCAGCACCAATAAATGATGTCTACAGCCCTGATCGTCAGCGGAGACCAGGACACCCAGATGAGCCCCAGAGACATAGCCCCAGTGAAGACCTCGATTAAATACAATATAACTAAAAATATAATAAAATACCTAACTACATAATACTACTATTGTTAGAAATTGCAACAAAATTAAAAATAGAAATATCAACTTTTGAACTGCGGATTTTGTCTGGCCAGAGGATAACTGGCCCCCCGACTGAGCCTGGTTTCTCCCAAGGTTTTTTTCTCCATTCTGTCACAGAGGGAGTTTTGGTTCCTTGCCGCTGTCGCCTCTGGCTTGCTCAGTTGGGGACACTTAATTTCTAGAGATGATCGCCGATTTGATTGCACAGATACTATTTAAACTAAACTGAGCTAGACAATGACATCTCTGAATTCAATAATGAAATGCCTTTAACTGAAAATTGAGTGTTTAATCTTATCATTATACATTACTGACACTCTATCCTCCAATTTGATACTGTTAAGTGCTTTGACACAATCTTTATTGTTAAAAGCGCTATATAAAATAAAGGTGACTTGACTTGACTTAGGAGGGTCCTGGAACTTGACAGGGAGCAGGCTTGGCTGGTTGAGCTTGAGCAGGCTTTTTAAAAAAAAGTCAACTTAAGAGGAGCCTTGTAAATTAAAATGCATATATTTGAATATGCTAAAAATTTAAATATCAGTATCAATAAATCCTCATTACTTACTGATGCCATGGTCAAACTTGGCTTGCGGTATGAGTCGTCCAAGTGTTGCTATCTGCCCAAATGTTGCTGTCTGCCCTGGTGTTGTGGCAGATGATACAACAAGTGATGCAGATGAGGGACCAGGTGTCACTGAAGAGGACACTGACCTGGAAGGCTACAGGTTGGACTCCTGGCTGGCTTGCTCGATCTGCAGATGTTTTGCGTCGCCATCACTCCACAGCAGACCGTAGGCAAGAGCATTCCCTGACCGGGATTCGAACCCGGGCCGCAGCGGTGAGAGTGTCACAATCCTATCCACATCGGCCACACACATGAAAAGTAACCCAGAAGCCCATGCCTCATTCTCAGCAGTTCCCATATGGTCTAGCGGTCAGGATTCCTGGTTTTCACCCAGGCGGCCCGGGTTCGACTCCTGGTATGGGAAAGCAGGCTCCTCTTTGCTTCCCTCCTCTAACGTAGAGCGTGTCTTACTACGGCGCAAGCTTTTTTGGGCAGCAGTTGAGCTACAAAAACCTCATAGGTTCTACCCCCCTCCTGCTCCGTCCCTTCGATGGCTTAGCTGGAAGAGCGGAGGACTGTAGGGGGAGCGTGATTTCACGGTCCGCCGCCGGAAAGCAAAAAAGAGCATTCCGTGACCGGGATTCGAACGCGGTGAGAGCATCGAATCCTAGCTTTTTTGGGCAGCAGTTGAGCTACAAAAACCTCATAGGTTCTACCCCCCCTGCTCCGTCCCTTCGATGGCTTAGCTGGAAGAGCGGAGGACAGTAGAAGGAGCGTTGGCAATCCTTAGGTCGCTGTTTCGACTCTGGCTCGAAGGAGGTCATTTTTCACGCCCCCAGCTGTTTTTTTGGGCCTGCCTTCTCAAACAACAAGCAGAGCTTGATTTCACGGTACGCCGTCGGAAAGCAAAAGAACATTCCCTGACCGGGAATCGAACCCGGGCCACGGCGGTGAGAGCGCCGAATCCTAACCACTAGACCACCAGGGAAAGGCTGTTTGACACTTGACAGCACGAGAACAACAAGTAACAATACAGGCCTCGGTCTAACGGTCAGGATTAGTGGTTTTCTCCCAGGCTGCCCTGGTTCGACTCTTGGCATGGGAAAGCAGGCTTGTGTTTGCTTCCCTTCTCGACCGGCCAGCACGTCTTACTGCGGCGGAAGCTTTTTTGGGCAGCTATTGAGCTACAGAAACCTGATAGGTTCGATCCCCTTACTCTGTCCCTTCGATAGCTCAGCTGGTAGAGAGGAGGACTGTAGGAGGAGTGTTGGAAATCCTTAGGTCGCTGGTTCGACTCCGGCTCGAAGGAGGGCATTTTACGCGCGCCCACCAGGTTTTGGGCCTGGCTTCTCAAACAATAAGCATAGCTTGATTTCACGGTCCGCCGCCTGAAAGCAAAAAAGAGTATTCCGTGACCAGGATTCGAACCCAGGCCGCGGCGGTGAGAGTGTCGAATCCTATCCACTACACTAATAGGGAGATGCAGGTCGCATGCCTCCCTCTTGATAGCATGAGAACAACAAATAACAATACAGGCCTCTTTCACGTCCAAATCGGACTAGACTGGTGCAAGCACGAGAACCTCTTACCGGCGGGCCAGTGGCGCAATGGATAACGTGTCTGACTACGGATTGGAAGATTCTAGGTTGGACTCCTGGCTGTAACGACCAGTTTACTGTATCTGTTCAGCGATCACAGGATCCCTTTGGGCAATTCTCGTCTTGCTAAATTAATCTCACATTGATAAAGTCAGACATCAAAAGGCATAGGTCGCTACATAACCCTGGCCTCACACCGGCCACACACATGAAAAGTGACCCAGAAGCCCTTGCCTCATTCTCAGCAGTTCCCATATGGTCTAGCGGTCCTGGTTTTCACCCAGGCGGCCCGGGTTCGACTCCCGGTATGGGAAAGCAGGCTCCTCTTTGCTTCCCTCCTCTAACGGAGAGCGTGTCTTACTATGGCGCAAGCTTTTTTGGGCAGCAGTTGAGCTACAAAAACCTCATAGGTTCTACCCCCCCCCTGCTCCGTCCCTTCGATGTCTTAGCTGGAAGAGCGGAGGACTGTAGGAGGAGCGTTGGCAATCCTTAGGTCGCTGTTTCGACTCTGGCTCAAAGGAGGTCATTTTTCACGCACCCAGCTGTTTTTGGGCCTGCCTTCTCAAACA